>NC_138746.1:36588435-36985935 GCF_965113295.1 Leuciscus leuciscus
TCCGTCGACGTGGAATATTTCCACGTCATTTGGCTTTCGTATTTTCAGAATGTCGATGTCTTGAATTTTGATGAATTTGTTTGCGGAGACGTCTCTCTTGAAGATGTGCGAGCCGCCGAACAGTTGAGCTACTATGATGAAGAGTTGACTGTCAATGACTAGAGGTTTGCAGATGACAGATGAAGTGCCTACGGGAGGAGGAGAGAAGAGTCGTTTAACCCTACTGTATCATATTTAATCATTACAAGCCTCAACATGATCAACATGATCTGATAAACATGTCGCACATGCGTTCTGTCATCTGACTGATAGTTTAGACTTTTTTTTATCAAGTAAAAGTTATACTTTTAGTATAATTGTATAAATGTCCACCTTCACGTGTCTTTCTGCTGTGAAATCTTTACTGATTTTTATAATATAAATGCAAGAATAACTTTTACATTGCTAGCGTTATTTCAAGATGGACACATACTGGACTGAAGCAGCTTTGTTTACTTATTATCCATATATATATATATATATATATATATATATATATATATATATATATATATAATTTTTTTTAGGAAAACATGTTCAAATGTGTCATTTGTCAGGCTTTACAGGGTTAAAGCTGTACGAAACAAAGGCTTGAGAAACAGTTCAATGTCATATTTTCATCCAAAAAATATAAAACTTTTGCCTGTTTAATGTAAAAATTACAACCAGTGGAATGTTATAAAGTTACACATTTAACAGAAAAAAATAAATATAAAATAACTACCTGCATAAGTGTTCAACACCCCCCACCCTTTGATTTTTTTATTACAGTCTATTTGGATAGGAGTCTATCAGCTTGGTACATCTTGACTTCTTTGCAAAAATGTTCCAGATCTGTTAAATTGTGAGGGCTTCTCCTGTGCACGACCCTCTTCAGGTTCACACACACATTTCACTAATTTTCTTTCACTTTTTACATCACAAAAACCTACTGTTTTAAAAGGGATGTGTAGACTTTTTATACCCACTGTACTGTATTATTCTCATTAATATTATGTGTAGAGTTAGACATCCTTGCAACGTTTCCACCACTATTTGCTTACTTGTGATGTTATCGAAGTTTCGGAACTCCATTTGCACATGATCCCATTCCATGAAACTACACCTGCCAATGAACGGCTGGGCGAATACGACAAACTGGTCGCCACCAAATGCAAAAGCTTCGACTGAAATGGACTGAAATTCGAGAGACTTCAACAGTGGAAAATCTGTAGAACAAACAGACAAATGTTAAGCTCTTTTGATGTCAAGTAACACAAAGTGGTCTGTAATGAAAATGATAAAAACCTGTTGTTATGCAATCAAATGACTGCGCCACAAGGTCATTGATTTTCCTGTCCTGGTAAGATTCAGGGCCACTGCAATAGATCTCATCCACTGTTGCATTTGTGTGAAACATCCAGTCGACTAACCACTTTAACTTACAGTCGCAGCTGAAAAGATTTCCTCTCAGATCCCTGGACAAATGAATAAAAGTTTCAGTCTAGAAGCTTGTATATCATTGACAGTTATTCAAATGATATCACAAACATTGCACACTCGCATACATACACTTTAGTCAAAGCTTCCATCCCTTTGAAAAGATCTTTAGGTAGTGTCTCCAAATTATTGTACGCCAGACTTCTGCAATAACATTAGTCAAAAAACAAACGGTAGTTTACATCAGTAAAAAGAAATGGACCAATTTTTTGTAAAGAATAAAACCTGGTTTGCTGACTGCTTCTTCAAACATCAGAGAAATAACATGAATAATTAACTAATAAAATGCAGACAATTACAAATGTAGACTATGGAAGCTTGTTTCTGCCACGGATTAAAAAATAAAAAAGGTAATTGCAACTTTTGATCTCATAATTCTGACTTAGTAATTCACAATTCTGACTCGTTTTCTCAGAATTGTGAGATATAAACTTGTGAGACATACACTCACAATTGTGAGACAAACATTTCAGATATTTTTTATTCCAGTGAGGAAACAAGCATGCGTCTACAGCACACACTTTGTACATTGTAAAAGTATGAAGTAAATGTTTTGTATATACAGTGAGGAAAATAAGTATTTGAACACCCTGCTATTTTGCAAGTTCTCCCACTTAGAAATCATGGAGGGGTCTGAAATTGTCATCGTAGGTGCATGTCCACTGTGAGAGACATAATCTAAAAAAAAAAATCCAGAAATCACAATGTATGATTTTTTTACTATTTATTTGTATGATACAGCTGCAAATAAGTATTTGAACACCTATCTATCAGCTAGAATTCTGACCCTCAAAGACCTGTTAGTCTGCCTTTAAAATGTCCACCTCCACTCCATTTATTATCCTAAATTAGATGCACCTGTTTGAGGTCGTTAGCTGCATAAAGACACCTGTCCACCCCATACAATCAGTAAGAATCCAACTACTAACATGGCCAAGACCAAAGAGCTGTCCAAAGACACTAGAGACAAAATTGTACACCTGGAAGGCTGGAAAGGGCTACGGGGAAATTGCCAAGCAGCTTGGTGAAAAAAGGTCCACTGTTGGAGCAATCATTAGAAAATGGAAGAAGCTAAACATGACTGTCAATCTCCCTCGGGCTGGGGCTCCATGCAAGATCTCACCTCGTGGGGTCTCAATGATCCTAAGAAAGGTGAGAAATCAGCCCAGAACTACACAGGAGGAGCTGGTCAATGACCTGAAAAGAGCTGGGACCACCGTTTCCAAGGTTACTGTTGGTAATACACTAAGACGTCATGGTTTGAAATCATGCATGGCACGGAAGGTTCCCCTGCTTAAACCAGCACATGTCAAGGCCCGTCTTAAGTTTGCCAATGACCATTTGGATGATCCAGAGGAGTCATGGGAGAAAGTCATGTGGTCAGATGAGACCAAAATAGAACTTTTTGGTCATAATTCCACTAACCGTGTTTGGAGGAAGAAGAATGATTAGTACCATCCCAAGAACACCATCCCTACTGTGAAGCATGGGGGTGGTAGCATCATGCTTTGGGGGTGTTTTTCTGCACATGGGACAGGGTGACTGCACTGTATTAAGGAGAGGATGACCGGGGCCATGTATTGCGAGATTTTGGGGAACAACCTCCTTCCCTCAGTTAGAGCATTGAAGATGGGTCGAGGCTGGGTCTTCCAACATGACAATGACCCGAAGCACACAGCCAGGATAACCAAGGAGTGGCTCTGTAAGAAGCATATCAAGGTTCTGGCGTGGCCTAGCCAGTCTCCAGACCTAAACCCAATAGAGAATCTTTGGAGGGAGATCAAACTCCGTGTTTCTCAGCGACAGCCCAGAAACCTGACTGATCTAGAGAAGATCTGTGTGGAGGAGTGGGCCAAAATCCCTCCTGCAGTGTGTGCAAACCTGGTGAAAAACTACAGGAAACATTTGACCTCTGTAATTGCAAACAAAGGCTACTGTACCAAATATTAACATTGATTTTCTCAGGTGTTCAAATACTTATTTGCAGCTGTATCATACAAATAAATAGTTAAAAAATCATACATTGTGATTTCTGGATTTTTTTTTTTAGATTATGTCTCTCACAGTGGACATGCACCTACGATGACAATTTCAGACCCCTCCATGATTTCTAAGTGGGAGAACTTGCAAAATAGCAGGGTTTTCAAATACTTATTTTCCTCACTGTATTTTAAAAAATAATTTTTTACATTCTAATTATAATGGCAATGTTTTAAGGTGGATGAAAAGAGAAATGATCGACAACATTTCAGTCGTACTATGCAGAAATGCTCACAAGTGTATTAAGGACTTGAGTCCTCTGAAGGCGAAAGGTGATATGGACTTGATTTGGTTATTTTCAATGAACCTAGAAGAAAAACAAACATTAACGTGATGCACCAGATTTAAGCATTCAAAACAGTCATTATATACAAGGAAACACATGAATCATCAGATCAGCTGTTTTTCTGTCATTGAGTTCTCCATGCAGTGCTGATTGCTCATGTGTTCTGTGAGACACTTACAGATACTCCAGATGAGGAAGGCCAAGAAACGCATCTTCATTTATAGATTCAAAGACGTTTGCTGTGAAAAGACTAAGAGAGATCATTTAGGGTGAATACAGGACAGTAAAGGGTATTTGTCTTTATGTGTATGTGATTACATTAATAAAATCTGCATTAGGTTCATCTGAAAGTATGGGATCACACAAAAAGTCATGCCACATTTGGACAGCAGTGCTTACAAAGGCTTATGTTAAAGTACTATCATATTAAAAGTATGTAATTTCCCAAAAATGGTACATTTGTCTTTCTGAACGGGTATATGATGATGCTCTGTGTTACTGAAGCCAGCAGAATAATATAGCATCACGATACACACAGTCTCACTTTTAGGCCACATCCACACGAAGCCAGAGCTTTCCCTATCCGATATTTTTTTTCCCCGTTCAAAAAAAAAATTCCGTAAACACGGCGTCGTCTCAAGAAATATCTGCGTACACACGAAACCACTGAAACCGACTCAAAACGATGTAGTATACATGCCAGACCAGTATGTGGCGCTGTAATTCTGCCACAGACATACACTAAAAACGGAGAAGAAGACTTGGAGCAGCTCGCGCATAAACCTTGCGCGCTGTAATACCGCAATAATATTAGGCACAGTAGCTTCTTTTTTTCTTTTTTCTTTTTTCTTTTTTAATCAAGAACTTTGTTGAACAATATGAAAAAACATAAATGTAGTTGCTGTGACTTAACGGTGTCTGACTAGTTGACACTTGGTGTGATGACATCATCGTTTCACAAAATGTACGGATTGGCCGTACACACGAAAACGCAAGGGCGGCGTTTTCAGATTTATCCACCTTGGGACCCGGTTTAAAAAAATAGCGGTTTCAGTCTCCGAAAACGCCGGATCCGTGTGGACGAAACACCAATACGATAAAAAATTTATACGTATACAGCGAAATGCGTCTCCGTGTGGACGGGCCCTTAGCTATGTATGTTAACTATTAAAGTATTTTGAAGGGGAAAAAAACGTCTCAGGTTACGACTGTAACCCTAGTTCCCTGAGTTAGGAACGAGATGCTGAAAATGTACTGAAAATGTCCCGACTTAAACGTGTTTATGACCTGTTAAATCTCTGATGGTCTAAATGGATTTTGTCATGCAAATTTTGTTTTGTAAACAAAGCTGAATTTATTTCCCAAAATATCAAAATCACACCCCAAATTCCCTGCTTGCTACAGTAGCCACACCCCAAACTCTCAATCTGCTACATTAGCTACTCCCCAAACTCTCCGCCTGCTACAGTAGCCACACCCCAAACTCTCAATCTGCTACATTAGCCACTCCCCAAACTCTCATCCTGTTACAGTAACCACTCCCCAAACTCTCCATCTGCTACATTAGCTACTCCCCAAACTTTCCATCTGCTACATTAGCTACTCCCCAAACTCTCCATCTGCTACAGTAGCCATGCCCTAAACTCTCATCCTCCTACAGTAGCCACGCCCTAAACTCTCCGCATCCTACAGTAGCCACTCCCCAAACTCTCCGCCTTCTACAGTAGCCACTCCCCAAACTCTCCGCCTTCTACAGGAGCCACTCCCCAAACTCTCCGCCTGCTACAGTAGCCACGCCCCAAACTCTCCCCCTGCTACAGTAGCCACTCCCCAAACTCTCCGCCTTCTACAGGAGCCACTGCCCAAACTTTCCATCTGCTACATTAGCTACTCCCCAAACTCTCCATCTGCTACAGTAGCCATGCCCTAAACTCTCATCCTCCTACAGTAGCCACGCCCCAAACTCTCCGCCTGCTACAGTAGCCACTCCCCAAACTCTCCGCCTTCTACAGTAGCCACTCCCCAAACTCTCCGCCTTCTACAGGAGCCACTCCCCAAACTCTCCGCCTGCTACAGTAGCCACGCCCCAAACTCTCCCCCTGCTACAGTAGCCACTCCCCAAACTCTCCGCCTTCTACAGGAGCCACTGCCCAAACTCTCCTTCTGCTACAGTAGCTACTCCCCAAACTCTCTGCCTTCTACAGGAGCCACTGCCCAAACTCTCCTTCTGCTACAGTAGCCACTCCCCAAACTCTCCATCTGCTACAGTAGCTACTCCCCAAACTCTCCATCTGCTACAGTAGCTACTCCCCAAACTCTCCGCCTTCTACAGGAGCCACTGCCCAAACTCTCCTTCTGCTACAGTAGCCACTCCCCAAACTCTCCATCTGCTACAGTAGCTACTCCCCAAACTCTCCATCTGCTACAGTAGCCACTCCCCAAACTCTCCTTCTGCTACAGTAGCTACTCCCCAAACTCTCCATCTGCTACAGTAGCCACTCCCCAAACTCTCCATCTGCTACAGTAGCTACTCCCCAAACTCTCCGCCTTCTACAGGAGCCACTGCCCAAACTCTCATCCTGCTACAGTAGCCACACCCCAAACTCTCCGCCTGCTACAGTAGCCACTCCCCAAACTCTCATCCTGCTACAGTACCCACACCCCAAACTCTAAGCCTGCTACAGTAGCCACTCCCCAAACTCTCATCCTGCTACAGTAGCTACGTCCCAAACTCTAAGCCTGCTACAGTAGCCACTCCCCAAACTCTCCACCTCCTACAGTAGCCACTCCCCAAACTCTCATCTGGCTACAGTAGCCACGCCCCAAACTCTAAGCCTGCTACAGTAGCCACTCCCCAAACTCTCCACCTCCTACAGTAGCCACACCCCAAACTCTAAGCCTGCTACAGTAGCCACTCCCCAAACTCTCATCCGGCTACAGTAGCCACGCCCCAAACTCTCCACCTGCTATAGTAGCCACTCCCCAAACTCTCATATGGCTACAGTAGCCACGCCCCAAACTCTCCACCCGCTACAGTAGCCACTCCCCAAACTCTCATCCTGCTACAGTAGCTACACCCCAAACTCTAAGCCTGCTACAGTAGCCACACCCCAAACTTCAAAAACAGTCAGTTTGGTTGTTTCCTGCCAGTATGCTTAAGGTCACCGAAGTGGCTGTTTCAAGTACACCAGAAGCCAGTCTCGAGAGGCTGGTCCCCTTAGTAGACTATCTGACAGAATGGAAGAATCTGCCAAATATATCTCAGTGTGTCCTGCAGATCATAGAGTAAGGCTACAGAATCTAGTTCGGTTCTTGTCCGCCATGCTACATCGGGGTGCTGCTCACGTTAGTGCATCCCGAGCAGGCTCTGGTAATGGAGCAAGAAGTGAAAACTCTGTTAGCGAAGGAAGCTATAGAGCAGGTGTATTCACCCGACAGAGAATCGGGTTTTAACAGCCGTTACTTCATTGTTCCGAAAAAGAATGGGGGGTTGCGTCCTATACTAGATCTTCAACAGTTGAAACGTACACTGATTGTGATCTAAAATCAGATCCGAGGACTGGTTTGTCACGATATATCTAAAAGACGCATACTTCCATATCTCCATCCTCCCTCTCCTTGATCTGGAAACCAAGATGGCGGCGCGAGTACATCGCGAGGCTCGCGGTCTCTCCAGATTCTGCAATTTAGTAGTATTTTTCTTGCTCATTTCGGGTCTGTTCGTGCAGAACAGTTGTGCCTTAACATCGTACACCCAAGGTGAGCTTTTGGATATTGGTTTGCGAATTTCCGACAGTTTTATGGACAACCTTCGACTCCTTCCTGAGATCGCCAAAACACCCGGGGCTATGCACTCTGCCCGGCCGGGCGGAAGTGCTCGCAGGCGGCGTCGAGATCGTAAACAAAGGCGGGGGAAGCGCGGAGGACTAAGAGCTAAGCTAAAGCTAACACCACACCGGCTCTCTTTACCCAGCATTTTCCTTGCCAATGTACGGTCGCTGTTGAACAAAATGGAGGAGATTCGACTCAACATCACATACAGCAAGAGACTTTTGAACTGTAATGTTCTAATTTTCACGGAAACATGGTTAAACAGCGGAATACCGGACAACGCTATTGAGCTAGCGGGACGCCATACATTCCGGGCGGATAGAACATTAGATGGCTCCGGTAAGACCAGAGGTGGTGGATTGTGCATTTACATTAACAAAGCTTGGTGCACAAACTCTGCTATTGTTGGGAGACATTGTTCAGCTAACCTTGAGTTTCTCATGGTTAAATGTAGACCGTTTTATCTACCGCGGGAGTTCACTTCCACTATTATAACTGCAGCCTATATTCCCCCGGATGCTGATGCCAAGTTTGCTATGAAAGAACTTCACGCAGCCATCAGTAAACAACAGACCGTTCACCCGGAAGCTGCGTTTATTGTTGCGGGTGATTTTAATCATTCAAACTTAAAGTCAGTGCTACCGAAATTTCACCAGCATGTTTCCTGTCACACCAGAGGAAACAAAACCTTAGACCATGTTTACACAAACATGGCTGGAGCTTACGTCGCGACACCCCTCCCCCACCTGGGACAGTCAGATCACCTTTCTTTGTTCCTCACCCCCAAATATGCACCTCTCATCAATCGCGTGAAGCCATCAGTGAAGACCATCAAGGTGTGGCCTGCGGGGGCAGATTCCTCACTCCAGGAAAGGTTTCTACACACAGACTGGAGTATGTTTGCTTCTCAAGCCACCAGTGGCTCTCACACGGACATTGACTGCTACACCTCCTCTGTACTGGATTATATCAATACCACCATTGACAGTGTTACAACCCAGAAGCAGATCACCACATACCCAAATCAGAAGCCTTGGATGAACAGGGAAGTGCGACTCCTATTGAAGACACGCAACACTGCCTTCAGATCAGGAGATGCACAAGCCTATAGCACATCCAGAGCAAATCTGAAAAGGGGCATCAAAGAGGCCAAGCACTGCTACAAGCTTAAGATAGAGGGACACTTTTCCAACGCTGACCCTCGGCGCATGTGGCAGGGCATTCAGGCCATCAGTGACTACAAACCCTCTCACTCCACCCCCGCAGCCACTGATGTCAACTTCCTGAACGAGCTAAATGACTTTTATGCTCGCTTTGAAAGAGACAACAGAGAAACTGCCACCAAGCTCAAATCCTCAGCTGACCACCCGCCGATCACACTCTCCTCCACAGATGTCTGCAATGCACTGAGCAGGATCAGCGCGCACAAGGCTGCTGGACCAGACAACATCCCTGGACGCGTACTCAGGGCATGTGCGGAGCAGCTCGCTGGGGTTTTTACAGACATTTTCAACCTGTCTCTTGCCCAAGCAGCTGTACCAACATGCTTTAAATGCACTTCCATTGTGCCAGTGCCAAAACACTCCAGCCCGAAGTGCCTTAACGACTACCGCCCTGTAGCACTCACACCCATCGTAATGAAGTGCTTTGAGCGGCTGGTCCTGGCACACCTAAAAGACTCTCTTCCATCCACATTGGACTCACACCAGTTTGCCTACCGTAGCAATAGGAGCACAGAGGATGCAGTTTCCATGGCACTGCACTCTGTGCTCACACATCTGGACAATAAGAACACTTATGCACGCATGCTGTTTGTTGACTTCAGCTCAGCATTCAACACTGTCATCCCAACTAAGTTAATAGCCAAACTTGGAGACCTGGGCATCAACACCTCCATGTGCAACTGGATTTTGGACTTTTTGACCAACAGACCCCAGAATGTTCGATCAGGCTCCAACTGCTCCACGTCCATCACACTCAACACTGGTGTACCACAGGGCTGTGTGCTAAGCCCGTTTCTCTACTCCCTCTTCACCTCCGACTGCAAGCCTGTGTACGGATCTAATTCCATTGTCAAGTTTGCGGACGACACTACGGTGATTGGTCTCATCAGCAACAACGATGAGACTGCCTATAGGGAGGAGATCAAGCACCTGGCCACATGGTGCACTGAAAATAACCAGCTCCTCAACACCACCAAAACGAAGGAGCTCATCGTGGACTTCAGGAAAGTGTCAAGAGGCACACACGACACCATCCACATCAATGGAATGGCTGTTGAGCGTGTCTCCAGTTTCAAGTTCCTGGGGACCCACATCTCGGCGGACATGACCTGGACAACCAACACCTCCAGCCTGGTCAAGAAGGCTCACCAGCGCCTTTTCTTCCTGAGGACACTGAGGAAGAATCAGCTTTCCTCCACTATCCTGGTGAACTTCTATCGCTGTGCAATAGAAAGCATCCTGACCAACTGTGCTACAGTGTGGTATGGGAGCTGTTCTGTTGCAGAGCGCAAGGCACTGCAGCGGGTGGTGAAAACCGCCCAGCGCATCACTGGGACTCCACTACCTGCCATCGAGCACATCCAGAGGAAACGCTGTCTGCATCGAGCTCGCAGCATCCTTAAGGACTCCTCTCACCCAGCCCACAGACTGTTTTCTCTCCTGCCCTCCGGCAGGCGTTTCAGGTGCCTCCGGACCAGGACCAGCAGACTAAAGAACAGTTTTTTCCCCAGAGCTGTCTCTTTATTAAACTCTAACCCTCATTGATCCCACTCCCCTCATATACTGATTGACTCTCCTCTCCCTCCTCACACCTGCCTCCATTTTGTTATTTGCAATACTATAATGTTCATTTGCACTGCTGACTGTTATTACAGAAACAACTGTTTACATATGCATCTTGCACTACTACCTTGACTGGAATATGCTCAATTTGCACTGCCGACTGTTTATTTACAGTACCGACTGTTTACATATACATTTGCAATACCATACTTTAACTGTAATATGCAATTACTTCCACTGCACTTTCACTCGGATAGCTTCTGTCCAAACTTTATTTGCACTACTTTAAATCCATTGTTATACTGCTCATTTTAGCCTAACTTATACATATATCTATTTGTAAAATTCTGTTTATAGTAATAGCCATCTGTATATTATGCTCACATTCTGTTTATAGTAACACCCATCTGTATATATATATTCATAGTACATATCTATCTGTAAAATTCTGTTTATAGTAATAGCCATCTGTATATTATGCTCACATTCTGTTTATAGTAACACCCATCTGTATATATATTCAGTACATATCTATCTGTAAAAATTCTGTTTATAGTAATAGCCATCTGTATATTATATTCAGTACATATCTAGCTGTAAATTCTGTTCACAGTAATAGTTATCTGTATATTATATTCATAGGACAAATCTATCTGTAAATTTTTGTTTATAATAGTATTCAACTCTATATTTATTCAGTACATATCCATGTTCTGCACTTATGGAACCACTGTATATCCTGCACTTGCTGCTATTGCACTTCTGGTTAGACCTAAACTGCATTTCGTTGCCTTGTACCTGTACTTGTGTAATGACAATAAAGTTGAATCTAATCTAATCTAAATCACAGGAAGTTCCTGAGGTTTTCTTTTGGGGGCAAAGAATAGCAATATCGGGTGCTTCCATTCGGTCTGGCTCTATCACCCCGCACATTCACCAAATGCGTAGATGCAGCTCTGGCCCCGCTCAGGCTGCAAGGCATACGCATTTTGAACTACATAGACGACTGGCTGATTCTAGCTGAGAAGAGTGTGCTTCCTCCACTACAGAGAACCACTTTCCTTGGTGTGGTTTAGGATTCGCCTGATGTAGCTGCTATTCTCACAGCCACGGAAGAGTTAAAGCTAGGCCAGTCACGCACTGTGAAACAGTTTCAGAGACTGTTAGGCCTCATGGCAGTGGCGTCCAATATGAGTAATATGCCTGCTGTACGTGAGACCTCTGTAGTAGTGGCTCAGGACCAAAGGGTTCTACCCGAGGGGAAACCCACTTTGTATGATCAAGATCACGCGGCGGTGTCTCTGTGCCTTGGTTATATGGAGGAAACCTTGGTTCCTATCCCAGGGTCCAGTGTTAGGAGCTCTTTGCCATCGAGTTGCGCTCTCGACAGATGCTTCCCTTACTGGCTGGGGAGCGTTAATGGAAGGCCGCTCAGCTCAGGGTCTCTAAAGGAGTAATCATCTTTCGTGGCACATAAATTGCCTGGAGATGATGACAGTCTTCAATGCGTTGAGACACTTCCTCCCAGACCTGAGGGGCCATCATGTGCTTGTCCGGTCAGACAACACATCGGGGGTCTCCTATTTAAATCATCAAGGGTATCTGCGTTCACGTCCACTATGCAAACTGGCACACCAGATTCTCTTGTGGTCCCTAGGGAAGCTGCTCTCCCTGAGAGCAGTTTAAATTCTGGGGCATCAGAATGTAGGAGCAGACATCCTGTTGAGGCAGGGGCTGAGGCCCGAGGAATAGAGGCTCCACACCGAGGTTGTGGAGCACATTTGGGAGGTTTATGGCCAGGCACAGGTGGATCTGTTCGCATCTCAGGATACAACGCACTGTCCACTTTGGTTCTCTTTCACACACGCAGCTCCCTTAGGGCTGGACATTGTGGTATTGACATGGCCGAGGCTACGTCCGTACGTTTTCCCCTGATTACTCTGCTTCCAGGAGTTCTGGAGAAGGTCCGCCGGGACAGAATAAGTCTACTACTAGTAGCACCGTACTGGCTGAGCTGACTGGTTCTCGGACTTGGTGTCCCTCCTCGATGGCTCTCCCTTGGAAAATTCCGGAGGGACCTTCAGTCTCAAGTGGGAGGGGTGACCCTTCACCCCAGCCCAGAGATATGGAACCTGTGGGTCTGGTCTCTGAAGGGGGCCCAACTCATAGACTTTGGTCTCTCAACTGAGGTTGTGGAGACCACACTTCTCTCCTGAGAAAACTGTATGTATTGAAGTGATGGTTTTCACTTCATAGTGCGATCTGCATGATTGGTACAGTGCTGGAGGTGCACGTTTCCTCCGTGGTGCTTGTAGACCAGTACAGGAGTATGGCGGCTTGGAAGCTTTATTATATAAGGAGGTATCCCTGCAGGATGTGGTATGCGGCAGGCTGGTCCTCTCCGCTCACATTCGTAGGGTTTTACAACTTCGACCTGGGCGCTGCCCCAGGTTCACAGGTGCTCTCGTCTTAGTTGTGGTCTCAGTATTCACATACAGGCTCTGGTTCGTATGGCGTTCGGGCATTCTCGTTCCAAAAGCGCCATCGACGCAGTGCGAGTTCCCTCGAAAGGGAACGTCTCAGGTTACGACAGTAACCCTAGTTCCCTAAGAAGGGAACGAGACGCTGCGTCACTTTGCCATACTCCCTGCATTCCTGTGATCGACTTGCTTTGGCTAAATAGAAGCTGAAGCCGGTCAGATCGGATGTTTATCCTTTCCTGGTTGTGATGTCACCGCCTGTGACACTCACTCTCGCCATTGGACTAGTTGACAAAAGTGCTTCAGACGCAATCACGCAGGGGCGTTCCCAAAGCGTCATCGACGCAGCATCTCGTTCCTAACTCAGGGAACTAGGGTTACAGTCGTAACCTGAGACATTTTTTTCCCCTTCAAAATACTTTAATAGTTCAAATACATAGCTAAAAGTGAGACTGTGTGTATCGTGATGCTATATTATTCTGCTGGTTAAAAATGTATTATGCAGTAATAATGCTCTGAGCGTGTGTGTGACAGTGATTCATCAGCATACATGTCAGTCAGCGCGGCATCGCACTTCAAGTTCGTAGTGAGGTTTATTCAGTCCATTTTAAATTCTGATTCTGGCCGCCTCTCAAATGGGTCAAACCATAGATATTACCTCAGATGTTCAAGTAAACGTGCTAGAAATCCGCACTCATTCAAGGATGTGCATTTATTGCATGGACGGAGAAAGCAATGACACTTGCAGGATTTCATCTGACGGTACTATTTATTTAACACTGAAAATTTAAATATGCATATTCTTATCTGTTCCGTACAAAAATGCAAAACGCAAACGCAAAAAAAGCAAAGCAATTGTCAGACATCCGTGAGGTCACAACTGAAAAACAGCGCTGGTTGTTCTCTCGATACTCGACAACGACGAAATCCAAAGGCGTGGGCGAAGGTATAATGCGTGTATTAATGAAATAATCCCGAAAAAAGCATAACCCACAGCCAGGGCCGTTTCAAGATATTTGGGGGCCCTAGGCAAAAGAGTGAAGTGAGGTCCCAAGTCCTCCCTCAGGAACATTTTTAAAATTCAGATGTGATTTCTTGAATTCTGGTGCATTTTAAGAGTCATGAATTACTCTGTAGTACGCTACACAAAGTGTTTAAGAAATTTAAGCAAAGCACCTAATAAAGCAACAAAAAAAAAAAAAGAAAAAAAAAAGTGAATAGCCATACGTTTATTGTTATTCTCATAGCATATCATGAAAGTGAAGTGTGGAGGATTCGATATTTACTTTACAGGAAAAGAACTTCACTTCCCATAATGCCACAGACAGTAACGTCATACGCAAAACTACCTGTTGCGTACGGTAGCCTACAAAGTGTTGAGATGTGTTGATGGAGAAGAATAAAAGGACAAACGAGAAGGAAAAAGGGCATTTTTCTCCAGATGGAATAGAAACATCACCAACGGAAATTGATAGCCTGCGTACACCTAAAATGTAACCGGACTTGATGGATTATTTTTTTTGGATCTAACTGCATGGGATGGGAGTCATAGGACCAGCTCATTTTGTTTGGAATTGACAAAGTTTTTACCGGTGACCGCAACCGCGGGCAGACAGCCGTCAAGAGTAAGTTACAACACTTCTCTAGCTTTTGCCTTTATACATGGCAAAAAATCTCATGCGATCGTAATCTGGGCTCGTGCATCAAGAGGATTTGGCTCAAAGGAAGTTTTCGAACGCTGTAGCTACAACAGTGAAGGGGCGAGAAGTTGTCTAGTGTGTATTTTATGCTTAAATTCTGCAAACAGAACAAAGTTGTGTATGACTATTAGTTGAACTTTTTCACCCTCTAACAACGCTCACATACCGTTGTGTTTGGTCACTGATGTCAAGGTTTATGTTCGCAGAGATGTGAAAACACGTCAGACAGTTGTATTTGGAGATAATAATGGTTTACTTGCCGCTGTGTCTTTGGCATTTTTCTTCTTTCTTTCTCTGTCTTTTGGAAAATCCTGAAGGGTATGAGCGCTTCATGATGACATTTTTAAATTTAAATGCCCGCGTAGCACTGTTACTGACAGCTGGGGGACCTGATGGGGAGTGTGCGACGGTGGATGTCACTTCAACATTACAGTGATTAGGGCACTCATAGTGTTTGTCGTTGCATAGGAGGAATCCCTCTGTTTGGGGGGCCCCTCTCACGGAGCAGTACTGGAGAGTGATTGCGCTGTCTCACTGTGATGGTTTGTTTACAGTGGTTGATACTGTTTGACGAGGGCAGATACACAACCTAAACGACCGTGCGGCCATCGGGGGCCCCCTTCAGCTGGGGGCCCTAGGCAGCTGCCTACCTTGCCTACCCCATTGCGACGGCTCTGCCCACAGCAGAGATGCCAAGTTCAGTGGCGGGAGTTAGCTGAGGTGACAGACAGCAGAAAAACGGCTAGTAGTGACAGCAGTGGCAATCCACCTGTCACTCAAGTGGCCACGCCCTTAATTATGCAGAACTTTAAGGCTTAATGTTATTTTTAAAAATGTACCCGCCTCACAGTTGTCATGAAGGGCAAAATCAACTATAAAGACCAAATCCAGTTTTTGTACCTGGCTGTAAACATGTTTTTTTCTGCTGTAAAGTTGGGCATTTTAACATGGGGGATATATGGAATTGACACCCTTTTGGAGCCTGTCTCTAGTGGCCAGTCGATTAATTGCAGTTTAGTTGGCTTCTCGAGAGAGACTGGAAGGTTGCCGCTCGTTTTTCTTACATAGCCTACCTCATCTTTAAGGTTACAAAGTATTTATACAAATTTATACTTTGAAAATGTATATTATAGTGTAGCTATATAACGTTTTTTTCTATTACGTTATTTTTCTAATGTGCTGTAAAGTAGATATAGATGTATTATTTATTTAGATGTTTTAGTTATTTATTTTTTCTTAAAATCAACGTATTTATTTTAGTCAATGTTTGATTTAATTTATTCAATTTATTTATTTAGTTTAATCTCATTTTTATTATTACTCATTGTATTTATTTATTCTGTTTCTCTTTAGACCCCTTTCCCAGTTTTAAACCCTTTTCATAAAGTATTATGAACACTATTATAAAGTACATGATAAGACAGAACACACTCTCACTCTCTCTCTCTCTCTCTCTCTCTCTCTCTCTCTGTGTGTGTGTGTGTTATGAAGTGATGTTGAAGTCTTACAGCAGATGAAGGGCTGGTGTGTGAATGAAACTCTCTTTAGGGATTTCATTAAAGCCGGACTTGACGAACGATCTGGAAAAAAACATCCATATCTGATCACAGGTAGCGACATAATATTAATAAAAATAATAATAATAATAATATTGACACATTGTTATTACAGTTGTGATTGCTTACAGTGAGATGACATCTGGCGGGAAGCTCCTCGGTATTGATCCAGTATTGGCACATACGGCGTTATCTTTACTGCATGTACATGATGGGAAACAGCGCGCGTGCCTCCTCCTGCTGCCGTGCACGAGCATCAACAAACACAACAAGCAGAAGAACACAGTCCGCCTGAAAGACATCATTACAACCAAATATGGCCCTGAATGTTTAATGGTCACCGATACAGTCCCGACGATTGCGCTGCTGCGAGCCACGATCTCATAACGGAAATAAACCGACGAAAGGAATAACAAACGATAACGAATTATTTTGTAAAAAATTTTTAGTTTTTTTTGCCAGATCAGTGTAATATGCACATGCAGATAGAATCCATAGAAATCACTGTAGCAGAGAATGGGCGGGGCTTAGTGGATCCACGGTGGTCTAAAATTGGCCAGATATACTACGAATCTACATTATTCTCGAATTTTACGCGCTTCGATGTGTATCTTCAATTGTGTTGTCTTTTAAAAAATTGTCCGCGACTTCAAATAATTTATCCAGGCTGTACTGAGTTGTCACGTGGTTCTTGCTCCTTTTCTCCGCGCTGGTCTTAAAGGACCAGTAACAGTAGTTTGTTTATTGGCTAATGCGTTTTTTTCTTCTTCATATTTTTATTTAATAATATCCTAGAGCTTTGCGACGCGGATTTCGATTTGTATATCAGGTGAAACACTTGTAAATCGCTAGATTTAAAAGTACTATTTTATGTTTTATTCTACAAACGTTTGTACTTGCAGAAATCAGACATTTGAATGCGGCTCAATGGAGGACTCCGCCTCACGAGCCTCACTGCGCCCTCTGGAGAACAACACATTTACGAGTTAAAGTCACCATGAAATAAAAAATAAAATAAAAAAATCCTATTTTTATGGAATACTTTTATATGATCCATGCACATCATTATTGTTTTAATAATCTTGAATCAGAATAACTTCCTCTTGCATCATCTCTTCTCCTCTCTGATGATGTGGGCGGGGCAACCTGTCACTCACATGAGATCAGCCAATAGCAAACCACAAACCATCCAATCAATTCCCCACAGACACAATCAAGCCCCGCCCACATTTGTTCTTGTTCCAGGAGCGTTTCACTCGGATATACGACACAATAGAGGAGAAAAGACTATTAAACTTCTGTTTCATGCCGGCATTAAGAGCCAGTAACACGGTGAACGCCACAGACAGCAATGAGCGTCACTACATGACCAAAGCAAAAATCATAAGACTATAGAAAAACATAATGCTAAATGCTAAACATAATTCTAAATATGCTTAGATATGTTACAATTATTTTTCCTTAAGATTCATATGTTGAATTAAATACGTTTTAATATTTGCATATGCATCACAACTTCCACCCTTTTAGTAGAGGTCCTGGATAAGATTTGTATGCACTTCATTTAGCGGAGAATATCTCAACAGAATAATATGACCCTGTTGAACAACGTGGGATGTGTGCCAAAATCTCTCCCCGGGACCAAAGTCCGGAAAATGACCACAACCGGTGACACTAAACCGGTGACATAAACCGGTGACATAAATTTCGACCAGTTTAATCTTCATATTAAGAGAAATACTTTTTGTATTACACTTTGTCTTGAAAATAAAATACAATATGCAAATTAGGCAATATCTTATTAAATATGCGTACATATAAACCCTTGAAGCTACAGATTTTCTGACATGATCACAATGTTTACAATGACCATGTAGTGTAAGTGTAAGAATTCTGGTTAGAAATTTATGAGGATATCTATAAAGAAAAAAAAAAAGTCCCATTCACCTGTAGTGTGATAATAGTGTCACCGGTTGTGGTCATTTTCAGGACTTTGGTTCCGGGGAGAGATTTTGGCACACATCCCACGTTGTTCAATAGGGTCATATTATTCTATAACAGTTGAGATATTCTCCGCTAAATGAAGTGCATACAATTCTTACCCAGGACCTAGAATATTTTGTAGAAAGATATCTTTTAAGACTTCTTAACATTTTAAGTTAGTTAGGTAGGCTACTTTACATCATTACGGATGAGTGTTTCATCTCTAAATGTTTCATCTCTAAAACTGTTCTTGAGAAACATGACAGGATTAGCCTATGTGCAGCATCCATGTTCGTGTTTTTGCTCCCGTTAAAGCACCTGCAATGTTTGAAAGGTGTGTTAAAGGGGTAGAGCGATTTATGCCATTTTATGCCAGGGGGTAATGCCATTTTTGTACAAGCTTATATGATTCTTTAGGGTCTAAATTAAAAGTTTGTAATATACTTTAATTAAAAATTCTCATTAGTATTGTAAGAAAACACTCATTTACCTGGTCAAAAACAGCTCTGTTTTCAGCACGCCGTTCAAGTGCATGTGTCTTTAAATGATAATGAGCTTTGCTCCCCCCGCCCCTCTGTTCTGTGCCTACACTGTTTGTAACACAATAACACAATAACCATAACGCGTCGTTCATTATAAACGTGGGATTATGAATTATATTGAGAACGTCGTATATAGAAAACATGCCGTAATGTACCCTGAGTGTAAACAGACGCATTCTGCTCCAGCGTATCAACAATGACGCGCAGACTATGATTGACAGCTCGCTCATGAGCGAGGGCGGGGACGCTTGGGGGAAAACATATAAGAAGATTTAAAACTTTTTAACATTTTATGATGGTTGTGTACAGGCACTGCCAACACACATTTCAGTACAATCAACTTGTAAAAGTGCATGTACCATTATATGACCTCTTTAAATCATTATATTAATATTATTAAATTGTATAAAAATTATTTTCAAATGATTATACACCCATAAAGACAGAAATCAAGACGACCAAGGAGAGGCGGGAACTGAACAAAGGAGCACATGAATGAGGATAAACTAAAAGTCAATGAAAACTAAACACTGAACATAACGGTGACCAGTAGTGGGTTCTATGGCGTTTGTTAAAGGGATAGTTCACTTTGAAATTAATTTTTGGTATGTTTTAGCTTACCTCAAGGGCATCCAAGATGTAGGTGTCTTTTTTTCCACAGTAGTTTCAATTTTGATATTTTTAGGTCAAACCGTTCTTGTCTGTCAGTCATATAATGCAGGTCTATGGTCACTGTCTCAAAGAGCATGCACAGAGTCCAAATTAAAACAATTCCCCATCGTCCAAATTAAACAATTCCCCATCGTAAGTACACATTGATGGCCTAAGACACGAAACGAGCGGTTTGTGTGAGAAAACGAACAGTATTTATATCGTTTTTACCTCTTATACACAGCCATGTCCGAGTGATCTGATCTGACGTGTACGCAGACTGGTGCAACAAGAATGTCATTTTAAGGCCTTCAAGAGAGCAAAAATGTTACTCACTGTTACTCACACATGTACATGTTCTCAATGTATAGGGGAGAGAGGGGCACAACCTAACGCTTTTTGACTTTCTCAGTTTGTGTAAATCTACTTATGGTTCAGAGTATTTATTTTTTCCCACATTAATTTCCCACATGTCTAGTACAATTATGTGGTTTTGTTTTATTAATACAGTATATACTTTTTTCTTGACATACCCCGAAAGAATGGAAGTGAAATGTGACAACATGCCCCATAGGTGGGGTACATTGTAACATGTGTGGGGCACATTGTAACATAACATATGACAGCTTAAAATGTTATCTGATCTAATAAAAAATATATACAAAACAAACTAAAATATTTTCTAAATAAAATACAATTAAAAAACTTTTTCATATAAAATAATGGCAATTTTTAATAATTAAATGGAAACAAATTTTTGAGTTTTGACTACGAACACATGAAAACAAAGCTATACAACATAGTTCAAAACAAATAAATAATTAGTCATTTCTGAACATTGACTCTCAGTCTTTATTCACCTTTTTCTCACGTTTTCCCAATAAAATGAATAAAAGTATAGAATATAATAGCAGATTTCTAATAGGGGCACATTGTAACGCAGTGTTACAACATGCCCCCGCCTGCACAACTGGGATTTAAACCCTGCTAGTGTCTTCTGCTAGTTAGCGAAGCATTAAAGAACGATCTCAACTGTTAAATAACATCTTGGACATTAAAATAATATCAGATTTGTCTTATTTTAAATAAACACAAAAAATTAACTTAAGTAAGAAATTTACTTTTGCTATGGTTTAATAAATGTCTATGGAGATCTTCCCAAAAAATAATAATTTTGGCGGAAATTTTTTTTTCTATATAGTGTTGATATGGCAACTAGTAAATACACAAAGTTTCGTCATCCAAGCATGTGCGGAAGTATTTAAAACAAGCGTGTTACAACTAGCCCCGCGTTAGGTTGTGCCCCGCGCTCCCCTACATAATAGGCAGAATATTTAAACTATTCACAAACATGGGTGTTGCACAGATTCTGGTGTCATTTAATGTTTGATAAGGAAGTGCTTAACACAAGAACCCTAACTATTACATTCATAGACAGACGGAATTTACATTTGTGCTTCATGCAAGAGTGTAAGTGATCATTTCTCTTCTGGGAACAGATTTAAGTATTCTGATGAAGGTTCACATATTTTCAGTGTCAAAATGTATTTTGCTGACACTCTAAACCATTGATAAAACATTGCATATATAAGTGGATTCATAAAGGAATTCATGCATAAAATCCAATACATTACATTAATTATAAGAGTGTCATTTTCATTATGCCCCAAAGAAAGAGTAACTATATAGTACGGTGTCCAAAAAAGAAGATAAACCAGTACTACAATCCCTAAGGTTCTTGCAGCCTTTTTTTCTGATTTGGCCTTTTTTTCTGTGACTGAATTTAAATGCTTAGCTTGCCGTTTTGCTACAAAGCAGATTTTCACATATAAAGGAATAATTATACAACAAGGAGCCACTAAACAAACAAAAGCATCTATTAGAATATTTTCCAATGTAACAACAAGTATGCATTCTCCAATACATGTGTGGTTCCTCTCTGGATACAGTAAAAACTCATACAACAGATAAAATGCATAAAAGAAGTTGAATAACCAGTTTACAACAATTGAAACAACAGCTCTGTTATTATTGACTCTTATTGGATATCGCAAAGGGTCATTCACAGCAATGTATCGATCCACAGAAATAATAATCATATTACCAAGAGATGCATTGACAACAACATAAAGAATAAGAAGGAATATTGAGCAAAATCTTTCTCCAAAGTACCAGCATGGCTCAATCAGTTTCATTCCCTGCACTGGCATGAGAATCAGTCCTGCGATCAGATCAGCCACTGCCAGAGAGAAGATCAGCACATTGGTGGGAGTGTGGAGCTGCTTGAAGTGCGAGATGGAGATGATCACCAACAGGTTCAGAAACACGGTGAACACCGATGTTACAGCGATGAAAATGTACACAATAATGTACTCTGCTTCAGGTCGGATACTTCTGGTACAAGACAAATTGTTGTTTGGAAAGCAGTATTGGATTGTTTGATTGTCCATGTTTGTCACTCCCCAGTTCAGATTCTGTGTGAGGATGCTTGTCAGTTTTGCCCCCTGGTCCTTGTCACTGACATGACTCAGTTTTATACGTTCAGAAAGCACAGCCACCACCCCTTTCAACAATACAACCTCTCAAATCCACCCACTAGTTAAATATGCATAGACCTGATCAATCTGATCTATACAATATAGTGGATTAGCAAATCTAATAAAACTAGTTTACTCTTACATTCTGTCTATGTAAGAGAGCATCTGTTCTAACAAACAGCAGGCAAGTGCACTACTGTAAGAGCAAGAAGTCCAATCCATCGCCTTCCATTCCACTCAAAATGATATCCATGTTAACATACAATAAAAATGAAAGTTTGAATCTGGATATTTTCACATTTCCAGTATAGGGCTACCACCAATTTATGTCCCTGGAAATAATCTCAAGGAGCTTTGAAATATTATTAGACTGTTATGCAAAGGAAAAATAGAATAACTAAAATATGACCACAATTTGTCCTCATAAACTATGATCTGTCCTTTGACAGCTTTGGTTAAACTATGCTTAGATTAAGTCAGGGGTGTACAATGCTGCTCCTGGAGGGCCACTGTCCTACAAAGTTTAGCTCCAACTTGCCTCAACCCTACTGCCTAGTAGTTTCTAATTTGCCTAGTAAGACCTTGATTAGCAGGTGTGTTTATGTGGGGTTGGAGCTAAACTTTGCAGGACTGGAGACCCCTGGATTAAGAGAAAATGGACTGACCAAGGCAGAGCCGGAGGGGTGAGGTGGCCCGGTAAAGCCATAAGGATGACGATCCCAGGTGGAGCCGAGGGGAGAGGGGCCAAGGTGGAGTCAACTTGTCGATGGGCCAAGGTGGAGTGACGGGCTCAGAGGATTGAGATAAAGCCAGGGGAACGACATCTTTTGGGGATGCTTGCGAACTGGAAGCCCCAGGCAGATCCGAGTTGCTAGGTGATGCCAATGAGGGAGGATCCGAAGGGCTTAAAGGAGCCAGCAAAGACAAGGCTTGAGAACTGGATGGCATAAGCAGAGGAGGTGGGAGTGGGAGGCTGGGTGGGAGTGGGAGGATGGGTGGGAGCAGGTTTGGAAATAATCTCTTCCTATTCCTTAATCCCACAAGGGTTCAAGCTCATCATATCCACAGCAGCGCCCGGAGTATGGACAGGGCTCCACTCCATGCCTTTGTATTCTGTTAATATTCCCACTGGAACGGATACAGGAATCGGCTCACACACCTGCTCAGACTGAATTGGCTCAGGTGACAGACATCGCTGCAGGAATTGACTTTGTAGTGGGCATTGGCTCAGGCTCTTGGTCCGTGGCGGGCATCAGCTCTGGGTCTGTGGTGGGCTGCGGTTCCAGATCCGTTATGGGCATAGGCTTAGTGCAGATGATATTATGATGGAGGGAGTGGAGTGGAAGGGCTGCGGCGGATTTACTCCGTCGTCCTCCACCTCGCCGACAGTACAATGCCCTAATATTATGTAATGCTGGAGGTGATAACAAGGAGGTGCAGGTGAACATAATTAACACCCTGGGGTCAGCGGTCGCGCCAGCAATACCAGCTCTCATTTTTTCTTATCAGTGCAAAAGAGACTCAAAATACTCTGTTGATTTTGATCTTACATATAGGTGTTATACATTATTCAAAACTGTTAAATGTCTTCTTTTATTTGTGTACACTCATAATAAAAACAAAATGTTGTGTTTTTCGTCAAATAAAGAAAATAAACATGATGCGTGTTCTGCCGTCTCTCTCAATGTGAAGTTCATTCTGAAATGCGACAGAAAATGAACTGTAACTCAGTGAATGTTTGTCACACAGACTTGAGACGTATGTCTTTACAAAGCTTGGAGTCTTTATTTTTTTAATTATGTAAATTATATTAAAAACAAATATTCTCTGTTTAAGTAATCGGTATGAAAGCAATGACATGTACAGTTTCTTCAGTCTGTGCTCATTAACTCTAATGTGACCACACCCACGCGCACACGAGCGATTGACATGCAAATACCTGTAAACGCCCTCATCACCTCTAAACAAAGAATCAGAGACTTCAGTCCTCCTCTGCTTTTCATCGAGTTTGGAAGACACGTTGTGTTTGTGCTGTCCTGTCCTGTTTACCTTGGATTTACCTCAGAAAAATTTGAAGAACGCGATTTGAAGATGAGAAAGATTTTTAAGGTAAGACATGTCCTCTCATAATAGTAAGCATGTTATATAAACTTTACATTGTAGCAACTAGTCAAACTGGTGCCAGACTAAAATGTACGTTATGAAATGAGATTGGAGTAAAAACATGAAGCCTATTGCCAAATTTATATACATGTACACAAGGATGTTTTTATGTTCGATAATAAAACACAGCATGATATTAAAGTTGTCAGGGTTCCACCAGATTCACTCACTCCTCCCACTCGTTCACTCACTCCTACCACTCGCTCATCATCTCCGGAGTACTAATCATCATCACCTGCATCTCATCATTACACCACCCTTTATATTCAGCTCCTCTTCTCACACTCATTGTCTGGTCTCGTCTCTACAAGACAAACAGACTCTCTTACGCTACTTACACGCTACTCACCTGAGATTCATCCGCCTTCCGTCTACATCTGAAGCTCCGTCTGCCTTCTTCAGTCTTCTCCTGAGATCTTCCAGCCGCCATCTGAAACAAGTCAAGTCAAGTCAAGTTTATTTGTATAGCGCTTTTCACAATACAGATTGCATCAAAGCAGCTTCACAGTATTAAATTAAAATAATACAACAAAGTTTGTTTCAAGAAACAGAGACTGATTATTCTTCAGTTAAGTTCCTGTCTGATTATCATCTGCTTGCATACTCACCATATCTCCATCTGGTTCCGTGTTTCTGTTAATAAAGCTACGTTTCACTTACCACCTGTCTGACTCCTGTTCCATCCGTGACAGAAGACCAGACCAAGGATGCAGAATCCAACGGAGCCCGTAGAGAATCCACCACGCGATCCTTTCGCAGAGCTTGTTCAGGCTGTTCGTCAGTCTATACTTCCTCCTCCACCGGCTAACCCACCCACCGTACCCGAAGACGTCCTTCACTCCGCACGCCAGCCTCTACTTCCGCAAACACCCGCTGCTTCGTCAGCTGCCTCTGCGAGTCCCATGGCCCGACCAACGACATTCTCCGGAGAGGCGGAGGACTGCAGCGGTTTTTTGTTTCAGGTATGACTATATTTTCAAATGCAGGCACATCAATTCTCCAATGATTCAGCCCGAGTGGCTTTTGTTATCTCCCTGCTGTCCGGCCGAGCTCTCCAGTGGGCTCAATCCCTTTGGAACTCGAATGCTCAAGTGGTTAAATCTCTGTCAAGCTTCATTCAACATTTGAAGGAAGTTTTCGGCCAGACAGTTTCAGATCTCACCATTCACAATCAACTCTACAACCTTCGTCAAGGAAATTCTTCAGTGAGTACATACGCTCTTCAGTTTCGCACCCTGGCGGCATCTGGTGGCTGGAATGAGACCGCCCTGATTACTGCTTTTCGACATGGTCTCAGTCCTAATATCCGTCAGCTGGTGGTCGTATGTGACGATTCCATGGGAATCGAGAGCCTCATTCAGAAATCCATTCAAGTATCTCAACGCTTGTCTGCCTGTGATATCCCTGCAACCGCTGTAAGTCCTCCGCCCTCGGCTCCATCTGTCGCTCCTCCAGCACCCAAGCCTATGCAGATCGACTCCACTCATCTTTCTCCTACAGAGCGTCAGCGGCGAATTCAACTCAACCTCTGTCTTTATTGTGTGAAACATATCATCAGCAACTGCCCAGTTCGATCACAGTGCCCGGCGGTAAGCTCCATTCAAATTCCTCCTGAGATTGAAACCTTGAATCGCACTACTGTTCATTTGTTAACCTCTCGTGTCTGTGTCTCAGCGCAAGCTCTCCTCAACTCCGGCTCAGCGGGGAACTTCATTTCTACTCAGCTACTTCAAAAATTGAATGTCCGTAAACGCCGGAGTCATCAAGATCTCAGAGTCCAAACCATCTAGGGAAAACCGCTGGGCCGAGGTCGAATTCGCCATTTCACCCCCACACTGACGCTCCGCATAGGCTGCTTACACTCAGAGAACATCTCTTTCATGGTGCAGGAGGAGTCCACTGCTGAGCTCATCCTGGGACACCCTTGGATGGTACAACATCAACCCACCATCGACTGGAAATCCGGGGAGGTCCTTCGCTGGGGGGAGAACTGTTCTTATGCCTGTCTAGCTCTGGTTAAGAAGATCCAGAGAATTCCCTCTTCTTCTCTTTCTTCTTTGTCTTCTGTGGGAAGACCCAAGATTCCCGTTTGCTCCACTTCCATTGAGAGTCCAGAAGTCCTGTAGAGTACAGGGCGTTCCAGGATGTGTTCAGCAAGCAGTTGGCGACCAAGCTACCACCTCACCGGCCATGGGACTGTGCCATCGACCTGCTACCTGGAGCCACTCTACCTAAAGGCGGCGTTTATCCTCTGTCCATCCCGGAGCAGAAGGCCATGGAGGAGTATGTGGAGGAAGCTCTTCAGCAGCAGTTCATTCGTCCATCTACGTCCCCTGCTGCTTCCAGCTTCTTTTTCGTGGCTAAGAAGGACGGAGGCTTGAGGCCGTGCATAGACTATCGACATCTCAATTCTCAAACTGTGAAGTTTAGTTATCCCCTTCCTCTGGTCCCAGCAGCTCTGGAGCAGTCTTTCCCAAGTTGGATCTACACAGTGCGTATAACTTGATTCGTATTCGTCGGGTTGATGAATGGAAGACGGCATTCGTCACGCCCTCAGGTCACTATGAGTATAGGGTCATGCCCTTCGGATTATCCAATGCTCCAGCAGTCTTCCTGGGTTACATGAATGAAGTCTTCTGTGAATATCTCAACAGATTCGTGGTTGTCTATATAGGCAACATTCTCATCTACTCCTCTTCTCTCTCAGAGCATAAGTGCCACGTCCCTCTAGTTCTGGAGAAACTGAGAGCTCATAAGTTGTACCTGAAACTGGAGAAATGTGAGTTTCACACCACCACTGTGCAATTCCTGGGCTTCATCATAGATCAACATGGAGTCCAGATGTACCAGAGGAAGGTGGAAACTATATGGAACTGGCCCCTGCCCTCAACTGTGAAGGATCTTCAGCGATTCCTCGGGTTCACCAACTTTTATAGAATATTCATTAATAACTACAGTCTCATCAGTGCTCCTCTGACCTCATCTCTAAAGGGCCGGCCCAAGTCTCTGTCCTTATCTCCTGAAGCCATCTTAGCCTTTCAACGTCTCAAAGAAGCCTTCCTGACCACTCCAATCTTGGTCCATCCTAACCCTGATCTGCCTTTTGTTGTCGAGGTTGATGCGTCCTCAACAGGGGTTGGAGCGGTCCTCTCCCAGCGGCAGGGTGATCCTCCCAAACTCCATCCATTCGCCTTCTTCTCTAAGAAGCTATCCCCGGCGGAGAGGAACTATGATATCGGGAATCGGGAACTGCTCGCCATCAAGCTCGCATTAGAGGAATGGAGGCATTGGCTAGAGGGAGCCAATCACCAGTTTGAGGTCATAACCGATCATCGCAACCTGGAATACCTCAGAGAGAAGAAAAGGCTAAATCCTCGTCAGGCACGATGGGCCCTCTTCTTTACCCGCTTTGATTTCATCGTATCATACCGACCTGGTAGCAAGAATTGTAAAGCGGATGCTCTCTCCCGTCTTCATCATTCATCGTCCGAGGATCCTCTACCAGAACCCATTCTCCCTCCAGCCATGATCATCAGCCCGATCATCTGGGACATCGATGAGCAGATTTCCCAGGAGAACCTTCGTCATCCCGCTCCGCCGGGAGGTCCAGAGGGGCTCATCTTCGTACCCCGTCATCTTCGTGCCGCCCTTCTGGACTCCGCTCATACCGCTCCGGGCTCTGGACATCCAGGTAGCAGGCGTACCCTCTCACTCCTCAGTCATCGGTACTGGTGGCCGTCCATCTCGCAAGATGTTGCCCGGTATGTCAGGGGTAGGGTTGGGTATTGGTTGGGTTTTATCCGATACGAGTACCGACTCTGTATTTTTCAAACGGTTCCGGTATTTAAACGGTTCTTAAACCGGTACTTAAGAAAATGAAACCGCACACACTTTATCAAAAAAAAAAATACCTGTGTGTGTTTTCTGAAAAAGAATTTCTGATTTCTGATAAAATTAAAAATTGTGCTGATGTAGCCGAAAATGTTGTCTTCTCATATTATATATATATATATATATATATATATATATATATATATATATATTATATTACATATTATATATTATAGACTTTTACAAAACAGAGAAATATCTGACACTGAGCAGAATTTAATATTTAACGTAATATTTAACACACATAGTATAGCCTCATATAAATATACTTGATATACTTCATACTTGATATGCAAGATTTGCAGTTGGCATTAAAATACTAGACTTACCCGAAGAGGAACACTGCAGCTGAATTTGAACTTTAGTCAAGAGTGTCAGAGGTTTTGGGTTCTAATCCGCATTCGTAGGGTTTTTTTAATTTATTTTGTATTTAATTTTTTTCAAACCGATTATGCTCATCAGTGGTCGTATATCAAGCAGGGACACTTTGTGTGCATTTTATGTTGTGATTTCACCAGAACGAATAGATATGAGGCGCCGTCTAGGGCCTAAATCGAACTTCATTCACGGACACATAAAACGCTTGCATACACATATACTAAGTAGTCACACATACATGTATACTGCTGAATGCTCCAACTATATGAAATGCACAACGTCACATCTAAAGTCGCTCACGCATATACACACACACACGCAAACTCTACGCACACGAGACGCGCGGAACTCTCCGCGCACATACTCATCTGAGACGCGAGCACACACACACACACACACACACACACACACACACACACACAAACTCGCGCACATACTCATCTGAGACGTGAGCACGCACACACAAACTCTCCGCGCACATACTCATATAGACGGCGCCTCATAAATAGATCAATCTCTGCAACGTATTGAAGCGCGCGTCCGAGTGAAGAAAGTGCTGTGTGCGCGAGCCACAAGAGAAAATACTATATCCGCGCCACTGATCGCAGCGGCAACGAGCACTTTGATCACTTGATTTAAAAAACACAGTTCAGTGCTAAACCTTCCTCCACAGCACAGGATCTCACTTTCTTTCCATGTTTCCCTGTTAAAGCCCTTCACTGAAGTTGTCGTTTCTCCTCCCACAGACCCAGTTACTGGTGACGTGCCTCCTCCTCCCGTTCCTGTCGAAGAAGAGCCCATCTACCGAGTCCGCACCATCATGGACTCATGGCGACGAGGTCCACTTCTTGAATACCTGGTTGACTGGGAGGATTATGGCCCAGAGGAACGTTCGTGGGTACCTCGCGAAGACATCCTGGACCCAGCTCTCCTCACTCAGTTCCATGCCGACCATCCTGATCGCCCTGCCCCCAGGGGTCGTGGTAGACCTTGTCGCCATCTTCTTCCCTCTTCAGAGTCGTCAAGAGCCGCCTCGGGGGGGGGGTACTGTCAGGGTTCCTCCAGATTCACTCAAAAGTAGCCTAGTATGAGTGTTTACTCTAATATGGACTATCATATTTACTCAGACTACAATTCCCATCCTGCATCTACCTGGACTGATTACTTCATACACCTGCACTGCACTGATTACACACACACCTGCACCTCATTCACACACACATAAAAGCCACTTCCA
This sequence comes from Leuciscus leuciscus, assembly GCF_965113295.1. Classification (NCBI taxonomy): domain Eukaryota; kingdom Metazoa; phylum Chordata; class Actinopteri; order Cypriniformes; family Leuciscidae; genus Leuciscus; species Leuciscus leuciscus. Next base: position 36,618,015 of record NC_138746.1, read on the forward strand.
CACTCCACTTCTCTGCGAAGTATTGCATTGCCCCGGCGTACAATCTCTGAGCGTTTTCCCTGTGTTTGCTGAACTGTTACTGACCTTGGATTGTTTATACTGACTTCTGATTCTTCTGCTGCCTGTCTCGACCCGGATTGTTCATTGGACTGTGATTCCTGCCGCCTGCCTCGACCCTTGCCTGTTATCTGTTTCTGCTTTGAGATTATCTTCATTGTTCTGACTGCCCCTGATTTACCCTGCCTGTTGATTATTCTAATAAAGCTGCAAATGGATCTTACCGCGTCCTCCACTTCGTAACAGAATACTTCGCCACTTCAGATCCAGCAGCTGAGAAAAGACAGAGACCCACCATGGACCCACTAATCAGTCTCTTCCGCCTCAGTCAAGGTAACCGATCTATAGAGGAATATGTTGAACAATTTTGTGAGCTCTGCCATGGGGTAGACTTGGACGAGGCAGTCTTAAAGGATAGTTTCCGATATGGGCTTGAGGACATGTTAAATTATCTCATGCCTGACAACACCCCTCAATGGACTCTATGTCAATATATTGAATTCGCTCTGAGGTTAAGCAGATCATCCTCTTCTGTGTTCCCATGATCTTACCAAACCCGTTGAACCAGAATTCTGCTATACCTCCCCGTACTCTCGTTACGTCTTAGCAGAATTTCCAGAGCCCTGTCACTTCTCAGCAGATCTTCCAGAGCCCTGTCACTTCTCAGCAGATCTTCCAGAGCCTTGTCACTTCTCAGCAGATCTTCCAGAGCCCCGTCACTTCTCAGCAGATTTTCCAGAGCCCCGTCACGTCTCAGCAGATCGTCCAGAGCCCCGTCACGTCTCAGCAGACCGTCCAGAGCCTCGTTACGTCTTAGCAGAATTCCCAGAGCCCTCTACTGTTGAGGGGGCGTTTCCAGAGACTGTTCCCGTCACGCCAGCCATCAAGCTAGTCACCGGATCGGTCTATTATCGTCCAGGACTGGTATCCAGTGTGGCCGATTCCCCGCTGAGGTCAGTACGTGTTGCCATAAGGGCCATCGTGCAGGAGTCTCGTCCCGCTGAGACTATCCTGCATAAATCATGTTTCACCGAGACCTTCCTGCCTGAGTATCTTCCTGCCGAGCCTGCACTTCACGCCAGTCCAGAGCTGTGTTCACCGCTGGTCCTGCCCAGCACAAAGCCTTCACCGCTGGTCCTGCCCAGCACAAAGCCTTCACCGCTGGTCTTGCCCAGCACAAAGCCTTCACCGCTGGTCCTGCCGCCCAGCACAGAGCCCTCTTTGTCGCTGGTCCTGCCCAGCTCAGAGCCCTCTTCGCCACTGGTCCTGCCCAGCTCAGAGCCCTCTTCGCCGCTGGTCCTGCCCAGCTCCGAGCCCTCTTCGCCGCTGGTCCTGCCCAGCTCAGAGCCCTCTTCGCCGCTGGTCCTGTCCAGTTCAAAGCCCTCTTCGCCGCTGGTCCTGTCCAGTTCAAAGCCCTCTTCATCGCTGGTCCTAACCAGTTCAGAGTCCTCTTCGCCGCTGGTCCAACCCAGTTCAAAGCCCTCGCTGCCGCTAGTCCCGTCAAGCTCAGAGCGCACTGATCCTGATCCAGAGCCAGAGCTTCACGTCAGTCCTGCCGAGCCAGAGCCAGAGCTTCACGTCAGTCCTGCTGAGCCAGAGCCAGAGCTTCACGTCAGTCCTGCCGAGCCAGAGCCAGAGCTTCACGTCAGTCCTGCCGAGCCAGAGCTTCACGTCAGTCCTGCCGAGCCAGAGCCAGAGCTTCACGTCACGTCCGCCCGTCCAGAGTCTCGTCCCGCCGAGACTGAATCTGTTCCTGAGCCTGAGCCTGATACTGATCCTGAGCCTGAGCCTGAGCCTGAGCCTGAATCTGTTCCTCTTCCTCTTTCCACGTGTCTTCGGACAAGATGGCCGACTCCAGGCCTGTGTCTTCGGACAAGATGGCCGACTCCAGGCCTGTGTCTTCGGACAAGATGGCCGACTCCACGCCTGTGTCTTTGGACAAGATGGCCGACTCCACGCCTGTGTCTTCGGACAAGATGGCCGACTCCACGCCTGTGTCTTCGGACAAGATGGCCGACTCCACGCCTGTGTCTTCGGACAAGATGGTCTCCACCGAGCCAGTGTCTCAGGACAAGATGGTCTCCACCGAGCCAGTGTCTCAGGACAAGATGGTCTCCACCGAGCCAGTGTCTCAGGACAAGATGGTCTCCAACGAGCCAGTGTCTTCGGACAAGATGGCCGCCGCTGAGCCGGTGTCTGTCCCTGAGCCGGTGTCTGTTCCTGTTCCTGAACCAATGTCTGTTCCTGTGCCATGGTCACCTCCCTGGCCTCCCGAAGGGTCGTCGCCTCCCAAGTGGTCGTCTCCACCCTGGCCGCCCGAGGGGTCTTCACCGCCGTGGCTGCCCGAAGGGTCTTCGCCCTGGTCGCCTGCACAGCCTGCTCCGCCCTGGTCGCCTGCACAGCCTGCTCCGCCCTGGTCGCCTGCACAGCCTGCTCCGCCCTGGTCGCCTGCACAGCCTGCTCCGCTCTGGCCTTCCGTATTACCGCAGTCTCAAGGTCCTCTTCCGCTCCACGGACCTGGCCCTCCATCCCGCCCCCGGATCCGCCTCCGGGCCACCTCCCACCTGGACAGTTTTTGAGCGTCTGGAAGCCGCTCTTTGGGGAGGGGCTATGTAACAGTCACCAGCTGGAGTGCCCTTGAGAGCCACCAGAGGGCACTCCATACCGGACTATCATATTTACTCAGACTACAATTCCCATCCTGCATCTACCTGGACTGATTACTTCATACACCTGCACTGCACTGATTACACACACACCTGCACCTCATTCACACACACATAAAAGCCACTTCCACACTCCACTTCTCTGCGAAGTATTGCATTGCCCCGGCGTACAATCTCTGAGCGTTTTCCCTGTGTTTGCTGAACTGTTACTGACCTTGGATTGTTTATACTGACTTCTGATTCTTCTGCTGCCTGTCTCGACCCGGATTGTTCATTGGACTGTGATTCCTGCCGCCTGAAGATTATCTTCATTGTTCTGACTGCCCCTGATTTACCCTGCCTGTTGATTATTCTAATAAAGCTGCAAATGGATCTTACCGCGTCCTCCACTTCGTAACAGTAATATGGTAACAATAATGTTTCATAATTTGGAGCGGCTCAATCGCTTCTGTAAATGTTCTCTGCACGCGCTGTGAGTTTGAGTCACTCGCGCTGCGTTTGAAAAGCAAAACGCGCCAAACATTAGGCTTATGTTTTTACTCCAATCTCATTTCAACGAATGGAAGCATTAGAAATAACATTTGATAATATATATTTTTCTCTAGTGTAGTTGTTACTTAAGGGTTTATTTTTAACTATTTATAGGCCGCATGCTATAGGCTATTGTTATTATTATTTTATGCTGCCCTACACGTATATGCATAAGGCACAACGAACCTGGTGATCATTATATATATACAGTGTTGGGTAAATTACTTCAAAAAAGTAATTAATTACTAATTACTAATTACATCATCAATATTGTATTTAAAATACTTTTCTAATTACTCTGTCTGAAAAGTAATTTAATAACTCACCAAGTAATTAAACAAATTACTTCTTAAAATCCCTATAAACCTTGACCGGATATATAGACAGTAGAAATTAAACTCTTTTAATAATTAAATATGAGTCAAACATGGAATAGTTTATCCTTTTAAAGCATTCTAGCTTTATTAAACATTTCAGTAACAAATGTAACCTTTAGTTAAACAGCACTCCTCTGCTACATATCTGAATAACAAAAAAGCTTAACTTAAGAGAAGTTAAATGACATGTATCAAGCTGTAAACATGAAACTTGCTTTCAAAACAACGAGTACCATATTGTATTTCATACATAATGTAGCCTATGTAGTCATGTGTTTCAACAAAATGAACTCATTTCTAATTCACTGTAACCTTTAGTTAACGGTCAGAATTCCTCTGAAATATATCTGAATAACAAAAAATATAATTACTATTATAATTAATCAAGCTGTAAATAGTTCATATTTCAAAGCAATGAGCAACATATTTCATGCATACTGTATGCGGTCAAATGTTTTTCAACAAAAACTAATTTCTACTGCTCAGTGCTCAGCTGACTGTGCTGCCTCCTTTTTGAAAAAGTTGTTGTATCTCATTAATGTAAGTCTCTCAAAACGTGTGCTTGACAGTCGGTTTCTCCTGGGGGTGAGCACAAGATTGCCCAGGCTGAAAAGCCTTTCCACTGGTGCGCTTGATGGTGTGGCTGTGTTGTACCTCAGTGAAATGGCCTTAATCCTGGGATACTGTCTAAGAACACCCAGGTCAGACCCTGCAGATTTCAAATATTCCATGACCTCTGTTTCAGCAGAGTAGGTACAATCCTCCTCCTCAAATGAAAAAAAGTCATCAGTGGAGTCAGCATGCTTGTTGTGATGTTGATCATTATGCTGTTGGTCTTCAAGAGGCAACCCACGGCACTCTGTAGTAAGCATTGCCCTAACAGTGTCTTTTTTCTCTTCTTCTCTGATCCAGCGTAACTTAAATTTGGGCAAAGTGACTGCAGCCAGGAGAGCTTTTTTATTGTCCATCATAGAGGAAAAGCGTATCTTGATAGCCTATGAGGAAAAAAAAAATACATCAGACACTTCACATTATACAAGAGTATGACAGATAATATAAAAATGGATTTAAGCCATGGGTAAACCAAAAATCTAGCAATTTGTATAAATATCAGATTTCCTGAACAATGACATCAGGGAGAGATGCTGTCATCCTTAGCTCATCCCGCAGTGCCAGCGTCCTGGACATTAGAATCTCGAGAGTTGGAAGAAGGGTTCTAAAATAGCAGTTATCTACTCCTTGCAATATGTCTAGCGGTACAGTGAGTGGCTTCAACACAATACAATATTCCTTTAGGAACGGATACTCCCGATCATTGAAGCATTTTATTCCAAACTGAGCGCAAACAGCATTTAACTCAGCAACTGGAATGTCAGTGATCCTGGACAGGGCATCGTGAAATGAATTCCATCATGTTGAAGTAGGCACTATGAGTTTTTTCTTGAAAAAATGATCTACTAACTCTGAAGCCACAGAAGAACGGTTCGCTTTTGTCCACAGTGCAGAACACTTTGAAATAGCACTTCTGTAGATGACTTTGGACTCATTTGCTGTTAGTCATTTCTCAACATCATGAAAAATTAAGTTCAGTGTGTGTGATGCACACCTTAAGTGTGGAGGGAGAGAAAACTGTCCATCAGAGTCTGTGGAGAGAGTCTGCGCAACATCAGTAAATGTCACCTCTTCATCTTCCTCTGACTCCTCATCAGAATCTGATTGCTCGAACATTCTAAATGCTTTGACAAAATTGGACCCGTTGTCCGTCACAGTTGCTGTCACTTTAGAGTTAAGTCCATAAGCTGAATGGACTTGTTCGATTTCATTGGATCGAATGAAAATGAGAATCGTGCACACGATTCAACAGCCACTCTCTCTCTTTGCTTCACACTTCCAGGTAGCTTTTATCCGGTTCCCCACGGCAATTACTGCAACGAGATCCAGGTGTACGTCATTACGCACTTGACCTACTGACGTGCCACCCGTCTCCCGACTCTCTCTCCTGTCACAGACGTCGCTGAACCACGCCCCCCTCGCCACACTATAGTTTCTCTTTTTTTTACAGGAACCATATGAGTCTCTGTACATGACCATGGTAAAATGAAAAATCAAACACCTTGGAAATGACAGGTATGTACTTTGTTTCATGAATAGCACAAAGTAATGTGACTGTTCAAGTCTCTGTCTTTAGATCTGTGTGTTCAATAATGTGCTTTTTTTGTCCTTTGTTGTGTATCTTTGGATTATGTTGTATTGTAAATAAATCCAAACAATCAAAAAGCCATTCTTTTTTAAATCTCTCCTCATTCTTTGTGCAAGGTTTCTCATAATGATAGGGCCTGATAGCACCTGATAGGGCTATTATGGGAGGGTCTTTGTCTTTCTCAGGTATGAAACACATCAATATTCATGATGATTCACGCCTCCTCGCATAAAGCTTTCTTACACAAAACATCTTACAAATTTTAAATCAATATATTGTTTTATCTGAATGAGTAGGCAATTTTATGTGGGCAAGACTTGAGACTAAAGAAACGCAATAGGTTTTGTTCTGGGTTTTGAGAATTGTTTAAATCTCACAATTCTGACTTTATTTCTCACAATTGCATGTTTACATCTCACATTTATAAAAAAACTAAAATAAAAAAAAGTCAGAATCGTGAGATAAAAAGTCACAATTGTCTTTTGTGTTTTTTATTCCGTGGCAGAAACAAGCTTTTTTGGGACAGGATGAGAAACAGAGCAAGAAAATTAGAGGAAAAAGAATGAGACAATACGATAGAAATGACAGTCGAAGAGAAGGTACAGCTAATATAGTATTACTGTATAAATATATTTTTGTAAATGCAACAGTTAGTATCAGTCATTACTTGTCGGATAAGATTAGAGATAGTATGTTATGTTCAGGGAGCTACTAGAAAGTTATTCCATAATTCTTTAATCCTTTATTTCTCCAGTGAGCAAACCTGAGGAAGAAAAAGAAACAATAAAGATAAAGAATAAAGACAAATATTGATTTGATGATGATGATGATGTTTATGTTCAGACTATCAGGTCACTGTTGAATATGCACTTCAATTCACTTCACAGATAAATATCTAGTGGAGGTTGAGAAGAGAGACCCCTGATCCTTTGAGTGTACAGTAGTGTCTAGAAGAGCTAGATAAATGCTTCATTCAGTTTATTCATTCATTCATTAAATAACCTGATTTTTTTAAAGGTGGTTTAAACCCGTTTATTTTTTATTTATTTTTTTAAGATTAGTAGTTTAAATAAAAGTAAAAAAAAAAAAAAAAAATCTATTTCTTCAATAAGTCAAATGTCAACGGTGCTGTATTACCATTGTGCATGAAATGTACTATATATATACCTACCATTATGAAATATGACCACATACAACATGGATAAATGCAGAATTTCAGACACAGGGCAAAGATGGCAACACTGTATATGTTTTTACTCAAACATATCACACAAACACATATCTGAACATATTTATTTCAGCCCATTACAACAACAAAAATTGCGGCCACAATTCAATTGAAATATTTTTCATTGTCTTGTTTTCTTTTAAAAAAAAGAGATTACTTTGTATTGAAAGATAATGTTGACTTAGTCATTTTAAGCCCTTCAAGAGAGCAAAAATGTTACTCACTGTTACTCACACATGTACATGTTCTCAATGTATACATAATAGGAAGAATATTTAAACTATTCATAAACATGGGTGTTGCACAGATTCTGGTGTCATTTAATGTTTGATAAGGAAGTGCTTAACACAAGAACCCTAACTATTACATTCATAGACGGAATTTACATTTGTGCTTCATGCAAGAGTGTAAGTGATCATTTCTCTTCTGGGAACAGATTTAAGTATTCTGATGAAGGTTCACATATTTTCAGTGTCAAAATGTATTTTGCTGACACTCTAAACCATTGATAAAACATTGCATATATAAGTGGATTCACACACGAATTCATGCATAACATCCATAACATTACATTAATTATAAGAGTGTCATTTTCGTCATGCCCAAAAGAAAGAGTAACTATATAGTACGGTGTCCAAAAAAGAAGATAAAACAGTACTACAATCCCTAAGGTTCTTGCAGCCTTTTTTTCTGATTTGGCCTTTTTTTCTGTGACTGAATTTAAATGCTTAGCTTGCCGTTTTGCTACAAAGCAGATTTTCACATATAAAGGAATAATTATACAACAAGGAGCCGCTAAACAAACAAAAACATCTATTAGAAGATTTTCCAATGTAACAACAAGTATGCATTCTCCAATACATGTGTGGTTCGTCTCTGGATACAGTAAAAACTCATACAACAGATAAAACGAATAAAAGAAGGCGAATAACCAGTTTACAACAATAGAAACAACAGCTTTGTTATTATTGACTCTTATTGGATATCGCAAAGGGTCATTCACAGCAATGTATCGATCCACAGAAATAATAATCATATTACCAAGAGATGCATCGACAACAACATAAAGAATAAGAAGGAATATTGAGCAAAATCTTTCTCCAAAGTACCAGCATGGCTCAATCAGTTTCATTCCCTGCACTGGCATGAGAATCAGTCCTGCGATCAGATCAGCCACTGCCAGAGAGAAGATCAGCACATTGGTGGGAGTGTGGAGCTGCTTGAAGTGCGAGATGGAGATGATCACCAACAGGTTCAGAAACACGGTGAACACCGATGTTACAGCGATGAAAATGTACACAATAATGTGCTCTGCTTCAGGTTGGATACTTCTGGTACAAGACAAATTGTTGTTTGGAAAGCAGTATTGGATTGTTTGATTGTCCATGTTTGTCACTCCCCAGTTCAGATTCTGTGTGAGGATGCTTGTCAGTTTTGCCCCCTGGTCCTTGTCACTGACATGACTCAGTTTTATACGTTCAGAAAGCACAGCGACCACCCCTTTCAACAATACAACCTCTCAAATCCACCCACTAGTTAAATATGCATAGACCTGATCAATCTGATCTATACAATATAGTGGATTAGCAAATCTAATAAAGCTAGTTTACTCTTACATTCTGCCTATGTAAGAGAGCATCTGTTCTAACAAACAGCAGGCAAGTGCACTACTTTAAGAGCAAGAAGTCCAATCCATCGCCTTCCATTCCACTCAAAATTATATCCATGTTAACATACAATAAAAATGAAAGATTGAATCTGGATATTTTCACATTTCCAGTATAGGGCTACCACCAATTTATGTCCCTGGAAATAATCTCAAGGAGCTTTGAAATATTATTAGACTGTTATGCAAAGGAAAAATAGAATAACTAAAATATGACCACAATTTGTCCTCTTAAACTATGATCTGTCCTTTGACAGCTTTGGTTATACTATGCTTAGATTAAGTCAGGGGTGTACAATGCTGCTCCTGGAGGGCCACTGTCCTACAAAGTTTAGCTCCAACTTGCCTCAACCCTCCTGCCTAGTAGTTTCTAATTTGCCTAGTAAGACCTTGATTAGCAGGTGTGTTTATGTGGGGTTGGAGCTAAACTTTGCAGGACTGGAGACCCCTGGATTAAGAGAAAATGGACTGACCAAGGCAGAGCCGGAGGGGTGAGGAGGCCAAGATAAAGCCAGGGGAACGACATCTTTTGGCGAAGATTGCGAACTGGAAGCCCCAGGCAGATCCGAGTTGCTAGGTGATGCCAATGAGGGAGGATCCGAAGGGCTTAAAGGAGCCAGCAAAGACAAGGCTCGAGAACTGGATGGCATAAGCAGAGGAGGTGGGAGTGGGAGGCTGGGTGGGAGCAAGTTTGGAAATAATCTCTTCATATTCCTTAATCCCACAAGAGTTCAAGTTCATCAAGTCCACAGCAGCGCCCGGAGTATGGACAGGGCTCCACTCCATGCCTTCATATTCTGTTAATATTCCCACTGGAACGGATACAGGAATCGGCTCACACACCAGCTCAGACTGAATTGGCTCAGGTGACAGACATGGCTGCAGGAATTGACTCTGTAGTGGGCATCGGCTCAGGCTCTTGGTCCGTGGCGGGCATCAGCTCCGGGTCTGTGGTGGGCTGCGGTTCCAGATCCGTTATGGGCATAGGCTTAATGCAGATGATATTATGATGGAGGGAGTGGAGTGGAAGGGCTGCAGCGGAGTTACTCCGTCGTCCTCCACCTCGCCGACAGTACAATTCCCTAATATTATGTCATGCTGGAGGTGATAACAAGGAGGTGCAGGTGAACATAATTAACACCCTGGGGTCAGCGGTCGCACCGGCAATACCAGCTCGCGTTTTTTCTTATCAGTGCAAAAGAGACTCAAAATACTCTGTTGATTTTGATCTTACATATAGGTGTTATATATTATTAAAAACTGTTAAATATCTTTTTTTATTTGTGTACACTCATAATAAAAACAAAATGTTGTGTTTTTCGTAAAATAAAGAAAATAAACATGATGCGTGTTCTGCCGTCTCTCTCAATGTGAAGTTCATTCTGAAATGCGACAGAAAATGAACTGTATCTCTTTGTCACACAGACTTGAGACGTATGTCTTTACAAGCTTGGAGTCTCTATTTTTTTAATTATGTAAATTATATAAAAAACAAATATTCTCTGTTTAAGTAATCGGTATGAAAGCAATGGCATGTACAGTTTCTTCAGTCTGTGCTCATTAACTCTAATGTGACCACACCCACGCGCACACGAGCGATTGACATGCAAATACCTGTAAACGCCCTCATCACCTTTAAACAAAGAATCAGAGACTTCAGTCCTCCTCTGCTTTTCATCGAGTTTGGAAGACACGTTGTGCTTGTGCTGTCCTGTCCTGTTTACCTTGGATTTACCTCAGAAAAATTTGAAGAACGCGATTTGAAGATGAAAAAGATTTTTAAGGTAAGACATGTCCTCTCATAATAGTAAGCATGTTATTGTTATATAAACTTTACATTGTAGCAACTAGTCAAACTGGTGCCAGACTAAAATGTACGTTATGAAATGAGATTGGAGTAAAAACATGAAGCCTATTGCCAAATTTATATACATGTACACAAGGATGTTTTTATGTTCGATAATAAAACACAGCATGATATTAAAGTTGTCAGGGTTCCACCAGATTCACTCAATCCTCCCACTCGTTCACTCACTCCTACCACTCGCTCATCATCTCCGGAGTACTAATCATCATCACCTGAACGCCAGCCTCTAATTCCGCAAACACCCGCTGCTTCGTCAACTGCCTCTGCGAGTCCCATGGCCCGACCAGCGACATTCTCCGGAGAGGCGGAGGACTGCAGCGGTTTTTTGCTTCAGGAATGACTATAATTTCAAATGCAGGCACATCAATTCTCCAATGATTCAGCCCGAGTGACTTTTGTTATCTCCCTGCTGTCCAGCCGAGCTCTCCAGTGGGCTCAATCCCTTTGGAACTCGAATGCTCAAGTGGTTAAATCTCTGTCAAGCTTCATTCAACATTTCAAGGAAGTTTTCGGCCAGACAGTTTCAGATCTCACCATTCACGATCAACTCTACATCCTTCGTCAAGGAAATTCTTCAGTGAGTACATACGCTCTTCAGTTTCGCACCCTGGCGGCATCTGGTGGCTGAAATGAGACCGCCCTGATTTTCTGCTTTTCGACATGGTCTCAGTCCTAATATCCATCAGCTGGTGGTCGTATATGACGATTCCATGGGAATCGAGAGCCTCATTCAGAAAACCATTTGAGTATCTCAGCGCTTGTCTGCCTGTGATATCCCTGCAACCGCTGTAAGTCCTCCGCCCTCGGCTCCATCTGTCGCTCCTCCAGCACCCGAGCCTATGCAGATCGACTGCACTCATCTTTCTCCTACAGAGCGTCAGTGCCGAATTCAACTCAACCTCTGTCTTTATTGTGGGGGTGATAAACATCTCATCAGCAACTGCCCAGTTCGACCTGAGTGCCTGGCGGTACGCTCCATTCAAATTCCTCCTGAGATTGAAACCTTGAATCGCACTACTGTTCATTTGTTAACCTCTCGTGTCTGTGTCTCAGCGCAAGCTCTCCTCAACTCCGGCTCAGCGGGGAACTTCATTTCAACTCAGCTCCTTCAAAAATTGAACGTCCGTAAGCGCCGGAGTCATCAAGATCTCAGAGTCCAAACCATCCAGGGAAAACCACTGGGCCGAGGTCGAATTCGCCATTTCACCCCCACACTGATGCTCCGCATAGGCTGCTTACACTCAGAGAACATCTCTTTCATGGTGCTGGAGGAGTCCACTGCTAAGCTCATCCTGGGACGCCCTTGGATGGTACAACATCAACCCACCATCGACTGGAAATCCGGGGAGGTCCTTCGCTGGGGGGAGAACTGTTCTCATGCCTGTCTAGCGTTCCTGTCCGGTTAAGAAGATCCAGAGAATTCCCTCTTCAAGATTCTCATTTGCTCCACTTCCATTGAGAGTCCAGAAGTCCAGCACCAGGTGGAGATTCCTGTAGAGTACAGGACGTTCCAGGATGTGTTCAGCAAGCAGTTGGCGACCAAGCTACCACCTCACCGGCCATGGGACTGCCCCATCGACCTGCTACCTGGAGCCACTCTACCTAAAGGTCCATCTACGTCCCCTGCCGCTTCCAGCTTCTTTTTCGTGGCTAAGAAGGACGTAGGCTTGAGGCCATGCATAGACTATCGACATCTCAACTCTCAAACTGTGAAGTTTAGTTATCCCCTTCCTCTGGTCCCAGCAGCCCTGGAGCAGCTGCGTGGGGCCCGTATCTTTTCCAAGTTGGATCTACGCAGTGCGTATAACTTGATTCGTATTCGTCGGGATGATGAATGGAAGACGGCATTCGTCACGCCCTCAGGTCACTATGAGTATAGGGTCATGCCCTTCGGATTCTCCAATACTCCAGCAGTCTTCCAGGGTTACATGAATGAAATCTTCTGGGAATATCTCAACAGATTCGTGGTTGTCTATGTAGACAACATTCTCATCTACTCCTCTTCTCTCTCAGAGCATAAGTGCCACGTCCCTCTAGTTTTGGAGAAACTGAGAGCTCATAAGTTGTACCTGAAACTGGAGAAATGTGAGTTTCACACCACCACTGTGCAATTCCTGGGCTACATCATAGACAAACATGGAGTCCAGAGGGACCAGAGGAAGGTGGAAACTATCCGGAACTGGCCCCTGCCCTCAACTGTGAAGGCTCTTCAGCGATTCCTCGGGTTCGCCAACTTTGATAGAATATTCATTAATAACTACAGTCTCATCAGTGCTCCTCTGACCTAATTTCAAAAGGGCCGGCCCAAGTCTCTGTCCTCATCTCCTGAAGCCATCTTAGCCTTTCAACGTCTCAAAGAAGCCTTCCTGACCGTTCCAATCTTGGTCCATCCTAACCCTGATCTGCCTTTTGTTGTCGAGGTTTTGATGCGTCCTCAACAGGGGTTGGAGCGGTCCTCTCCCAGCAGCAGGGTGATCCTCCCAAACTCCATCCATGCGCCTTTTTCTCTAAGAAGCTATCCCCGGCGGAGCGGAACTATGATATCGGGAATCGGGAACTGCTCGCCATCAAGCTCGCATTAGAGGAATGGAGGCATTGGCTGGAGGGAGCCATGAGAGGAAAAAGAATGAGACAATATGATAGAAATGACAGTCGAAGAGAAGGTACAGCTAATATAGTATTATTGTATAAATATATTTTTGTAAATGCAAATGTTAGTATCAGTCATTACTTGTCGGATAAGATTAGAGATAGTACGTTTATCAGGGAGCCACTAGAAAGTTATTCCATAATTCTTTAATCCTTTATTTCTCCAGTGAGCAAACCAGAGGAAGAAAAAGAAACAATAAAGATAAAGAATAAAGACAAATATTGATTTGATGATGATGTTTATGTTCAGACTATCAGGTCACTGTTGAATATGCACTTCAATTCACTTCACAGATAAATATCTAGTGGAGGTTGAGAAGAGAGACCCCTGATCCTTTGAGTGTACAGTAGTGTCTAGAAGAGCTAGATAAATGCTTCATTCAGTTTATTCATTCATTCATTAAACAACCTGATTTTTTTAGAGGTGGATTAAACCCGTTTTTTTTTTAGATTAGTAGTTTAAATAAAAGTTTTTTTTTTTTTTAATCTATATCTTTAATAAGTCAAATGTAAATGGTGCTGTATTACCATTGTGCATGACATTTACTATATATATACATAAACCTACCATTATGAAATATGACCACATACAACATGGACAAATGCAGAAATTCAGACACAGGGCAAAGATGGCAACACTGTATATGTTTTTACTCAAACATATCACACAAACACATATCTGAACATATTTATTTCAGCCCATTACAACAACAAAAATTGCGGCCACAATTCAATTGAAATATTTTTCATTGTCTTGTTTTCTTTAAAAAAAAAAAGATTACTTTGTATTTAAAGATAATGTTGACTTAGTCATTTTAAGCCCTTCAAGAGAGCAAAAATGTTACTCACTGTTACACATGTACACGTTCTCAATGTATACATAATAGGCAGAATATTTAAACTATTTACAAACATAGGTGTTGCACAGATTCTGGTGTCATTTAATGTTTGACATGGAAGTGCTTAACACAAGAACCCTAACTATTACATTCATAGACAGATGGAATTTACATTTGTGCTTCATGCAAGAGTGTAAGTGATCATTTCTCTTCTGGGAACAGATTTAAGTATTCTGATGAAGGTTCACATATTTTCAGTGTCAAAATGTATTTTGCTGACACTCTAAACCATTGATAAAACATTGCATATATAAGTGGATTCACACACGAATTCATGCATAACATCCATAACATTACATTAATTATAAGAGTGTCATTTTCGTCATGCCCAAAAGAGAGAGTAACTATATAGTACGGTGTCCAAAAAAGAAGATAAACCAGTACTACAATCCCTAAGGTTCTTGCAGCCTTTTTTTCTGATTTTGACTTTTTTTCTGTGACTGAATTTAAATGCTTAGCTTGCCGTTTTGCTACAAAGCAGATTTTGACATATAAAGGAATAATTATACAACAAGGAGCCACTAAACAAACAAAAACATCTATTAGAAGATTTTCCAATGTAACAACATGTATGCATTCTCCAATACATGTGTGGTTCCTCTCTGGATACAGTAAAAACTCATACAACAGATAAAACGAATAAAAGAAGGAGAATAACCAGTTTACAACAATAGAAACAACAGCTCTGTTATTATTGACTCTTATTGGATATCGCAAAGGGTCATTCACAGCAATGTATCGATCCACAGAAATAATAATCATATTACCAAGAGATGCTGTGACAACCACATACAGAATAAGAAGGAATATTGTGCAAAATCTTTCTCCAAAGTACCAGCATGGCTCAATCAGTTTCATTCCCTGCACTGGCATGAGAATCAGTCCTGCGATCAGATCAGCCACTGCCAGAGAGAAGATCAGCACATTGGTGGGAGTGTGGAGCTGCTTGAAGTGCGAAATGGAGATGATCACCAACAGGTTCAGAAACACGGTGAACACTGATGTTACAGCGATGAAAATGTACAAAATAATGTACTCTGCTTCAGGTCGGATACTTCTGGTACAAGACAAATTGTTGTTTGGAAAGCAGTATTGGATTGTTTGATTGTCCATGTTTGTCACTCCCCAGTTCAGATTCTGTGTGAGGATGCTTGTCAGTTTAGCCCCCTGGTCCTTGTCACTGACATGACTCAGTTTTATACATTCAGAAAGCACAGCGACCACCCCTTTCAACAATACAACCTCTCAAATCCACCCACTAGTTAAATATGCATAGACCTGATCAATCTGATCTATACAATATAGTGGATTAGCGAATCTAATAAAGCTAGTTTACTCTTACATTCTGCCTATGTAAGACAGCATCTGTTCTAACAAACAGCAGGCAAGTGCACTACTGTAAGAGCAAGAAGTCCAATCCATCGCCTTCCATTCCACTCAAAATTATATCCATGTTAATATACAATAAAAATGAAAGATTGAATCTGGATATTTTCACATTTCCAGTATAGGGCTACCACCAATTTATGTCCCTGGAAATAATCTCAGGAGCTTTGAAATATTATTAGACTGTTATGCAAAGGCAAAATAGAATAACTCATTTAGTCAAAATTGAATTATGACCACAATTTGTCCTCATAAACTATGATCTGTCCTTTGACAGCTTTGGTTAAACTATGCTTAGATTAAGTCAGGGGTGTACAATGTAGGGGTGACCCCGAATAGTCGAAGATTCGATGCTTCGATAGGAGGAGCCTGATTCGACTACCGATCTCACAGTGGAATCTTCGCAGAGGTGTTATGAAACGAGGATCATGCCACTTTGGCTATATGAGGGCGCTCAATGTCTGATTTCACATAGAACTAGCTTTTATGTCAATACGTTAATATTCAGCCTATTATGATAATGCTGTAGGCCTATATAAAAATGTGCAAAGAAAGAAGCTTTTAATAAATATTTTTTAACGTGCGTGAATAAATCCAAACACCCCGTGACAGATTTAAGTTTCACTTTCAATCCGTGAGCGACAGAGGAGCGTCTTCACGGCAAGGATTTAAATCTTTAACAATGTCTGGGATAAGAAAATCTAAAGTGTGGATGTACACCATCAGAAAGGATATTGTCACAGTTCTGTTCTGTCTGAGTGTTTTTGTCACTGGTCACATGTTTTCCTTTGTTCTGTTTCCCCGCCACTCCTTGGTTTCCATGGTTACCCTCATTAGTTAATTTGTATCACCTGGTTTCTCGTTAGTCTTGTCAGCTGTGTCTTGTTTCCCTGATCTGTTCTCCCTTGTATTTAAGCCCTGAGTGTTTCAGTCTTCACTTGTCGGTCAATGTTTTATGTTAGGCTTTCTTTGCCTGAGCACACGCTCCCTGTTCCTTGTTTTTGTGAGATTGTGAATTAAAACCTTGGATTACTTCATCTGCGAGTTTGCCTCCTACTTCATCTACCCTGCAGCCTGACAGATTGACCGACCAAGGAAATGGATGAACGCCTCAAATTCATCCTCGTGGCTCAGGAGAACCACGATTTATCAAGTTTCTCCAGGAAGTTTGTGGAACTCGCCCTCAAAAGCACTTTGGAGGACAAAACCCTCAGCGTGCTGTTCCGGGTCGGGGTCACTCTCCATCAACATCTCAACCTCCCAGACACCACCGGACTGAGTTGGAGAGAGACTGTGTTCCGGTGTCTGGTGAGTGTTGCGTCCCGGTCCGGAACGCCACCGTCTCCAGCCATCTCTGCCACGCTATCCATCCTCATCCATAGTCCAGCCGAGCCTGCACTTCACGCCAGTCCAGCCGAGCCTGCACTTAACGCCAGTCCAGCCGAGCCCGCACTTCACGCTAGATCTGCCGAGACCAAGGCAGTATGCGCCATGCCCGCCGAGCCTGAGACTGAGAGCGTCATGCCCGCCGAGCCTGAGACTGAGAACGTCATGCCCGCTGAGACTGAATGCATTAAGTCCTCTTCACCGCTGGTCCCGTCCAGCCCAGAGCCTTCTTCGCCGCTGGTCCCGTCCAGCCCAGAGCCTTCTTCGCCGCTGGTCCCGTCCAGCTCAGAGCCCTCGTCGCCGCTGGTCCCGTCCAGCTCAGAGCCCTCTTCGCCGCTGGTCCCGTCCAGCTCAGAGCCCTCTTCGCCGCTGGTTCCGCCCAGCTCAGAGCCCTCTTCGCCGCTGGTCCCGTCCAGCTCAGAGCCCTCTTCGCCGCTGGTCCCGTCCAGCTCAGAGCCCTCTTCGCCGCTGGTTCCGTCCAGCTCAGAGCCCTCTTCGCCGCTGGTCCTGCCCAGCACCAAGCCCTCACCGCTGGTCCTGCCCAGCACCAAGCCCTCACCGCTGGTTCTGCCCAGCACAAAGCCCTCACCGCTGGATCTGCCCAGCACCGAGCCCTCATCGCTGCCCAGCACCGAGCCCTCATCGCTGCCCAGCACCGAGCCCTCATCGCTGCCCAGCACCGAGCCCTCTTCACGGTCCCCATCAGCCCGGTCAGAGACTGTTTTTAATCATCCCTCTCTGGTACCCGGGACTTTCCCCAAATATTTTTTTTGGGGGGGGCAAAGGGCTCCGTCCTGGCCACTCGAGGGGCCACGGTCACCCGAAGGGTCCTCTCCGCCGTGGCCACCCGAAGGGTCCTCACCGCCGTGGCCACCCGAAGGGTCCTCTCCGCCGTGGCCACCCGAAGGGTCTTCTCCGCCGTGGCCACCCGAAGGGTCTTCTCCGCCGTGGCCACCCGAAGGGTCTTCTCCGCCTTGGCCACCCGAAGGGTCCGCACCGCCATTGGCCGCCCGAGGGGTCCGCACCGCCATGGCCGCCCGAGGGGTCCGCGCCGCCATGGCCGCCCGAGGGGTCCGCACCGCCATGGCCGCCCGAGGGGTCCGCACCGCCATGGCCGCCCGAGGGGTTCGCACCGCCATGGCCGCCCGAGGGGTCCGCACCGCCATGGCCGCCCGAGGGGTCCGCACCGCCATGGCCGCCCGAGGGGTCCGCACCGCCATGGCCGCCAGAGGGGTCCGCACCGCCATGGCCGCCAGAGGGGTCTCCGCCGTGTCCACGCCCTCAGTCTGCTCCGCCCTGGAGGCTTCCTGCCATGTCTCCCCCGTCAGCCTCCAGGGCGCACACCCTCCCACCCCTTTGGTCTTTCTACGGCGCGAGGACGCGCCTACCGGGAGGGGGGAGTTATGTCACAGTTCTGTTCTGTCTGAGTGTTTTTGTCACTGGTCACATGTTTTCCTTTGTTCTGTTTCCCCGCCACTCCTTGGTTTCCATGGTTACCCTCATTAGTTAATTTGTATCACCTGGTTTCTCGTTAGTCTTGTCAGCTGTGTCTTGTTTCCCTGATCTGTTCTCCCTTGTATTTAAGCCCTGAGTGTTTCAGTCTTCACTTGTCGGTCAATGTTTTATGTTAGGCTTTCTTTGCCTGAGCACACGCTCCCTGTTTCTTGTTTTTGTGAGATTGTGAATTAAAACCTTGGATTACTTCATCTGCGAGTTTGCCTCCTACTTCATCTACCCTGCAGCCTGACAGATATTCTCCAAGGCTGGATTTAGCATCAGGAAAACCATGATCGCACTTCTGCCGGCCAACGTTAACATGTTTCACGCATAGACTGGGTTTCACGTTAGAATGTATTTTATCCGCGCGCACAATTTGAAAAGACTCCAACGGACAGACAGAGTGAAAGACTTTCAGGATTTGTTCTCTCGATCAGGTACAAGTGATTTCAAAACTTTTCAGCCGGTTCTAATTTTATTTTTGGATGCTGTGAACATTTTTAGCTAAAAAGACTGCCTCTCCAGTTTAGCATTTATTGTTGTTTCTGCAGTTAAAAAGACAAAGTTGAAAATTCTGGCTACTATCGTTATTTTAATCATTTCTTTATTTTTATTTTATTTATTAATCTGTCAGGGTTATCTAATCTTTTGTGGCTTGTGTTTTGAATATATGTTCCCCTGCACTTTAGGCATTTTGCACACATTTGCTCCTCATCCTGTGACTTGATTCTGATTTATTTCGTTTTGTATTTTTATTTATTAGAAAGGTATATTCTGTTCTAATTTAATTTAGTAAATGAATTGTTTATTTTTTCGGTGCATCGATGTTGTGCTGTAGGCTGGCCTGCTCGCACAGGTAATTTAGCCGATTTAATTTGATTTGCATGTGAAATGCAAATCTGCAGTGTGGCCTTTCTGGAGTTATTTATGTTATTTCTTAGTTTTATTGATCAAAAATGTTTTTATACATTTTCTTCTATATCTTTGTGTGATTTTCTGTACATCGCGGCTTTGAAACGTTAAAGCCCCGCCCCCAGCCCCACCCCCATACACATGATTCGACTATTAGTCGACTATAGGCAAGACATGACGATTCTGATTCGACTATGAAAATCCATAGTCGGGGACAGCCCTACTACAATGCTGCTCCTGGAGGGCCACTGTCCTACAAAGTTTAGCTCCAACTTGCCTCAACCCACCTGCCTAGTAGTTTCTAATTTGCCTAGTAAGACCTTGATTAGCAGGTGTGTTTATGTGGGGTTGGAGCTAAACTTTGCAGGACTGGAGACCCCTGGATTAAGAGAAAATGGACTGACCAAGGCAGAGCCGGAGGGGTGAGGAGGCCAAGTTGGAGTCGACTGGTCGATGGGCCAAGGAGGAGTGACGGGCTCAGAGGATTGAGATAAAGCCAGGGGAACGACATCTTTTGGCGAAGCTTGCGAACTGGAAGCCCCAGGCAGATCCGAGTTGCTAGGTGATGCCAATGAGGGAGGATCCGAAGGGCTTAAAGGAGCCAGCAAAGACAAGGCTTGAGAACTGGATGGCATAAGCAGAGGAGGTGGGAGTGGGAGTGGGAGGCTGGGTGGGTGGGAGCAAGTTTGGAAATAATCTCTTCATATTCCTTAATCCCACAAGAGTTCAAGTTCATTATATCCACAGCAGCGCCCGGAGTATGGACAGGGCTCCACTCCATGCCTTCATATTCTGTTAATATTCCCACTGGAACGGATACAGGAATTGGCTGACACACCTGCTCAGACTGCTCAGACTGAATTGGCTCAGGTGACAGACATGGCTACAGGAATTGACTCTGTAGTGGGCATCGGCTCAGGCTCTTGGTCCGTGGCGGGCATCAGCTCCTGGTCTGTGGTGGGCTGCGGTTCCAGATCCGTTGTGGGCATAGGCTTACTGCAGATGATATTATGATGGAGGGAGTGGAGTGGAATGGCTGCAGCGGAGTTACTCCGTCGTCCTCCACCTCGCCGACAGTACAATGCCCTAATATTATGTCATGCTGGAGGTGATAACAAGGAGGTGCAGGTGAACATAATTAACACCCTGGGGTCAGCGGTCGCGCCGGCAATACCGGCTCGCTTTTTTTCTTATCAGTGCAAAAGAGACTCAAAATACTCTGTTGATTTTAATCTTACCAATAGGTGTTATATATTATTCAAAACTGTTAAAATGTCTTCTTTTATTTGTGTACACTCATAATAAAAACAAAATGTTGTGTTTTTCGTAAAAAATAAAGAAAATAAACATGATGCGTGTTCTGCCGTCTTTCTCAATGTGAAGTTCATTCTGAAATGCGACAGAAAATGAACTGTAACTCAGTGAATGTTTGTCACACAGACTTGAGACATATGTCTTTACAAAGCTTGGAGTCTCTATTTTTTTATTATGTAAATTATATCAAAAACAAATATTCTCTGTTTAAGGAATCGGTATGAAAGCAATGACATTTTCAGTTTCTTCAGTCTGTGCTCATTAACTCTAATGTGACCACACCCACGCGCACACAAGCGAATGAAATGCAAATAGTCCACGTGAAGGAACGCAGACCTGTAAACGCCCTCATCACCTCTAAACAAAGAATCAGAGACTTCAGTCCTCCTCTGCTTTTCATCGAGTTTGGAAGACACGTTGTGTTTGTGCTGTCCTGTCCTGTTTACCTTGGATTTACCTTAGAAAAATTAGAAGAACGCGATTTGAAGATGAGAAAGATTTTTAAGGTAAGACATGTCCTCTCATAATAGTAAGCATGTTATTGTTATATAAACTTTGTAGCAACTAGTCAAACTGGTGCCAGACTAAAATGTACGTTATGAAATGAGATTGGAGTAAAAACATGAAGCCTATTGCTAAATTTATATACATGTACACAAGGATGTTTTTATGTTCGATAATAAAACACAGCATGATATTAAAGTTGTCAAGGTTCCACCAGATTCACTCACTCCTCCCACTCGTTCACTCACTCCTTCCACTCGCTCATCATCTCCGGAGTACTAATCACCATCACCTGTCTCTCATCATTACACCACACTTTATATTCAGCTCCTCTTCTCACACTCATTGTCTGGTCTCGTCTCTACAAGACACACAGACTCTCTTACGCTACTTACCCGTTACTCACCTGAGATTCATCCGCCTTCCGTCTACATCCGAAGCTCCGTCTGCCTTCTTCAGTCTTCAGTCCTTCTCCTGAGATCTTCCAGCCGCCATCTGAAACAGAGACTCTGATTATTCTTCAGTTAAGTTCCTGTCTGATTATCATCTGCCTGCATACTCACCATATCTCCATCTTTTTCAGTGTTTCTGTTAATAAAGCTACGTTTCACTTACCACCTGTCTGACTCCTGTTCCATCCGTGACAGAAGACCAGACCAAGGATGCAGAATCCAGCGGAGCCCGTGGAGAATTCACCACGCGATCCTTTCGCAGAGCTTGTTCAGGCTGTTCGTCAGTCTATACTTCCATCTCCACCGGCTAACCCATCCACTGTAACCGAAGACGTCCTTCACTTCGCACGCCAGCCTCTACTTCCGCAAACACCTGCTGCTTCGTCAACTGCCTCTGTGAGTCCCATGGCCCGACCAGCGACATTCTCCGGAGAGGCGGAGGACTGCAGCGTTTTTTTGCTTCAGGTATGACTATAATTTCAAATGCAGGCACATCAATTCTCCAATGATTCAGCCCGAGTGGCTTTTGTTATCTCCCTGCTGTCCGGCCGAGCTCTCCAGTGGGCTCAATCCCTTTGGAACTCGAATGCTCAAGTGGTTAAATCTCTGTCAAGCTTCATTCAACATTTCAAGGAAGTTTTCGGCCAGACAGTTTCAGATCTCACCATTCACGATCAACTCTACAACCTTCGTCAAGGAAATTCTTCAGTGAGTACATACACTCTTCAGTTTCGCACCCTGGCGGCATCTAGTGGCTGGAATGAGACCGCCCTGATTTTCTGCTTTTCGACATGGTCTCAATCCTAATATCCGTCAGCTGGTGGTTGTATATGACGATTCCATGGGAATCGAGAGCTTCATTCAGAAAACCATTCGAGTATCTCAGCGCTTATCTGCCTGTGATATCCCTGCAACCGCTGTCTCTCCGCCCTCGGCTCCATCTGTCGCTCCTCCAGCACCCGAGCCTATGCAGATCGACTCCACTCATCTTTCTCCTACAGAGCGTCAGCGCCGAATTCAACTCAACCTCTGTCTTTATTGTGGGGGTGATAAACATCTCATCAGCAACTGCCCAGTTCGACCACAGTGCCTGGCGGTAAGCTCCATTCAAATTCCTCCTGAGATTGAAACCTTGAATCGCACTACTGTTCATTTGTTACCCTCTCGTGTCTCAGCGCAAGCTCTCCTCGACTCCGGCTCAGCGGGGAACTTCATTTCAACTCAGCTCCTTCAAAAATGTAACGTCCGTAAGCGTCTGAGTCATCAAGATCTCAGAGTCCAAACCATCCAGGGAAAACCACTGGGCCGAGGATGAATTCGCCATTTCACCCCCACACTGATGCTCCGCATAGGCTGCTTACACTCAGAGAACATCTCTTTCATGGTGCTGGAGGAGTCCACTGCTGAGCTCATCCTGGGACGCCCTTGGATGGTACAACATCAACCCATCATCGACTGGAAATCCGGGGAGGTCCTTCGCTGGGGAGAAAACTGTTCTCATGCCTGTCTAGCGTTCCTGTCCGGTTAAGAAGATCCAGAGAATTCCCTCTTCTTCTCCTTCGTCTTCGTCTTCAGTGGGAAGACCCAAGATTCCCGTTTGCTCCACTTCCATTGAGAGTCCAGAAGTCCAGCACCAGGTGGAGATTCCTGTAGAGAACAGGGCGTTCCAGGATGTGTTCAGCAAGCAGTTGGCGACCAAGTTACCACCTGACCGGCCATGGGACTGCGCCATCGACCTGCTACCTGGAGCCACTCTAACTAAAGGTAGAGTGGCTCTATCATTCGTCCATCTACGTCCCCTGCCGCTTCCAGCTTCTTTTTCGTGGCTAAGAAGGACGGAGGCTTGAGGCCGTGCATAGACTATCGACATCTCAACTCTCAAACTGTGAAGTTTAGTTATCCCCTTCCTCTGGTCCCAGCAGCCCTGGAGCAGCTGCTTGGGGCCCGTATCTTTTCCAAGTTGGATCTACGCAGTGCGTATACCGTATTTTCCGGACTATAAGTCGCACTTTTTTTCATAGTTTGGCTGGTCCTGCGACTTATATTCAGGTGCGACTTATATATCAAAATTAATTCAGACTGAGATGAACCAAGAGAAAACATTACCGTCTACAGCCGCGAGAGGGCGCTCTAGTTGGCGGAGTTATTCAGAAGCGACACCATATGAAGAAAATTCAATGGATTCAGTGATGTGGAATGAGATCGCGGGAGCTTGGTGAACTTGTTTACTCCCTGGCTTATGTTAATTTAGCCTATTCAGCTTCCCAGGTATATGTTCTTTATGCTATTGTGTAGCTGAATAACTGTTAATGTGCTGCGTTAACATACCGGACACCTACTCAGCCTGTTGTTCTGTGTGCTACTGTGTAGTTAAATAACTTGCCTTTCCAGATTAAATGTCTGTTCTTGGTCTTGGATTTTGTGAAATAAATTTCTAAATAAATGCGACTTATACTCCAGTGCGACTTATATATGTTTTTTTCCTCTTCATGACGCATTTTTTGACTGATGCGACTTATACTCCGGAGCGACTTATAGTCCGGAAAATACGGTAACTTGATTCGTATTCGTCGGGAAGATGAATGGAAGACGGCATTCGTCACGCCCTCAGGTAACTATGAGTATAGGGTCATGCCCTTCGGATTATCCAATGCTCCAGCAGTCTTCCAGGGTTACATGAATGAAGTCTTCTGGGAATATCTCAACAGATTCGTGGTTGTCTATGTAGACGACATTCTCATCTACTCCTCTTCTCTCTCAGAGCATAAGCGCCACGTCACTCTAGTTCTGGAGAAACTGAGAGCTCATAAGTTGTACCTGAAACTGGAGAAATTTGAGTTTCACACCACCACTGTGCAATTCCTGGGCTACATCATAGACCAACATGGAGTCCAGATAGACCAGAGGAAGGTGGAAACTATCCGGAACTGGCCCCTGCCCTCAACTGTGAAGGCTCTTCAGCGATTCCTCGGGTTCGCCAACTTTTATAGAATATTCATTAATAACTACAGTCCCATCAGTGCTCCTCTGACTTCATCTCTAAAGGGCCGGCCCAAGTCTCTGTCCTTATCTCCTGAAGCCATCTTAGCCTTTCAACGTCTCAAAGAAGCCTTCCTGACCGCTCCAATCTTGGTCCATCCTAACCCTGATCTGCCTTTTGATGTCGAGGTTTTGATGCGTCCTCAACAGGGGTTGGAGCGGTCCTCTCCCAGCGGCAGGGTGATCCTCCCAAACTCCATCCATTCGCCTTCTTCTCTAAGAAGCTTTCCTCGGCGGAGCGGAACTATGATATCAGGAATCGGGAACTGCTCGCCATCAAGCTCGCATTAGAGGAATGGAGGCATTGGCTGGAGGGAGCCAATCACCAGTTTGAGGTCATAACCGATCATCGCAACCTGGAATACCTCAGAGAGGTGAAAAGGCTAAATCCTTGTCAGGCACGATGGGCCCTCTTCTTTGCCCGCTTTGAATTCATCGTATCATACCGACCTGGTAGCAAGAATTGTAAAGCGGATGCTCTCTCCCGTCTTCATCATTCATCGTCCGAGGATCCTCAACCAGAATCCATTCTCCCTCCAGCCACAATCATCAGCCCGATCATCTGGGACATCGACAAGCAGATTTCCCAGAAGAACCTTCGTCATCCCGCTCCGCCGGGTGGTTCAGAGGGGCTCATCTTCGTACCTCGTCATCTTCGTGCCGCCCTTCTGGACTCCACTCATACCGCTTTGGGCTCTGGACATCCAAGTAGCAGGCGTACCCTCTCGCTCCTAAGTCATCGGTACTGGTGGCCGTCCATCTCGCAAGATGTTTCCCGGTACGTCAGGGGATGCTCAGTCTGCGCCATAACCAACACACCCAGAAGACTCCCGGAGGGCAAGCTCGTGCCGCTTCCCATCCCACAACGACCGTGGTCCCACATTGGAATTGATTTCATGACTGACCTTCCCAGATCCAATAACCACACCTGTATCCTCGTCGTTGTGGATCGGTTTTCTAAGGCTTGCAAGCTGATCCCTCTGCCTGGACTTCCAACTGCTTTCGAGGCCGCAGAGGCCCTCTTCAACCATGTGTTCCGAAACTTCGGCATCCCCGAAAACATAGTGTCGGATAGAGGACCACAGTTCATTTCAAGGGTTTGGCAAGCATTCTACAGACTCCTCTGGGTTACTGTTAGCCTATCTTCTGGATACCACCCTCAGACAAACGGCCAGACTGAGCGGAAGATCCAGGAGATCGGACTTTATCTGAGGCCCTAATGCCACCAGTACCAGGACAGCTGGAGCCGCTTCCTCCCCTGGGCAGAATACGCCCAGAACTCCCTTCGGCAATCCACCACAGGGCTCACCCCCTTTCAGTGCATCCTGGGTTATCAACCTCCACTCTTCCCCTGGTCGGGTGAGCCCTCTGAGGTTCTAGCGATCGACTACTGGTTCCATCAGAGCGAGAAGGTATGGGACTCGGCTCACGTGCAACTCCAACACGCAGTGTGGAGGCACAAGAACCAGGCCGATCGTCGTCGATCCGATCCTCCACAGTACCAGCCTGGTCAAAAGATGTGGCTTTCGACCCGGGACATTCGCCTCCAACTGCCCTGCCGTAAGCTGAGTCCTCGATATATTGGACCTTTCACCGTGTAGAGGCAGCTGAACGAAGTCACCTACAGGCTAAACCTTCCTCCGCAGTACAAGATCTCACCTTATTTCCATGTTTCCTTGTTAAAGCCCTTCACTGAACCTGTCACTTCTCCTCCCACAGACCCAGTTACCGGTGACGTGCCTCCTCCTCCCGTTCCTGTCGAAGAAGAGCCCATCTACCGAGTCCGCACCATCATGGACTCACGGCGACGAGGTCCACATCTTGAATACCTGGTCGACTGGGAGGATTATGGCCCAGAGGAACGTTCGTGGGTACCTCGCGAAGACCTCCTGGACCCAGCTCTCCTCACTCAGTTCCATGCTGACCATCCTGATCGCCCTGCCCCCAGGGGTCGTGGTAGACCTCGTCGCCATCTTCGTCCCTCTTCACAGTCGTCAAGAGCCGCCTCGGGAGGGGGGGGGGGGGGGGGGGTACTGTCAGGGTTCCTCCAGATTCACTCAAAAGTAGCCTAGTATGAGTGTTTACTCTAATATGGTTAATATTATAATGTTTAGACCCGTGTTTACTTTACTGTATTTGTGGATATCTGCTCAAATGTAGATATGTGTTATATGGTAACAATAATGTTTCATAGTTTGGAGCGGCTCAATCGCTTCTGTAAATGTTCTCTGCACGCGCTGTGAGTTTGAGTCACTCGCGCTGTGCGTTTGAAAAGCAAAACTCACCAAACATTAGGCTTCATGTTTTTACTCCAATCTCATTTTAACGAATGGAAGCATTAGAAATAACATTTGATAATCCATATATTTTTCTCTAGTGTAGTTGTTACTTAAGGGTTTATTTTTAACGTTTATTTTTATAGGCCGCATGCTATAGGCTATTGTTATTATTATTTTATGCAGCCCTACACGTATATGCATAAGGCACAACGAACCTGGTGATCATTATATATATATATATATATATATATATATATATATATATATATATATATATATATATATATATATATATATACAGTGAGGAAAATAAGTATTTGAACACCCTGCTATTTTGCAAGTTCTCCCACTTGGAAATCATTGAGGGGTCTGAAATTGTCATCATAGGTGCATGTTCGCTGTGAGAGACATAATCTAAAAAAAAAAATTCCCGAAATCACAATATATGATTTTTTAACTATTTATTTGTATGATACAGCTGCAAATAAGTATTTGAACACCTATCTATCAGCTAGAATTCTGACCCTCAAAGACCTGTTAGTCCGCCTTTAAAATGTCCACCTCCACTCCATTTATTATCCTAAATTAGGTGCACCTGTTTGAGGTCGTTAGCTGCATAAAGACACCTGTCCACCCCATACAATCAGTACGAATCCAACTACTAACATGGCCAAGACCAAAGAGCTGTCCAAAGACACTAGAGACAAAATTGTAGACCTCCACAAGGCTGGAAAGGGCTACGGGGAAATTGCCAAGCAGCTTGGTGAAAAAAGGTCCACTGTTGGAGCAATCATTAGAAAATGGAAGAAGCTAAACATGACTGTCAATCTCCCTCGGACTGGGGCTCCATGCAAGATCTCACCTCGTGGGGTCTCAATGATCCTAAGAAAGGTGAGAAATCAGCCCAGAAATGAAAGCTGTAGCGTTAAGTTCTGCCAGGAAGACTCAATCAGCGCGTCATGTATTACCTCACTTATAACCAATCATGTGCTAACACTTGCAGTATAAAAGATTGGTACTTATATTTGTCTGAGTTCGCAGATGCTGACGCTGCCAATTACGCTTCCATTCAGTTTGCAGAAACCGACGCCGGCGTTCACTCACTCGCGTTCGATTCCAACCATAACAACACAAGTATCGTTGATTAGATCTCAGCAACTTTCGCGGTGCGCGAGTGCGACACACTTGTGTAGGAAACAAGCGTGCGGCAGCTCGAAATCTCATGAGAGACGATCTCCACACAGGGTTTTTCAAGTTCAAGTTCCACTTTCAAGGTTTTACGTTGGTAGGCGCTTCCAGCGGCCACTGTTTACATGTTCCCATTACTATGATTAAACTTCTTTCAGGTAAGTACATTAACTTGCTACTCTACTGTTCCCTTCATCAGCGGTAAAGTTCAAATGACGACTGCCGATACTGCAGTCTGCAACGCAACACTGTAACGCTTTAAAAAGTAGGGCCGGATAGCTCGCTGGTTGTAGCAAGTGTAGCCTATATGCAAAGACTTACGTAACTGATATCCCACAGCGCAGTGGTAATCTATTTTCAGCGTCGTTTATCCCATACATTCATGGGAAGTTGCAAAATACTAACAACTGGGTTGCTGAATA
The DNA here is from genome assembly GCF_965113295.1 of Leuciscus leuciscus. Classification (NCBI taxonomy): domain Eukaryota; kingdom Metazoa; phylum Chordata; class Actinopteri; order Cypriniformes; family Leuciscidae; genus Leuciscus; species Leuciscus leuciscus. The sequence continues at coordinate 36,646,534 of NC_138746.1, forward strand.
AAATTAAAACAAGCTTAAGAGCAACTAAGATATTAAATCGGCTTTATATATATTACAGCTCGCACTCCTCATCTGCTCACTCACCATTGTGAGAGTGCCTTCCATCTTAAAGGAGCAGTAGGCCTACCTATTCAACTTGTTTTACGCTCTTTTCTGAATTCGGTATTGTTTCGGCATTTATGGAGATGTTTTTGTCAATCACTTCCCGACCGCCGGAAATATCTCGACTTATAACTGGATGATTGCAGACTTCAACCAATCAATAGGGGGAATATTATTTTACGTATATCTCAGCTCGTTTTCCGTAATATAACTATCTATTTTTCAAACATAAAACAACAGCAATAATGCCGTTAAATTATAACTAAAATAAATAAATAAATAAATAAAATGATACATGTAAATATATGACCAAATCATAAAGAAAGAAGCTGACCTTAAAGGAAGCAAGTTGGTCATTGGACGTTATGCATATGCCGTAGTAGACATGGTTATGAAGGGTATATGTTGGGCTTATATGGGTATGTTGCAGGAGTATATAATACAAAGGAAGTAAACGATACATTTACAGTGCTGATAATTCTCTAAAACTGTTCCACACTATATATATATTTTTTTTTTCCTTTCTTCATATCATCAAGATCTTTTAATACTTGCATTTAAGTTCTTCAGTAACGGAAATATGGTACAATCGCTGTAACACAAATGTTCTCAGCGACTACTTTAATCCACCAATATGCGTCATAGAAATATTTACGTAATAGGTATTTGATATTAAATGTACAAAGAAGGCAGACTAAGGATGCTCAGGTCAAAGGTCACAGACTTTGCCAAAATGTGATTAATAAAGTAGACCTAATAGTTATGTTTAAATTATATCATTCAAACCAATCACAAAAAAAAAAAAAAAAAAATCAGTCAAGAAGACTTGAGTGACGTTATATTTACTCATCTGTATGATTTAAATGTTCACGGATTTTTCTATTCAAGGGACTCACTTGGTTGCCATGGCCAGCGATCTCTCGGCCGTGAATAAAACTTCACTCATACAAGAGCAACTCGAGAGTAATGTCAGGTGTACGCTGTGCAGCTGAAAAATAGATTCTACGCTCAAAAGTCAACAACAGAATATCAAGTGTGATTGAGGTTGTATCTTATCAGTATGCCGTCACCTTACTTCAGGTAAGTATTGTACTAAGATTAATAAGATTAAGAATTAGTGGTTATTAAAAAAAATAAATAAATAAATATATATATCGAGCCTGCTCAGGCTTCGTTCATTCACGCTTTACAGAAATTATCCTATAGTGGCTGCTAACATCCTTTTGGGTTCGAAGTGGTGGCAAAACTTATGTTGTATGTGCTAACGAAGATCGGTTACATCGAGGCAGATCTTCTTGTTAGACGATCATGCTATTCCTGAGATGTTTATCTGGCAATCAGTAGTTTATCTGGCAATCAGTAGTCTCCAATTTCATGATTAAGGTCACGTGAGCACATTCCTGACCACTGCAATGCTATAGCTACGCACTTTAGTCTTCAGGTGGCTCTGCCCTTCAGCAACCCTTGTCCATCACCCTGCCTCCTCTAACAGTGATCATGTAAATTAGTCGCTCTGCTCTGCTCAATCCAGCTAGACAATATATCACTGAAGGTGTGGCTCCCTACACCTTAAAAGCTTATATTTCTGCAGTATTTGTTTATAATGTTTCGGTTTTCTTTTCAGATTCCTTTATTTCCCATCCTGATCACGGCCGGTTGTTCCTTCCTCGTCTACAATTACGAAATCAATGTGTGGTGGGTCTCCAGTGTCCCCAGGGTGTGTGTGAGGGGTTTGACTTGGAATGCTCCAAAGATATTTTCATCTACTATGCTGGAATTGTCATTGAGGGTGAGTAAAGTGCATTGTTTTTGTCAGTCCCTTGGATGCAGTCACGCTGCTGCTCCCCGGCACAGGGGGTGTAGTTTCAACAGCTCGTTTTGCAGCTTCGATTACTCTCACAGACATTTTCAAACTTTTAGCTTTATGTTCAAACCTGACTCTGACAAATATGGAGAGACTCAGAAGCGTCAAGATGTAGACACCATCATGTTAGTGGATGAATTATGTAGCTTATGCGTAGTAATCTTCTAGTCATTCATTAACTCATTCTGTCTCGATATGCTATAAATCATATTCTGGGAGCTGGATTTATGTAACTTTAGGGTTTGCGATGCCACTTATCCGGAAGGAATGCCGCACAGTCCCTCTCAGCTTTGTTGTAGTCCTTACAAAGCAATCTCTTTAAATTAAGTCTTCCATGTTTGACTGTGCATTGTAACTTTGCAGTTGTAGAAATGCTTTAACAGCAACATTACAGAAAGTGGAATTCATTTAACCCCCTTTTTAATTACCTTCCATTCGAAATGGTCTTCTCTTTCTATTTTCATATTCAGATTGTAGCCATGTTTTAACAGCATTCATGGCTCATGCACCCAGGGGAATTTACTTCAGATCTAAACACTCCGATCTTGCCATGGTCTTTCTTTTTCTGATTCACGTTCTCCCCTAATTTCTTTACTCTTTCTTAAGCACTCCAAATGACTCAAGTTCTGGTATCACATTAACAATTTTTAAAATTAGCAATACATTTTGTCCCTTTTATCTATGATTAAAGGGATAGTTCACCCAAAAATGAAAATTCTATCATTGTTTACTCACCCTCAAGTTGTTCCAAACCTGTATGAGTTTCTTTGTTCTGCTGAACACAAAGGAAGATATTTGGAAGAATGTTTGTAACCAAACAGATCTCGGTCCCCATATACGTGCTTTTGTAAAATAAAGAAAATATACAGGGTGTGCGTTCTGCCTGTGCGAAAACCTTTTTTTTTCTTGAGACGTCTATAAACTGAAACAAAACTCAGCGAATACTTCTCACACATTTATGAGCCATATACCTTTATAAACATTTAAGTGTGTACTTTTAAATGATCGGATTCAAACTGAAAACAAATATTCTCTATTTATGTAATTTGTATAAAACCAACAGGATGTCCAGTATCTCAAACGCTTGCTAATTATTTTTAATTCGACCACGCCCACTCGCGCAAAAGAGATTCACATGCAAATCTCCACATGGAACGCGAACGCCCTCGTTACCTCAAACACAAAACACCAAAACACTTCACAAGTCTCTGCTTTTCGTCGAGTTTGGAAGACGCGCTGTGAGCTTACATTGGATTTACCTCAGAAGAAGAACGCGATTTGAAGACAAGAAAGATGTAAGGTAAGAAATTCTTACTTATTAGTTTATGGTATTGTTGCATAAACTTCACATTGCAGTTGAACTGTTGCTAGATATATGGTGAATATTATAATATTTAGACCCGTGTTTACTGTTAAATACTGTTTGTGGATATCTGCTCAAATGTAGATATGTAAAATATGGTAACCATAATGTTTCATATTTTGGAGCGCGATCGTGTTTGAATGTATCATATTTTGGAGCGTGATCGCGTTTGAATGTATCATATTTTGGAGCGCGATCGCGTTTGAATGTATCATATTTTGGAGCATGATCGCGTTTGAAAAGCAAAATGCACCAAACAATAGGCTTTATATTTTTACTATTATCTCATTGCATATCATCATAACGAATGGAAACATTTGAAGTAACATATGATGATCAATATATTTTTCTCTAGCATAGTTGTTACTGAAATTTTTAGATTTATGAAAGATTTATAGGCCGCTATAGGTTATTGTTATTATTATTTTATGCAGCACTGCGCATAGCCTATGCCTACAAGGCACAACAAACCTGGTGTTCATTATATTATATATTGTTGGAAACATTTGTGTGTGTGTGTGTGTGTGTATTCTGTGAATTTTAAAAAGCAATTTTAACCAGAAAAATCTAAAATTTATTTCCAAAATCGTGCAGGCCTAGTTTCTCTTGATACCAGTATGTTCACTTTTTTTATTTTCTTTCAGGGACCAGATGCCACTGAGTCCTGCTGACTTCAACATTCACATGAGTCTCTGTACATGAACATGGTAAAGTGAAAATCAAACATCTTGGAAATGAAAGGTATGTACAATGTTTTTAGGAATGGCACAAAGGTCTCTGTCTTTGGATCATTGTTTTCAATGTGCTCTTTTGTCATTTGTTGTGTATCTTTGGATTATGTTGTGTTGTAAATAAATCCAAACAATCTAAAAGCCATTCTTTTTTAAATCTCCTCATTCTTTGTGCAAGGTTGCTCTGAATGACAGGGCCTGATCGCTCCTAATAGGGCAGTTAGGGGAGTGTCTTTGTCTTTCTCAGGTGTTAAAGGCTTACATATTAATGAGATGATCACGCCTCTTCGCATATGGCTTTCTCACACAAAACACGTCTTAGAAATTTTAAATCAATATATTGTCTTATCTGAATAAGCAGTCAGGGTGATTTTCACATAGTTTTGGAGCAAATATTCTAGGCTACGTGATACAATTTTCAAAAGTCTTGTGAAGAAATAATCAGTATGGGTTTCATGGCCTTATTTCAGTGACAATTTTTTGGGGTATTTTCACAAACCACGCATAAATGTCATTATCTCAAAACTTAAACTTTTACACATGCTGCTGATATATTATTGTAGCAGAGTTTGTGCTAAATACAGTGTAATAAGACTTTAGCCATGACAATGTCACAAGTAACAGAAATAAGCACAAATGTCAGAGCATGTCAGAACACCTCCAGGGCCAGAAAACAGCTCAGACCTCAGAGGGTTAAGGAGAGGATGACCGGGGCCATGTATTGCAAGATTTTGGGGAACAACCTCCTTCCCTCAGTTAGAGCATTGAAGATGGGTCGAGGCTGGGTCTTCCAACATGACAATGACCCGAAGCACACAGCCAGGATAACCAAGGAGTGGCTCTGTAAGAAGCATATCAAGGTTCTGGCGTGGCCTAGCCAGTCTCCAGACCTAAACCCAATAGAGAATCTTTGGAGGGAGCTCAAACTCCGTGTTTCTCAGCGACAGCCCAGAAACCTGACTGATCTAGAGAAGATCTGTGTGGAGGAGTGGGCCAAAATCCCTCCTGCAGTGTGTGCAAACCTGGTGAAAAACTACAGGAAACGTTTGACCTCTGTAATTGCAAACAAAGGCTTCTGTACCAAATATTAACATTGATTTTCTCAGGTGTTCAAATACTTATTTACAGCTGTATCATACAAATAAATAGTTAAAAAAATCATACAGATTTTTTAGATTATGTCTCTCACAGTGGACATGCACCTACGATGACAATTTCAGACCCCTCCATGATTTCTAAGTGGGAGAACTTGCAAAATAGCAGGGTGTTCAAATACTTATTTTCCTCACTGTATATGTGTGTGTGTATTTTGTAAATTTTAAATCCCAAATGTAACCAGAAAAATCTCAAATGTATTCCCAAAATCGTGCAGCCTATATGTAGCAAGGTTCAATGTTGTGGGAAGAAGGAAGGAGACAGGGTCGGCTTGCTGTGGAACGTGTGTCCCTTTTTATGCAATATTTCTCAAAACAAAAGTCGCGCTCTCAGCGCTCTCCAAACACAATCTCTTTCAAATAGCTTATTGATAACAATTTCTTTGACTCTCTGTAGCCAGCAGTGTGCACACGATTCAACAGCCACTCTCTCTCTCTTTGCTTCACACTTCCAGGTAGCTTTTATCCGGTTCCCCACGGCAATTACTGCAACGAGATCCAGGTGTACGTCATTACGCACTTGACCTACTGACGTGCGACTCGTCTCCCGACTCTCTCTCCTGTCACAGACGTCGCTGAACCACGCCCCCCTCGCCACACTATAGTTTCTCTTTTTTTACAGGAACCATATGAGTCTCTGTACATGACCACACATCAATATTCATGATGATTCACGCCTCCTCGCATAAAGCTTTCTTACACAAAACATCTTACAAATTTTAAATCAATATATTGTTTTATCTGAATGAGTAGGCAGGATGGTTTTCACATAGTTTTGAAGCACATATTCTAGGCTATGTGATACAATTTTCAAAAGTCTTGTGAAGCAATAATCAGTATGGGTTTCATGACCTTATTTCAGTGACAATTTTCTTTTTCTTTTTTCAAAAACAGAGCATTTTTTTTTTTTTAAGTAACTAGTCGGTGTTCATTTAAAATTCCAAACACACTGAAATGGGCATAATCTCTCGAATCATCTGATAAAGCCATTAAAGTTGTGCGTATCGTGCACACGCCTGATTTTTATGTGGGCAAGACTTGAGACTAAAGAAATGCAATAGGTTTTGAGAATTGTTTATATCTCACAATTCTGACTTTATTTCTCACAATTGCATGTTTACATCTCACATTTATGAAAAAAAAATGAATCTGAATCGTGAGATAAAAAGTCACCATTGCCTTTTGTGTTTTTTATTCCGTGGCAGAAACAAGCTTTTTTGGGACAGGATGAGAAACAGAGCAAGAAAATGAGAGGAAAACGAATGAGAGAATATGATAGAAATGACAGTCGAAGAGAAGGTACAGCTAATATAGTATTATTGTATAAATATATTTTAGTAAATGCAACAGTTAGTATCAGTCATTACTTGTCGGATAAGATTAGAGATAGTATGTTTAACAGGGAGCCACTAGAAAGTTATCCCATAATTCTTTAATCCTTTATTCCTCCAGTGAGCAAACCAGATGAAGAAAAAGAAACAAAAAGCTCATGCCGGTGTTGGATAAAGGATAAAAACAAATATTGATTTGATGATGATGATGATGATGATGATGTTTATGTTCAGACTATCAGGTCACTGTTGAATATGCACTTCAATTCACTTCACAGAAAATCACTATTGGAGGTTGAGAAGAGAGACCCCTGATGCTAGTGTCTAGAAGAGCTAGATAAATGCTTCGTTCAGTTTATTCATTCATTAAATAACCAGATTTTTTAAAGGTGGTTTAAACCCGTTTTTTTTTTTTTGTAAGATTAGTAGTTTAAATACAAGTTTTTATTTATTTTATTTTTATCTATATCTTTAATAAGTCAAATGTAAACGGTGCTGTATTACCATTGTGCATGAAATGTACTATATATATATATATATATATATATATATATATACATATACATATATATATATATATATACATGTATATATATACATGTATATATATACATGTATATATATACATGTATATATACATGTATATATACACATGTATATATACATGTATATATATATATATATATATATATATATATATATATATATATATATATATATATATATACATAAACCTACCATTATGAAATATGACCACATACAACATGGACAAATGCAGAAATTCAGACACAGGGCAAAGATGGCAACACTGTATATGTTTTTACTCAAACATATCACACAAACACATATCTGAACATATTTATTTCAGCCCATTACAACAACAAAAATTGCGGCCACAATTCAATTGAAATATTTTTCATTGTCTTGCTTTCTTTAAAAAAAAAAAAAAAAAAACTTTGTATTTAAAGATAATGTTGACTTAGTCATTTTAAGCCCTTCAAGAGAGCAAAAATGTTACTCACTGTTACTCACACATGTACATGTTCTCAATGTATACATAATAGGCAGAATATTTAAACTATTCACAAACATGGGTGTTGCACAGATTCTGGTGTCATCTAATGTTTGATAAGGAAGTGCTTAACACAAGAACCCTAACTATTACATTCATAGACAGACGGAATTTACATTTGTGCTTCATGCAAGAGTGTAAGTGATCATTTCTCTTCTGGGAACAGATTTAAATATTGTGACCTAGGTTCACATATTTTCAGTGTCAAAATGTATTTTGTTGACACTCTAAACCATTGATAAAACATTGCATATATAAGTGGATTCATACAGGAATTCATGCATAACATCCAGTACATTACATCAATTATAAGAGAGTCATTTTCGTCATGCCCCAAATTAAGAGTAACTATGTAATACGGTGTCCAAAAAAGAAGATAAACCAGTACTACAATCCCTAAGGTTCTTGCAGCCTTTTTTTCTGATTTGGCCTTTTTTTCTGTGACTGAATTTAAATGCTTAGCTTGCCGTTTTGCTACAAAGCAGATTTTCACATATAAAGGAATAATTATACAACAAGGAGCCACTAAACAAACAAAAGCATCTATTAGAAGATTTAACAATTTAACAACATGTATGCATTCTCCAATACATGTGTGGTTCCTCTCTGGATACAGTAAAAACTCATACAACAGATAATATGCATAAAAGATGTTGAATAACCAGTTTACAACAATTGAAACAATAGCTCTGTTATTATTGACTCTTATTGGATATCGCAAAGGGTCATTCACAGCAATGTATCGATCCACAGAAATAATAATCATATTACCAAGAGATGAATCGACAACAATATAAAGAATAAGAAGGAATATTGTGCAAAATCTTTCTCCAAAGTACCAGCATGGCTCAATCAGTTTCATTCCCTGCACTGGCATGAGAATCAGTCCTGTGATCAGATCAGCCACTGCCAGAGAGAAGATCAGCACATTGGTGGGAGTGTGGAGCTGCTTGAAGTGCAAGATGGAGATGATCACCAACAGGTTCAGAAACACGGTGAACACCGATGTTACAGCGATGAAAATGTACACAATAATGTGCTCTGCTTCAGGTCGGATACTTCTGGTACAAGACAAATTGTTGTTTGGAAAGCAGTATTGGATTGTTTGATTGTCCATGTTTGTCACTCCCCAGTTCAGATTCTGTGTGAGGATGTTTGTCAGTTTAGCCCCCTGGTCCTTGTCACTGACATGACTCAGTTTTATACATTCAGAAAGCACAGCGACCACCCCTTTCAACAATACAACCTCTCAAATCCACCCACTAGTTAAATATGCATAGACCTGATCAATCTGATCTATACAATATAGTGGATTAGCGAATCTAATAAAGCTAGTTTACTCTTACATTCTGCCTATGTAAGACAGCATCTGTTCTAACAAACAGCAGGCAAGTGCACTACTGTAAGAGCAAGAAGTCCAATCCATCGCCTTCCATTCCACTCAAAATTATATCCATGTTAATATACAATAAAAATGAAAGATTGAATCTGGATATTTTCACATTTCCAGTATAGGGCTACCACCAATTTATGTCCCTGGAAAAATCTCAAGAATAGAGCTTTAAAATATTATTAGACTGTTATGCAAAGGCAAAATAGAATAACTCATTTAGTCAAAACTTAATTATGACCACAATTTGTCCTCATAAACTATGATCTGTCCTTTGACAGCTTTGGTTAAACTATGCTTAGATTAAGTCGGGGTGTACAATGCTGCTCCTGGAGGGCCACTGTCCTACAAAGTTTAGCTCCAACTTGCCTCAACCCTCCTGCCTAATAGTTTCTAATTTGCCTAGTAAGACCTTGGTGTGTTTATGGTGTTTATGGTGTTGCAGGTGTGTTTATGTGGGGTTGGAGCTAAACTTTGCAGGACTGAAGATCCCTGGATTAAGAGAAAATGGACTGACCAAGGCAGAGCCGGAGGGGTGAGGTGGCCCGGTGAAGCCATAAGGTTGACGATCCCAGGTGGAGCCGAGGGGGAGAGGGGCCAAGGTGGAGTCAACTTGTCGATGGGCCAAGGTGGAGTGACGGGCTCAGAGGATTGAGATAAAGCCAGGGGAACGACATCTTTTGGCGAAGCTTGCAAACTGGAAGCCCCAGGCAGATCCGAGTTGCTAGGGGATGCCAATGAGGGAGGATCCGAAGGGCTTAAAGGAGCCAGCAAAGACAAGGCTTGAGAACTGGTTGGTTTAAGCAGAGGAGTTGGGAGTGGGAGGCTGGGTGGGAGCAGGTTTGGAAATAATCTCTTCCTATTCCTTAATCCCACAAGGGTTCAAGTTCATCATATCCACAGCAGCGCCAGGAGTATGGACAGGGCTCCACTCCATGCCTTCGTATTCTGTTAATATTCCCACTGGAACGGATACAGGAATCGGCTCACACACCTGCTCAGACTGAATTGGCTCAGGTGACAGACATGGCTGCAGGAATTGACTCTGTAGTGGGCATCGGCTCAGGCTCTTGGTCCGTGGCGGGCATCAGCTCCGAGTCTGTGGTGGGCTGCGGTTCCAGATCCGTTGTGGGCATAGGCTTAATGCAGATGATATTATGATGGAGGGAGTGGAGTGGAAGGGCTGCGGCGGAGTTACTCCGTCGTCCTCCACCTCGCCGACAGTACAATGCCCTAATATTATGTCATGCTGGAGGTGATAACAAGGAGGTGCAGGTGAACATAATTAACACCCTGGGGTCGGCGGTCGCGATGGCGATACCTGCTCGCTTTTTTTCTTATCAGTGCAAAAGAGACACAAAATACTCTGTTGATTTTGATCTTACATATAGGTGTTATACATTATTCAAAACTGTTAAATGTCTTCTTTTATTTGTGTACACTCATAATAAAAACAAAATGTTGTGTTTTTCGTAAAAAATAAAGAAAATAAACATGATGCACATTCTGCCGTCTCTCTCAATGTGAAGTTCATTATGAAACACGACAGAAAATGAACTGTAACTCAGTCAATGTTTGTCACACAGACTTGAGACGTATGTCTTTACAAAGCTTGGAGTCTCTATTTTAAAATTATGTAAATTATATCAAAAACAAATATTCTCTGTTTAAGGAATCGGTATGAAAGCAACGACATGTACAGTTTCTTCAGTCTGTGCTCATTAACTCTAATGTGACCACGCCCACGCGCACACGAGCGATTGACATGCAAATAGTCCACGTGAAGGAACGCAGACCTGTAAACGCCCTCATCACCTCTAAACAAAGAATCAGAGACTTCAGTCCTCCTCTGCTTTTCATCGAGTTTGGAAGACACATTGTGTTTGTGCTGTCCTGTCCTGTTTACCTTGGATTTACCTCAGAAGAATTAGAAGAACACGATTTGAAGATGAGAAAGATTTTTAAGGTAAGACATGTCCTCTCATAATAGTAAGCATGTTATTGTTATATAAACTTTATATTGTAGCAACTAGTCAAACTGGTGCCAGACTAAAATGTACGTTATGAAATGAGATTGGAGTAAAAACATGAAGCCTATTGCTAAATTTATATACATGTACACAAGGATGTTTTTATGTTCGATAATAAAACACAGCATGATATTAAAGTAGGCTAGTATGAGTGTTTACTCTAATATGGTTAATATTCTAATGTTTAGACCTGTGTTTACTGTACTGTGTTTGTGGATATCTGCTCAAATGTAGATATGTGTTATATGGTAACAATAATGTTTCATAGTTTGGAGCGGCTCAATCGCTTCTGTAAATGTTCTCTGCACGTGCTGTGAGTTTGAGTCACTCGCGCTGTGCGTTTGAAAAGCAAAACGCGCCAAACATTAGGCTTCATGTTTTTACTCCAATCTCATTTCAACGAATGGAAACATTAGAAGTAACATATGATAATCCATATATTTTTCTCTAGTGTAGTTGTTACTTAAGTGTTTATTTTTAACGATTTATAGGCTGCATGCTATAGGCTATTGTTATTATTATTTTATGCAGCCCTACACGTATATGCATAAGGCACAACGAACCTGGTGATCATTATATATATATGTGTGTGTGTGTGTACAGCCCGTTCTCATCCCAAGGCGTCATATACTGACGCTTTTGACATTTCGTCTACATCGAACGCACATGGCACCCTTTAGCGTCAATATGAGACGCAGATAGATATGGGCCAGAAGGCGCCTCCTAGCGGTCTAACCCTAACCCTACCCCAGACCTAAACCTACCCATAACCGAACAAAGCTCTGTGCGTCTCACATTGACGCTAAAGGGTGCCATGTGCGTTCGATGTAGACGAAATGTCAAAAGCGTCAGTATATGACGCCCTAGGATGAGAATGCGTTGGTATTTTGTAAATTTTAAATCCCAAATTTAACCAGAAAAATCTCAAATGTATTCCCAAAATCGTGCAGCCTATATGTAGCAAGGTTCAATGTTGTGGGAAGAAGGAAGGAGACAGGGTCGGCTTGCTGTGGAACATGTGTCCCTTTTTATGCAATATTTCTCAAAACAAAAGTCGCGCTCTCAGCGCTCTCCAAACACAATCTCTTTCAAATAGCTTCTTGATAACAATTTCTTTGACTTTCTGTAGCCAGCAGCGTGCACACGATTCAACAGCCACTCTCTCTCTCTTTGCTTCACACTTCCAGGTAGCTTTTATCCGGTTCCCCACGGCAATTACTGCAACGAGATCCAGGTGTACGTCATTACGCACTTGACCTACTGACGTGCGACTCGTCTCCCGACTCTCTCTCCTGTCACAGACGTCGCTGAACCACGCCCCCCTCGCCACACTATAGTTTCTCTTTTTTTACAGGAACCATATGAGTCTCTGTACATGACCATGGTAAAATGAAAAATCAAACACCTTGGAAATGACAGGTATGTACTATGTTTCATGAATGGCACAAAGTAATGTGACTGTTCAAGTCTCTGTCTTTAGATCTGTGTGTTCAATAATGTGCTTTTTTGTCCTTTGTTGTGTATCTTTGGATTATGTTGTATTGTAAATAAATCCAAACAATCAAAAAGCCATTCTTTTTTAAATATCTCCTCATTCTTTGTGCAAGGTTCCTCATAATGATAGGGCCTGATAGCACCTGATAGGGCCATTATGGGAGGGTCTTTCTCAGGTATGAAACACATCAATATTCATGATGATTCACGCCTCCTCGCATAAAGCTTTCTTACACAAAACATCTTACAAATTTTAAATCAATATATTGTTTTATATGAATGAGTAGGCAGGATGGTTTTCACATAGTTTTGAAGCACATATTCTAGGCTACGTAATACAATTTTCAAAAGTCTTGTGAAGCAATAATCAGTATGGGTTTCATGACCTTATTTCAGTGACAATTTTCTTTTTGTTTTTTCAAAAACAGAGGATTTTTTTTTTCAAGTAACTAGTCGGTGTTCATTTAAAATTCCAAACACACTGAAATGGGCATAATCTCTCGAATCATCTGATAAAGCCATTAAAGTTGTGCGTATCGTGCACACGCCTGATTTTTATGTGGGCAAGACTTGAGACTAAAGAAACGCAATAGGTTTTGAGAATTGTTTATATCTCACAATTCTGACTTTATTTCTCACAATTGCATGTTTACATCTCACATTTATGAAAAAAAAAAAAAAAGTCTGAATCGTGAGATAAAAAGTCACAATTGCCTTTTGTGTTTTTTATTCCATGGCAGAAACAAGCTTTTTTGGGACAGGATGAGAAACAGAGCAAGAAAATGAGAGGAAAAAGAATGAGACAATATGATAGAAATGACAGTCGAAGAGAAGGTACAGCTAATATAGTATTATTGTATAAATATATTTTTGTAAATGCAACAGTTAGTATCAGTCATTACTTGTCGGATAAGATTAGAGATAGTGGGCCCTATCTTGCACCCAGCGCAAGTGACTTTGTGCACCGACGCATGTATCATTCCTATTTTGCACCCACACAAAGCGGACTTTTCCCTCCACAGAAGCACGTCGGTAAGTTAGGAAATACACTTGCGCTCCCGGGGGCGGTTCAGCGCAAAGAGGAGGCATGTTCCGGCGCAAACGTTCCTTCATGCTATTTTGCAGGTTTAGAAAACAATTGCGCCACTAACCAGGAAAAAATAGTTTAAAGTCAGTGGCGCGTTGCGCATGTTATTCAAATGCTATTTTAAGGGCGCATGCTTGGCTATAATCAATGTAGCGTGTGCACAACGCGCATACACTTTGATTCTCTCATCTACACAGAAGCAGCAGTTTTCATTTTTGCAAATCATACATTATTACAATAGATAGATAGATAGATAGATAGACAATTTATTATAAAAGCATACATCTAGCTTACACATTTACCCAAATTATCATACGCCTGTTTAACCGAAGTTAATTTGGGTGGATTTCTCCATTTCAATGTAACTTCTCTCTTTTACGGCCGTGACGAGAGCGTTGCTCTCCTTGGCTGTGAACCGCTCCTGGCGCGCGCCTGGCAAATCCGCCGTTACAATAGCAATCCGCTATGGAAAAAGCGCATCTGCTCTTAAAGGGAATGTGAGATGACGCTCTGATTGGTTTATTTCACGTTACGCTCAAACCACACCTATGAATAATGAAGCTACTTCAGACCAACCCATTTTAGATTTGCGCCTGGCGCAAGAGTCATTTATCCCGCCGGTATAATAGCAACAGCGCCGAAACCCGCCCACAGAGTTACTTGCTCTTTGCGCTTGACACTTGCGTTTCAGATCGTTAAAATAGGGCCCACAATGTTTATCAGGAAGCCACTAGAAAGTTGTCCCATAATTCTTTAATCCTTTATTCCTCCAGTGAGCAAACCAGATGAAGAAAAAGAAACAAAAAGCTCATGCCGGTGTTGGATAAAGGATAAAGACAAATATTGATTTGATGATGATGATGATGATGATGATGTTTATGTTCAGACTATCAGGTCACTGTTGAATATGCACTTCAATTCACTTCACAGATAAATATCTTGTGGAGGTTGAGAAGAGAGACCCCTGATGCTAGTGTCTAGAAGAGCTAGATAAATGCTTCGTTCAGTTTATTCATTCATTAAATAACCAGACTTTTTAAAGGTGGTTTAAACCCATTTTTTTTATTATTTTTTTAAAGATTAGTAGTTTTATCTATATCTTTAATAAGTCAAATGTAAATGGTGCTGTATTACCATTGTGCATGAAATTTACTATATATATAAACCTACCATTATGAAATATGACCACATACAACATGGACAAATGCAGAAATTCAGACACAGGGCAAAGATGGCAACACTGTATATGTTTTTACTCAAACATATCACACAAATACATATCTGAACATATTTATTTCAGCCCATTACAACAGAAAAAATTGCGGCCACAATTCAATTAAAATATTTTTCATTTTCTTGTTTTCTTAAAAAAAAAAGATTACTTTGTATTTAAAGATAATGTTGACTTAGTCATTTTAAGCCCTTCAAGAGAGCACAAATGTTACTCACTGTTACTCACACATGTACATGTTCTCAATGTATACATAATAGGCAGAATATTTAAACTATTCACCAACATGGGTGTTGCACAGATTCTGGTGTCATCTAATGTTTGATAAGGAAGTGCTTAACACAAGAACCCTAACTATTACATTCATAGACAGACGGAATTTACATTTGTGCTTCATGCAAGAGTGTAAGTGATCATTTCTCTTCTGGGAACAGATTTAAGTATTCTGATGAAGGTTCACATATTTTCAGTGTCAAAATGTATTTTGCTGACACTCTAAACCATTGATAAAACATTGCATATATAAGTGGATTCATACAGGAATTCATGCATAACATCCAATACATTACATTAATTATAAGAGTGTCATTTTCGTCATGCCCAAAAGAAAGAGTAACTATATAGTACGGTGTCCAAAAAAGAAGATAAACCAGTACTACAATCCCTAAGGTTCTTGCAGCCTTTTTTTCTGATTTGGCCTTTTTTTCTGTGACTGAATTTAAATGCTTAGCTTGCCGTTTTGCTACAAAGCAGATTTTCACATATAAAGGGATAATTATACAACAAGGAGCCGCTAAACAAACAAAAGCATCTATTAGAAGATTTTCCAATGTAACAACAAGTATGCATTCTCCAATACATGTGTGGTTCCTCTCTGGATACAGTAAAAACTCATACAACAGATAAAATGAATAAAAGAAGGAGAATAACCAGTTTACAACAATTGAAACAACAGCTCTGTTATTATTGACTCTTATTGGATATCGCAAAGGGTCATTCACAGCAATGTATCGATCCACAGATATAATAATCATATTACCAAGAGATGCCACGACAACAACGTAAAGAATAAGAGGAAATATTGAGCAAAATATTTCTCCAAAGTACCAGCATGGCTCAATCAGTTTCATTCCCTGCACTGGCATGAGAATCAGTCCTGCGATCAGATCAGCCACTGCCAGAGAGAAGATCAGCACATTGGTGGGAGTGTGGAGCTGCTTGAAGTGCGAGATGGAGATGATCACCAACAGGTTCAGAAACACGGTGAACACCGATGTTACAGCGATGAAAATGTACACAATAATGTACTCTGCTTCAGGTCGGATACTTCTGGTACAAGACAAATTGTTGTTTGGAAAGCAGTATTGGATTGTTTGATTGTCCATGTTTGTCACTCCCCAGTTCAGATTCTGTGTGAGGATGCTTGTCAGTTTAGCCCCCTGGTCCTTGTCACTGACACAACTCAGTTTTATAGGCACAGAAAGCACAGCGACCACCCCATTCAACAATACAACCTCTCAAATCCACCCACTAGTTAAATATGCATAGACCTGATCAATCTGATCTATACAATATAGTGGATTAGCGAATCTAATAAAGCTAGTTTACTCTTACATTCTGCCTATGTAAGACAGCATCTGTTCTAACAAACAGCAGGCAAGTGCACTTCTGTAAGAGCAATAAGTCCAATCCATCGCCTTCCATTCCACTCAAAATGATATCCATGTTAACATACAATAAAAATTAAAGATTGAATCTGGATATTTTCACATTTACAGTATAGGGCTACCACCAATTTATGTCCCTGGATATAATCTCAAGAAAGGAGCCTTGAAAAATTATTAGACTGTTATGCAAAGGCAAAATAGAATAACTCATTTAGTCAAAATTGAATTATGACCACAATTTATCCTCATAAACTATGATCTGTCCTTTGACAGGAGGGGTGAGGAGGCCCGGTGAAGCCATAAGGATGACGATCCCAGGTGGAGCCGAGGTGGAGAGGGGCCAAGGTGGAGTGATGGGCTCAGAGGATTTAGATAAAGCCAGGGGAATGACATCTTTTGGCGGTGCTAACGAACTGGAAGCCCCAGGCAGATCCGAGTTGCTAGGTGATGCCAATGAGGGAGGATCCAAAGGGCTGAAAGGAGCCAACAAAGACAAGGCTCGAGAACTGGTTGGCCTAAGCAGAGGAGGTGGGAGTGGGAGGCTGGGTGGGAGCAGGTTTGGAAATAATCTCTTTATATTCCTTAATCCCACAAGGGTTCAAGTTCATCATATCCACAGCTGTGCCCGGAGTATGGACAGGGCTCCACTCCATGCCTTCATATTCTGTTAATATTCCCACTGAAACGGATACAGGAATCAGCTCACACACCTGCTCAGACTGAATTGGCTCAGGTGACAGACATGGCTGCAGGAATTTACTTTGTAGTGGGCATCTGCTCAGGCTCTTGGTCCGTAGCGGGCATCAGCTCCGAGTCTGTGGTGGGCTGCGGTTCCGGATCCGTTGTGGGCATAGGCTTAATGCAGATGATATTATGATGGAGGGAGTGGAGTGGAAGGGCTGCAGCGGAGTTACTCCGTTGTCCTCCACCTCACCGACAGTACAATGCCCTAATATTATGTCATGCTGGAGGTGATAACAAGGAGGTGCAGGTGAACATAATTAACCAATGAGTAGCCATGGCAACAGACTAGCAACAAGAACCAAGGTAACAGGAACAGAACAGAATAGAACATGAGAAGGAAAAACAGGAACAAAAGGAAACCACATGTGAGTCCACAAACAGAACATAACCATTACACATATGAGCTAAAACATTATGACCAGTCACAGGTGAAGGGAATATTATTGATAATTTCCTAACAAGGCCACATATTAAGGTCTGGGTAGATTAGACGGTAAGCAAACAATTAGTTCTCGTAATCAACGTGTTGGGTGCAGGAGAAAAGGGCAGGAATAAAGATCTGAGCAACTTTGACAAAGGCCAATTTGTTACGGCAAAGCGACTGGGTCAGAGTATCTCTGAAACGGCAAGGATTGTGGGTTGCTCCCAGTCAGCAGTGGTGAGAATTTACCAACAGTGGTCTGAGGAGGGACAAACCAGTGACAGGGTATTGGGTGCCCAAGGCTCACCGGTGCACAAGGTCAAAGAAGGCTATACTCTCTGGTCCGATGCAACAGAAGGACTACTGTGGCACAAGTCACACAACATTTTAATAATGGTTATGGAAGGAATGTCACAACACACAATGCATTGCACTTGCTGCGAATGGGGCTGTGTAGCAGCAGAGTGCCGATGATGACCCTTGTTCACCATCGAAAGAGTCTACAATGGGCACTTGAAGCATCAGAATTGGACCTTGGAGTAGTAGAAGAAGGTTGTCATGTTTTATTTTACATCACATGGATGGCTGTGTACATTTGCGCCTTTTACCTTGGGAAGTGATGGCACCAGAATGCACAGTGGGATGACAACAAGCCGGTGAAGGGAGTGTGATCCTCTGTGAAATGTTCTGCTGGAAAACCCTTGTTCCAGCCATTCATGTGGACGTAAATATGACACATGCCACCTATCTAAACATTGTTGCGGACCGGGTACACCCTTTCATAACAGTGGTGTTCCCTGGTGGAAGTGGACTCCTCAGCAGTATAATGCACTCTGCCACACTGCACACATTGTTCAGGAATAGTTTGAGGAACATGATGAAGAGTTCAAGGTGTCGCCCTGACCTCCAAAATCCCCATATCTCAATCCAGTTGAGCATGTGTGGGATGTGCTGGATCAACAAATTTGGCTCAACCTTGCAACCTTCAGGACTTTAAGGATCTGCTACTAATGTCTTGGTGCCAGATACAACAGGACACATTCAGGGTCTTGTAGAGTCTATCCCTCAGCGAGTCAGTGCTGTTTCGGCACTATCCGGAGGATCAACAACATTTTAGGCAGGTGGTTATAATGTTTGACAGGTAAAACATGAGCTTATTGATTCCATTAAATCAATCTGCTGTATCATTTTAACCATTACTCATGGTAAGAGGATATTATAAATATTTAGCTTATGTTTTCAATGTGATTGAGTAATGAGTTATATTTCAATAAAGTTTAATGATGCAACACAAACACATTTAGTAGTGTGCAAGTTGTTATTTAGTGCTCTTTAACATTGCAACTATGGTAAGTTGTAACTTACAGCTTGTGCAACTGGCCCCAGGTTCCAGGCATATCAATTACATCAGTGGTTCTCAACTCTGATCCTGGAGAGCCACAGTACTGAAGAGTTTGTATGTCTCCCTTATCTGACAAACCATGTTCAGTTCAAGCTGCTCTAACAAACTGATGATTTGAATCAGTTGTATAAATGTGATTTCTCATGGAAAATATATAAACATATGATTCTGTTTGTTCATTGGTAGTTCTAGGTTGTCGGTTCTCTTTAATGTCAAGATATAATGTTATAATGTTAATGCAGTTGTGGTCTAATGGTTAGAGAGTCCGACTTATAACCCCAAGGTTGCAGGTTTGAGTCTTAGTACCGGCAGGAAATGTAGGTGGGGAGAGTGAATGGACAACGCTCGCTTCCACTCTCATTACCCACAACTGAGATGCCCTTGAGCAAGACACCCAACCCCCAATCGCTCCCTGGGAGCACAGCAAAAATGGCTGCCCACTGCTCTGGGTGTGTGTTTAATACTCACTGGTGTGTGTGTGTGCTCTTGGATGGGTAAAATGCAGAGTACAAATTCCAAGTATGGGACACCAATTGGCTACATGTCACGTCTAACTCTTGATAAATCTCCAACATATTCCTGTGATTAATTAAAGCCTATTTAAATATATCTCCTTTGTTGTGCTATTTG
Source organism: Leuciscus leuciscus (assembly GCF_965113295.1). Classification (NCBI taxonomy): domain Eukaryota; kingdom Metazoa; phylum Chordata; class Actinopteri; order Cypriniformes; family Leuciscidae; genus Leuciscus; species Leuciscus leuciscus. The sequence continues at coordinate 36,666,247 of NC_138746.1, forward strand.
ACCAGCGTAAACTTGACAGAAGAATCGACCATAACAGATATGGATTTACCGGCCATCCAGCTGCTCTGCATAGAACAAGAGCAGCAATCTCAAGAGGTCCACACCAGGAAATTTCTACAACTGGCGTGCCTAACGAACTTTCCAGACCACTCGCTGTGCATATTCCTCACACAAGTTTGAACGAACGCACAAAGGCTCCAGTTCCAGAGCCCAGCCAGCCGCCTCACAAGGAGCGAATGCCAGAGTCCACTGTAGACGGAGAGCCTGCCTCAATGAAGTTGTCAAGAGTTGAGGACTGAGCAAGCCATCGCTCCAGAAGCCGAGCCGTGGGAGTGCTCGTGGAGTACTAGGGCAAGGAGGAAAGCCCCACCCACACTCCATGAGTGAGCTGCAGCTGGCCTCTGCAAAAATATATGAAAATTTGGAAGATGATATTCCCCTTATTCTCCTGTCCCCACTGGTTCTGCCAAGCTCCAAGTCTCCTGTGTCTCCCGTGTCTCTAGAAATCCCTCCCAGCCACCCTCTCCTGCCTCCTCATCCAAAGTGAGCAAGCCTGTTGGCCCCGTCTCCACTGGTTCCCATCAGTTCCTCCTTTGTTTACTCTAATATGCTGTATGGATGCACCTTGGATTTTCCAGTCTCCAGCTCCGCCCAGTAAAGAGAATCCCCCGGCTCTGCCTCCAGTCGCTGATCCCGTCACTCCATCTCAGCCTGTCAACCTGTCGGCTCTACCTTGGCTCCTCCCTCCCTTTGCTGCGTTTTTGCTGAGTACACTGCCATGGGCAATGAGATTAGGTACCAGGATGCTGTAGGCACTGTGTAAACAGCTTATCTGCCAACGAAGGCTGCGCTGTTAGATAGTATGCCTCAGCAGGCCCCGTTGACTGGGCGGCCAACTTACCTCAGGTGGTTGGCCTTATTAGTTCGGCCAGTAGACTCACTGATGGGTAGTAGGCCTTAAACAGGCCTCCTCAGAACGTTGAACCTCAGAGTCCTAACGTTGTGGGACATACATTATAGCTGCGACCAGGTAGCTAGCCTTATTGAGCCTCCTGTGGGTGGCCTTAATATTTGTGTTGCTGTAGTATGGTTCCCAACAGTATATGTTTGTAGCAGAATAGACTGGCTATCAGCTAGTAGGCCCAACTAGGCCTCCCTGATGGCGAGTCCCCGTCAGTATGAATTTGGCTGACAGCACTGACTTGCTTCAGGCCTAGTAGGCCTCTCAAATCTTCTAAGTGAGTCTTGAGTAACGGAGTATACAAACAGTGGTGTTGATGTTCAGGCGCTGACCTTAGCAAGGCCTCCCTGACTCTGAGCCCCATCATGGGGTGCTCGACTGTTTATTTGCTGGCCAATCAGACAATTTGCTTCAGTGGGCCTCTCTGGAGGCGAGCCCCGATTATGATCAGCTGAATAAGATTGACCACTGTCAGGCGGTTGGCCTTATCAGGCCACCATGTAGCTTGGTCCCCAACCTTACTGGCCATGGCAGTCAGTTTCTTATCTAAAGAAAACTTTCAGGCGACCGGCTTTAACAGGCCGCTCCAAGACTGAAGGCAGGTAGTAGGCCTCTCCAGGCCTCTCTGAAGGCGAGTTCCCACGGATGCTAGCTATCAGGTAGTAGGCATCTCCAGGCCTCCCTGAAGTCAGGTAGTAAAATCCCAAGGATGGGCAACTGCACAGCTAGCTGTACTGACGGCCAGGTAATAGGCCTCACTAGGCCTCCCTCAAGGCGAGTTCCCAAATAAGGGCACTAGGTAGCCAGCCCTCTGGTTATCAGGTAGTAGGCCCAGGCCTCCTTGTAAGTGGTTTCCCAGCAACGCTGGGTTCTGGCAGCTAGTGGCCGCTTGCTATCAGTTCAGCTGGCCTTAGCAGGCAGCTTCTGAAGGCGAGCTTGCGCCCTAGTATGACTAATGGTCATTTTCTGCTACTGGTTCCCTCCCAGAACCTCTCTTCTTTATCTAGCCTACAGCCTGGTTTGCCTACCAGGTAGACCATATGCTCCCCTCACTGAGGGTCTCTATGAGTACTCATAGATTGTAGGCCTCTCGTGAGGCATCCCAGTTAGATCAGCCCTTAGGCCTTTTCAGGCCTCCTCAGTGTTTTGAAACACAAATGCTGGGTAGATCCGTGGATCGAGCAGAGAAACTCCCCTCGCTAGCAAGGGTTTTAAGCACTATGCTGAGTCATGTTCTCCGGGATACCCCATCTCTGAGATCTGGGCCGAGTGGTTCACTGTCAGCTTTGCAGTCCCTCGGGTTGGATGCCTTACCTAAAGTCAAGTGTCCAGAGCCTCTGCCTTCGGACAGACAGGAAGTTGGCCAGACTGAAGTGTCCAATGTAAGTGATGCCAAGTCAGGCCTTCCTGGTGGCATTTCGGGTGAGTATGTTCCCCTGAGTAGTGATTGGCTTGGGCTCCTTCGGGTTCCCTAGCCACATTCCCTAGAAGGGACCTCTTCTAAATTTGAAGCTGTGGTCCTAGGCCCTTGAGCAGGCCCAGGTAGGCATTTCATTAAACAAGGTTTATGGAGGTTTTCCTGTGGAACGTATGGCTTGGACTATGACCGTAGGGAATGCTGTCACTGACAGCCCAGTGTGACCTGAGGGTGAGTGGTTCTGGCATTTCATTTGAATTTGCTGGTTTTGACAGTTGTCACTGCCAATGGGTATGCACTCCCCTTAGCATGGTGGCGTTGGTATATCGTTCCCCTTAACGTCAATCGACGCAGTGCGAGTTCCCTTTCGAAAGGGAACGTCTAGGTTACAACTGTAACCTCTGTTCTCTGAGAACAGGGAACGAGACAATGCGTCTTTTCACCATGTCTCGGGGCCTGCCTACCAAACACTCCCTTCAGACGAAAAGGTGATTATCATGTTTGCAAGGTGCCCTTATATACTTCCAGGTCGCAGGTTAATGATTCATGGGCTGTCGCTGGTCATAAGATTACCGTGATTTGATTGCGATTTCAGACATCTAAGGCGTTCCCCTTAGCGTCAATCAACGCAGTGTCTCCTTCCCTGTTCTCAGGGAGCAGAGGTTACAGTCGTAACCTAGACGTTCTATGTATTTATATCCCTGTGTTTCAGTTCTATGTTGTCGAATCTCGTTATTGTTAAGTCTGAATAAATCTCCTATGTATTCCTATGTTATGAGTGATTTTGGATTATTAATTAAAGCTTATTTGAATATATCTCCTTCGTTGAACTATTTGACCAGTGGAAAAGTGACTGATTCTGGTATTTCATCTCTTTGCTGTGTATTTTGAATGTGACAATAATTCAGACCCTGCACATTTTACCTGTTAGCTTTCTCAGCACTTGTCCGAATAAACTATTTTGGTGTTCATTTGCGATAAAAGGCATGTTATAATTTAACAAAAATTACAGGGTTGATTTCCCTTTGAATGCCAGGTACTAAACCAATTATACTTTTAGGTGTGTTAAAACATCCTATAACTTTGACTGGTTTTCATGAAACAGAAAGATATAATGGAAATATGTCTCTCTGCAATGCACTAAGAATAAAAAAAAACTTACAAGACTACAAACATAAAAAATGACTACAAGTAACTTGTTTTATACAACAGTATAACCTATAATTGTTCACATTTTATAATTTATTAACTACCATCTTCATGTGTATTTTTTAAGATATGTTTAAGATATGTTTGGCCTTTATTGGACAGAACAGTATAGAGGAGACAGGAAGCAATTGGAGAAGAGGGGAACAGGATTGCGAAAGAATCCGAAATTTAACAGACGTAACTGGTGCTTTATTCCATGCCAGTATCGAGGCATTCCACTGAATGGTTCTTGTAAATTAAAACAAATATTATAACTGCAATCAACACGTTTACAGAAAAACTTGCATTCACTTAGCATTCACATTCATGCATTGTTCATTTTCAATTGTTAAAACTGCCACTCTTTTCACTGCACACAACAAAAGCATTAAGTTTTTGTCTGTTTTCTACAGATGCCGTAAAGTATTTTGGGCTAATGATAAGTAACCTTCATCCAAGGGGAATGGATGTTGCATCAGCATATGTCCATGCATCTAACACCTTTAATTGCTAGGCTTCAACATCATGTTTAATGGGACATCATTACTGATGACAAATGTTTTCACGTGCTAATAGACTCCCTGTGGAGAGTTTAAGATTTTGCCATGTAAACAGCTTGGTTCAGTTAAAAGTGTTGATTGGTCTCAAAAGGATTGAACACAGAATCATTACATCATAAGAAAGCCAAGAGGACATTGCCGTTCAGGGGCTGAACTCACTTCGAATTCTCTAAATAGTTCCTAGCAAGGAAGTTAAACCTATTCACAAAACTGCTAAGATCAAGTTTTAGAAACTGCTTTGTTTCAGTGTTTCAGCCATAGAAATACATCAATAAAACAATATGTCAGGATACATTTTCCTCAGGAAAGTCATTCACTGTCCGTAGCTTGTCCGTTACAGTGCAAATTCCCTAATCAAACACACCTTCTTCAGGTAACCTGACTCAGAGGACCTGATTTAGGCCATCAGCTCATTAGTAGAGACTCCAAGACCTGAAATATTGAAGTACTAAGAGAACATAAAAAAGTAGATATATTGTTAAATAAATGCACTAAATGATCAATACATTATTTTTAAGCATGGCAACTCATCCATGTCAATATTAATGTGACAACTCCATGGGGTTAGAGTGAAGTTCAGCATACAAACAACAAACATATCAACAATTATACATATAGAGCTAAAAAACATTAAAAGTTCTTATACCTTATAGAGTACTTATTGTAATATTTATTTAAAGTGCATACATTTCCGTTTGCATAATGTTCCATTTTGTGCAGCCTTTAATAGAGAGGACATTTTGTGCAAAACGAAGATTTTTTAAATGGTACTTCACAATCCCCCCGAGTAAATGATCTAGTCCTAGTCTCGCTATTTTTCTTTTTGATAAAATCCCCCAGGGGTGGTGGGGCGATTCCATTCATTGATTTTAAATAAGACAGCTACTTTTTTTTATTTTTTTATCTTATTTTCAAAATTTAGGAGTTGATACTTTTCAAAAATTGGACAACGATGAAACGACTGTGGTTTCCTGTCAAATACCTTAACTGCTTTTTTATACAGTTGATCAATGGGTTTTAATGCAGTAACTCCAGCAAAAGACCAAACTGTGAAGCAGTATTCAATGTGGGAAAAAAATCATACAATGGAGATAGGATTTAGAAGCCTCTGTTGTAATGTAGGACCTGATTTGTTTGTAATTTTGTAGATTAAATTTTATAGCATTGATTACCTTTTTTATGTGTTTTTTGAAAGTGAGATTTGAATCTAGCACAACCCCAAGGTACTTGAACTGAGCTACCAACTCCAATTCCTCACCTCCCAAAAACACAGAAGATCTACTTCTTGTTGGTGGTTGTTCAGTGAGTGTCTTACATTCAATTTTTAAAGTATTTGGCTTCACAGATTTTTTCTTTTTTGTAAACATCATCACAACGGCCTTTTTGGTATTAAGAGACAAATTTGATTTAGCCAGTTTTGAACTTTAGTTAGTGCATTTGTAAGGTTTGTAGCTATTATCTTTGCATCTTTACCATGTATGAAGATCACAGCGTCATCCACATACATCTGCACATTAAAGTCCAGACAAGCAGCTGGAAGATCATTAATGTACATTGAAAACAATAGAGGCCCAAGAATTGAGCCCTGCGGAACTCCAACATGATTGCTAATGGAATGGGATTTAACACCTTCTATATTAACACATTGTGTTCTGTTTGATAAATATGATTGAAACCATGCTATAGCATCTGTAGAAAAGTTCAAATGTGTGAGTTTGGTTAGCAGTACTTGATGGTTGACTGTATCAAAAGCCTTTTTAAGGTCTAAAATTACAGCTCCTACACAAGGACTCTTATCCAATAAATACTTGATCTGTTCAATCAGAAAGCAATTCGCTGTCTCAGTGGAGTGATTGGGCCGGAAACCGAACTGCATATGATGCAATGGGGTAAAACTTTTATCCAGATGTTCAACGAGTTGTTTTGCTATCCACTTTTCAGCAACTTTAGAAACTATTGGCAGGATGCTGATTGGACGGTAGTTGACGACCTGTGTTTTTTATCCTGATTTAAAGATGGGTGTAATAATGGCCTCTTTCCAAGTTGACGGAACTGCCCTTTGACTGATTGATTGATTAACCATAAGAGTAATAGGTTGTACCAAGGCATCGTTATGGGTTTTTAAAAAGTTAGTGTCAACACCATGGACATCCATAGCTTTGGAGTTTTTGAGAGCAGCAGTGATCTTTATTACCTCTGCCTCTGTTATGTTTTGTATCTGAAAGATGGGCTGGTCTTCATTTAATAGTCGAGGTAAAATATTAGAAGGAACGAAGGACCTTGTTATTTCAGATATACTGTCTATAAAATAATTATTAAAAGTGTTTGCCACGATCGTAGGATCTCTAATCAGGGCATTATCCACAGCTAACTCAATGGCTTTAGTTTCCTTTTTATTGTGTTTACCTAATAATTTATTAAAAATTTGCCATGTTTTTTTCCCGTCACCTCTTGTACTTTCTATAATGGAAACAAATGCTTTAGCTTTTCTTAAAGTTTGTATAACTTTATTAAGTGCATGTGTGAATTTTTCCCTGTCAGTGGACAAACCAGATTTCAAATATCGTTTAAGCAGCACATCTCTTATTTTTAATAGATTTTTACAGGTTTGATTTAACCATGGTAGATTATTTCTCTTCTTGGCCCCACCACTCCCCCTACGGGTGAAGGAGGACATTACATCTTTAAGCTTGTTGATAAAAGAGTTACAACTGCTTTCTATATTATTTGAGAGTAATATGTATATATATATATATTGACTTCCAGTGAGAGTACGCTGTGCGCGAAATGGCTGCCGCTTCTCATCGTTAATCATTGTTTTGTTTTGTTATTCGTTTGTTTGTTACGTTTCATCTTCTACTGTTAATGTCATTGTGTTGTTTGCTTCTGGGCGACACTTCTGTCGCTGGAACATCTGATTCTGGATGTTTTCTCGGGACATTAAAACTGGATAAATAATCTGGATAACCTGTCATTGGGAAAGAGCTTCTGGATCTGCCTTCTCGGGACATAAAATCTGGACTTAATGGAATAGTGTTGGATGTTTGAGTGAAGCTTCCTGAACTGCTATGTGATATTGGACTTATTCTTCGGACAATCTCTGCAAACTTCTGTTCAGCGTCTCACTTTGTGAAATCCCTGCGAGCCCTCTGCCCACTGTCTTGGCTTTACCACTCTGCACTCTCGGTAGGTAAGTTTCCTCTTGTTCATTGAGCAGGGTTTCCTTGTGGTTCTGCCCTTTCGGGTCTGGCTAACGTGGTGGCCTCACCTTACTTTTTCCCGCGAGCCCTCTACCGCTGCATATCCGTGAGTCCTATAACATCTGATGCAGCCGGTAAGCAAGTTTCCACTTGTTTAGCGAGCTGTTTAGTTTAGTTTTGTGGATTTCACTTAACATCAGCTGGGTTTGGCTAACGTGGTGTTGTAACGTGGGTGGCCATTCGGCTTTCTGTGAGTGCTGTCTTAAACTGCAAAGAGATGTATTTTGCTATTAAGCTCACCCACCAGCCCAGGATATATAGAATAAGCAGTCATGGTCACTCTGTGTTAACTAGATGATCACTGAGACTTACTTTTGTTTCTTCTTTTACAGCACACAACTGTGACGGGACACGCAAGGATCCCAGCGGTGCCTCCAATTTATGTAGCGCTTTTAACCCTTTCCTATATGGTTAGATAATGAAGCGCTCTGAGTTCGTTTGATTAAACTTTACTAACTGTGTTTGTTACTTAGCTCCTTGGGTCCCTTAAACTTTACAATAAAAATCACATAAACAATTATGAATTAGAATTTTAGAATTTACCTTCTGTTAATAAAGTAATTGTTTTACTAAAAATAAATAAATCTCAATGTATATTTATATCCCTTTTTTTTTTTTACCTCAAATAATAATAAATTGAAAACACTCAAGTATACTGTAAGTTAAATAACAATTTACTGGGAAAAAAATTTAAAAGGATCAAGTTTTAGGATTTGTTCAAAATGTACAAATAAAACAACAATTATGTAAATAAGCAATAGGAAGTTCACCAATTCACACAGATGAATCAAAAAAATAAATCAAATACACATTTCACATATTCACTTTCTTGTAAAGATTTATTTGTTACCTTCCTTTTAGGTATACTTTAAATTTGAGTCTCCAAACTCTAACTCAAATTCAGCATACTCTTTAATCAAATACTAAACCAGCAATATGAGCTCACACTTAACCTTATTCAATCTGTAAGTCTTTCATTGTCACGTTGCAGGCCTGTTTGATGCTGGGGTACGTTGTGGTCAACAAACAAACAAAAGACCGCTTCACTCAACACTGAGCAACAAACAAAAAATAAATAAAAATACCTTAATATCCCCAATCAGAAGAGCGTGTTTCACCTCACGATGTTAGATGTCCGTCAACCCCACGATCGCGGCGATTTCCTTATAAGGCCACAAGAATTCGTTAACTCAAGTCATCTGGACTCATCCTCATCTGAAACTGCCACGAATCCTCATGCTGACGACTCGCCAACCGTCTCTGTAGTATAAGTTTCTGTTCTCGTTTTGACAACACACTAACTACATGAACTATTGAAACACATTATAGCATTAGTTATACTATATATTTTTGTGAAACAATATCACACCAGATGAGCGCATGCTCTTCTCCCTCGTGCTCTCCCGATTCTTCCTCATTCAACTTTGCCCTCAATTCTTCCCGCCCCCTTCACCTTAATCTAGAGCATTGATTGGACCCCCAACATGGACAAGTGAATTCGATTGGATAAACAACAGAAATATCAAAATACAAAAATAATAAAAATAATAAATATCAACTTAATTAACATAGAACTTATTCATAACCCTATACATTTATAAAATGCACATGAAATATACACTGGGTTACACCAATGAGCAGCAATAGCCTTTAAGCCAGATGTGTAGCTGGCGTACACGGCTAAAAACAATATCTGTGTAGCGGGGTGATGGGAAAGGCCCAGATATAGCGCACTGCTTCCCAATGTCCAGAAGTGTATTTATCAATGATTTAAAATCGTCTCTCAGTTTCTCAGACTGTTGGAGTTTGATGTCGTTTGACCCAATGTGAACAATGACGGTAGATGCAGTGGAATGCTTATTAATAATTAGCAGTAGCTTGGAATTTAGGTCAACTACCCTAGCTCCCGGATAACAAAAGCTTTCAGCGTTCCGAATAGAAACATGACGGACCATGGATGAGCCCACCACAAGAGTGGAAAAACTACGAATGGGTTTGTTGACTGAATGCAACGGCCTCTCCCGGGTGATCTGCCGGCTAGCAATGGAGACCGCCGGCTCTGCGGGCGGCGGAGGCCGCTTTGGATTGCATCTGGGAACTTTTACTTGAGAATGTGACGGCCGGAGTGGAGATGTGGATTGGGGAACGTGCACAGTGTGGATAGATGCTTCGTCCAGGTTTTCCAGGACCTTATATCTCTTCTCCAGTTGCAGGACTACTGATGTATTTGTTGGACTAGGTTTTCTTGGCCGCTTAGCACCGCGAACAGTAATCCATTCATCCTGCGGTGGAACCGAAGGAGTGGAGGAAATAAGGGCCTTCAGTTTAGCATCAAACCTAGGCCATGGATCGTTAGTGGAGACCGAATTACGTTTCTGCAAGACGGGCTCACCAGAAATGGGGGAACGGAGCCATGGGCAGGTGGTGTTGCTTTCCATCACGTTGGATTTAGTTTGTGCAAACCAGGTGTCTAAGAGTTCTTCACCCTCCCTGATGCCATGAAGAACCGTAACTCTCCCCTCCAATTCTGCGACCCTCTGGCTCAGCAACTGGCAGGTGTTACATCCCGGGGTGAGCGAGGCCATAACAGACCGGTGGTTTTGGGCTCAAGTGCTAACAACAGTATGTTTTACCCAAAAGCCTGCTTCCGGTGAGTTTATAATTTAAAATATAAATAAAATGTAATTAACTAGAATGCAATAAGGCAAACATAAAACAATAAAACGTTATAGGAATATATCAGAATCAGAATCAGAATCAGAAAGAGCTTTATTGCCAAGTATGCTTGCGCATACGAGGAATTTGTCTTGGTGACAGTAGCTTCCAGTACACATACAATATAAAGTGACAAGACAAGTGACAAGTAACATAGGTATAAATAAAAAATAGAAAAAATAAAAATAAAATAAAAATAAAAGATTATAAATTATAAATATATATAAAGTTATAAGGTGCTATAATGAAATGTCTGAGGGAAGTATTGCACATGTTTGTTCCACAGTAGGGGAACATTTAAGTGTTCATGAGGTAGATGGCCTGGGGAAAGAAACTTTTCCTGTGTCTGGTTGTTTTTGTGCTCGGTGCTCTGTAGCGTCGACCAGACGGTAACAGTTCAAACAGAAAGTGTGCTGGGTGTGACGGGTCCAGAGTGATTTTGCGAGCCCTTTTACTCACTCTGGATGAGTGCAGTACTTTGAGTGTGGGAAGGGTAGTGCCAGTGATTCGCTCAGCAGTCCGAACTATCCGCTGTAGTCTACGGAGGTCGGTTTTGGTAGCAGAGCCGAACCAGACGGTGATGGAAGTGCAGAGGATGGACTGGATGACAGCTGAGTAGAACTGTACGAGCAGCTCCTGTGGCAGGTTGAATTTCCTCAGCTGACGCAGGAAGTACAGTCTCTGTTGGGCTTTCTTCACAATAGAGTCTATGTGAGTGTCCCACTTCAGATCCTGAGAGATGGTGGTGCCCAGGAACCTGAATGACTCTACTGCAGTCACAGTGCTGTCCATGATGGTGAGTGAAGGGAGTGCAGGGGGGTTTCTCCTGAAGTCCACGATCATCTCCAATGTTTTGAGCGTGTTCAGCTCCAGGTTGTTATAACTGCACCAAAGAGCCAGCTGCTCCACCTCCTGTCTGTACGCAGACTCGTCACCGTTCCGGATGAGTCCGATAACAGTAGTGTCGTCCGCAAACTTCAGGAGCTTGACAGAGGTGTCTTTAGAGGTGCAGTCATTTGTGTACAGGGAGAAGAGCAGTGGTGAGAGAACACATCCCTGTGGAGCACCGGTGCTGATGGTGCGGCTGTCGGACGTGATTTTGCCCATTCTGACTAGCTGTTGTCTGTCTGTCAGAAAGCTGGTGATCCATTGACAGATGGAGCTAGGGACAGAGAGCTGGGTCAGTTTGGTCTGGAGCAGTGATGGGACGATGGTGTTGAAGGCAGAACTAAAGTCCACGAACAGAATCCTTGCATAGGTCCCTGGTTTGTCCAGATGTTGTAGGGTGTAATGCAGTCCCATATTGACCACATCATCCACAGACCGGTTTGCTCTGTAGGCAAACTGCAGGGGGTCCAGCAAGGGTCCAGTGATGTCCTTCAGATATGCTAACACCAGTCTTTCGAATGACTTCATGGCCACAGATGTTAAGGCAACAGGTCTGTAGTCATTGAGTCCTGTGATCTTTGGTTTCTTCGGGATTGGGATGATGGTGGAGCGTTTAAAGCAGAAAGGGACTTTGCACTGCTCCAGTGATCTGTTGAAGATCAGTGAGAAGATAGAGGCCAGCTGGTCAGCGCAGGTTTTCAGACAGGCTGGTGAAACACCGTCTGGGCCTGGTGCTTTCCTTCTCTTCTGTTTCCTGAAGATCTGACGCACATTATCCTCACTGATCTGAAGTGCAGGGGGGGAGGGGAGGGGGATGGCTGGAGGTGTTGATGGCTGTGTAGAGAGATGGTCAGGGCGGGTATGGGGTGTCTGATCGGGGGTCTCAAATCTACAGTAAAAGACATTCAGCTCGTTCGCAAGATGCTTGTTGCTGTCGATGCTGGGGGATGGTGTCTTGTAGTTGGTAATGTCTTTCAGACCTTTCCACACTGATGCAGGGTCGTTGGAGGAAAACTGGTTTTCCAGCTTTTTGGCATAGCTCTTCTTAGCCACTTCAATCTCCTTTGTCAATGTGTTCCTGGCCTGATTATACAAGATCCTATCCCCACTCCTGTAGGCATCTTCTTTGACCTGACGAAGCTGTCTGAGTTTTGGTGTGAACCATGGTTTATCATTGTTGAATGATAAGTAAGTCCTGGTAGGGATGCATAAATCCTCACAGAAACTGATGTATGATGTTACAGTCTCTGTGAGCTCGTCCAGATCGCTGGCAGCAGCTTCAAAAACACTCCAGTCAGTGCATTCAAAACAGGCTTGTAAGACCTGCTCTGTGTCGTTGGTCCATCTCTTTACAGTCCTTATTACTGGCTTAGCAGTTTTAAGTTTTTGCCTGTAAGTTGGTAGAAGATGAACCAGGCAGTGATCGGAAAGTCCTAGAGCTGCTCTGGCGACGGAGCGATATGCATCCTTTGTTGTGGTGTAGCAATGGTCCAAAATATTATTGTCTCTGGTGGGGCATGTAATGTGCTGTTTGAATTTAGGAAGTTCACGTGTGAGTTTTGCCTGATTAAAGTCTCCGAGAATGATAAGAACAGAGTCCGGGTGTCGTTGTTCTGTTTCTGTGATCAGATCAGCCAGCTGTTGCAGCGCCGTACTCACGTGTGCTTGCGGTGGAATGTAAACACTGATGAGAACGAGCGAGGAAAACTCCCGCGGCGAGTAGAACGGCTTACAGTTAATGAAAAGCACTTCCACATCAGGACAGCACATTTTCCTTAACACAGTTACATCAGTACACCACCTTCTGTTGATGTAAAAGCATGTCCCACCACCGCGCGTTTTCCCCGTTGACTCCATATCGCGATCCGCTCTGAACAGCTGAAAGTCCGGTAGATGTAACGCGCTGTCCGGAATGGCTTCGTTCAGCCAGGTTTCCGTGAAACACAGAGCAGCAGAGTTGGTAAAGTCCTTGTTTTTGCGTGAGAGCAGAAGTAGTTCGTCCATTTTGTTAGGGAGAGAGCGGACATTCGCCAGATGGATGCTAGGCAGCGCCGTTCTGAATCCGCGCTGCCTGAGCTTCACGAGTGTGCCGGCTCGCTTCCCACGCCTGCGCGTCTTATACTGTTTCCACAGTGCAGCGGCGCAACCGACGACAATGTTCCGCAAAACGCCAGAAGAATCAAAAACTGGTTGGTGATCAGTTGGTGTGCACTGCCGAATGTTCAGCAGTTCGTCCCTGGTATAACTGATAGCGAATGACAAACATAAAACAGGACAAACTAACAAAAACAGTGTAACAACTGGAGAGCTCAACACCGAGGCAGCCATCCGCGGCGCCATCTTGGATTGTCATATATTATGAAACCTGCGTGTTTGTGTGTTACGACATCCACTACTAGCTCCGAAAACAGGTTCTTTATTATCCACTGTACCAATTACTGGATCCTCAAGTTGTTTGTCCAGTCTGTTTTTTGATTCGGCTAGCTTCTCCTGACGCGTGCGATACACGGAGCACTGGACCGCGGGGGGGTTTGCTTGCTTGCACTGACTCGACAGACACCAATGACAATGAACTGCTCATCCTCATATTGCATTCGAAGCTATGCGACTGGTTTTATGACATCTGCAACACAATGACAGGTTAATTTACCTTAATTTGACGTGTACTGTGGATATACAAGGAGGCGCATGAAAGATGGACTAATATGGACTGGACAGCGTCCGATGAGCGATACCGGAGAGATGCAGTTATCTGCTTGGATGGGGTGGTATCATAGAGGCTCTCTCCGGCTCCTTAGTTGGGGAGGGGGCAGGATAGGAGAGTGAATACGAGCCCAGACAGGCTCTTAGGGAGGTGTTCGACCCAGACAGGTCCTGCAAAAACGTGTTTTTTCAATAACAGGTTACAAAACAACAAAAAAGGAGCGTGGTATGATCATGAGGAGGAACTTGGGAAGGTTTCCCCGGAGTTTACCTCTTAATCTGAGCCCCTTTATAGCAAATTCACTGCTCTTTTTTGGAAAAAGCGAAATTTCCCAAAATTCTCGAAATTGAGAAGTTCGGTTTTTTGAAGGAGCTGAAAAAGGCTCTAGAAAGAGAGAAGGGGAGTGGTTTCTCGGTTCTGTTTCAAGAGAATGTCGCTAAAATCAGTTTAAGCAGGATTTGGGAACAGGATGTCTAAAATGTTTACCACGGTTGTGATAACAGCACCAAAAAGGCATTATCAAGGGTTGCGCCGTCTTGTGGCATCTGCGGCTGTTGATTCGTTCTTTGGTAAGGATTAGATTTGTTCAGTTCCTTTTCTTTCTGCTCTTGAGGGCAGAGGTTGGTAGAAGCTTGGTGTACAGAAATGTGCATCCGCCAATCTCAACCTTCAAACTAGAGCGGTTACAAGGGGTCTTGTCTTTGGAATTAGAAGGACCTGGCAGCAAATTGTTGTTATTTGGGGACTTCCTGGACAAAACTCCTTGGGTTAAGTCAGTGGGACTGACAAAGGGCCCCCAGGAGGAGACCATTTCTCGCAGGCTTTTTTCAGGTAACCTGGATACCTTGCGGTGTTAACGAAGGGTTATTTGGGAAAGCGGTACATATCCAGCTCCTCTGTGTCCACTTGGACAGCACTGCAGGGATGGTGAACAGGTCTTAAATAGTGCCCAATTTTCTATGGGTGGTTAGCACCTTCCATGCAACAGCACATCTTGCAACAACATACTTACACACTGATTGTTCTATTGTCTTTGGTTATGGTAGAGGGACAGGTTCTCTTACTTGGAAGCTCCAATTCAGAAGTCAACACTGCCAGCGGTTGTCCTGTAATGGGATGGTGTCGGTTTGGTTTGTCTTGGCTTTGAGGGAGAAGAACTGGTAGAAGCTTGATGCTCCGCATCCGCCAGTTTCGATACCCGTCCCATTGTGAGTTCCCTTTTGACCAGGTGGAGAACTTTAGAGTTTTTTCGATATCTAACGTCTTTTAAGGTATGAGGGCAGGTTATAGTGTAGGGACTGAGAGAGGTTCAATTTCAGAAAGATTATCAATATCGATAAAATACTGAAACCAGAACCCAACAACAGTGTTTTTGAGGATCTGGTCTAGCTCGATTAGCAATTGGCCATAAGACACTCGTCCTGGACTGATCATCCAGGATAGGCCGCCTCAGAGGAGGGTGTCTAGTGTTCAAAAGGCTGAAACACCTGATGAGCCTGAGGTATACTACTGAAGAGAGTGTCTTGAATATTTCCCTCACACATTGTTTGGGGGAACAGGGAATGGATCGCTATGAAATTTTTGAGTTTCTGCATTCTACAATTGCGGGTCTGTTTAGATCTGATTCTGGTTCTAGTAATCCTATGGATTTTAAACCTAGTCAGGTTTTGGTTTTTGGATTAGGGAATTGCTTTATCAATACAGATCTAGGCCTGCACCAACCTACCCATAGTGACCCTGTGGTTTATACATCGAGTCGTCTCAATAGGATTTGGCATCGCTTTATCAATTTAGAACTAAGCCTGTACCAACTCCTGCTCTAAACCTGGTTTATACACCTAGTTTTGGAGATCCCTAGTCTCCTTTTAAATCTTAGCCCAAAGTTCTAGTAAAAACAGACTCCAAGTTAGGAGCAATGGTATAGTCTAATATGCGTCGGCCCGTGCATTCCTCAGACTCCCTGTTCTCCTGGACTAGTGCCAGGAAGGGGGGAGCTGTTGTAATTTTTCAAAAACCTAACCCCGCCAGAGCCATCGGACCTGACATACCAGGGTTAATCCGCATGAGTCGGATATTTAAGGCTAATCTTTTGGAAAATAATTACTTTTGATCAAATAAGATCCACTCTAGTTACGCAAAATATTGTGTAGGGATGCGATGCTAGGCCAGGATTATCTGACAGCAGATTTCGGGTTACTGGAGGGTTCGCTGGTCTAGAATTGGTTTGGAAAAAACCTCGCATCTTGGGTTAAGTAGGATCCGCCTAGAGATTGGTTCGCATAGGAAGGGTGGTTCATTTGATCGGCATGGTCTGTTGTTCTGGAATGGTTTTGTTGAAAGACTTTTTCACATCTGACTTAGTTATCTGCTTGGGTGGGGTGGTATCATAGAGGCTCCCTCCGGCTCCTTAGTTGGGGAGGGGGCAGGATAGAAGAGCGAATACGAGCCCAGACAGGCTCTTAGGGAGGTGTTCAACCCAGACAGGTCCCGCATCTCCTGGTTCGCCTTTGTTTAACATTTTATGGGGATTCTCTTTCACATAGGAAGGGTTGTTCATCGGATCGGCATGTGGTCGGTTGTTCTGGAATGGTTTTGTTAAAAGGTCTTTTCACATCTGACTTGGTTATCTGCTCGGGTGGGGTGGTATCATAGAGGCTCCCTCTGGCTCCTTCCTCAGCTTGAATAGTTGGGGCGGGGGCGGGGGCGGGATAGGAGAGCGAATACGAGCCCAGACAGGCTCTTAGGGAGGTGTTCAACCCAGACAGGTCCCGCATCTCCTGGTTCGCCTTTGTTTAACATTTTATGGGGATTCTCTTTCACATAGGAAGGGTTGCTCATCGGATCTTTTTCCTCCCAAACATTTCACTAAAGACGGAAAATTGTGTTTATGGAATCCAATGCAACAAGTGTGGTAAACAATATGTTGGTCAAACAAAGAACTCGATCCGGACCCGTTTATATCAGCATCGGTATGTAATTCGTAAAGGTTTATTGAATACTGCTTTCCCAAATAACCCTTCGTTAACACTGCGTTAACACTGCGGTGGGATGATGTCTGTTTTGTTTGTCTTGACTTTGAGGGGGAAGAACTGGTAGAAGCTTGATGCTCCACATCCGCCAGTCTCCATTGTGAGTCTCTGTAAGTGGAGAACCTGAGAACCAACGTTCGATACGAAAAAAAGTTTTTTTTTTTTTTTTTTTTGCCAGAGACCAGTAAAGAGTTCTATTGAGAAGGGATTACCAATATCGGTAAAGATTCTAACCAGAACCCAACAATGGTTGTCTTGAGGATCTAGCCTAATTTGATTAGTAATTGGCCATAAGACACTCGTCCTGGATTGATCATCCAGGATGGGCCGCCTCAGAGGAGGGTGTCTAGTGTTCAAAGTGCCGAAACACCCAATGAGTCTGGGGTACACTACTGACGAGAGTGTCTTGAATATTTCCATCACACACTTTTTGGGGGAATAGGGAATGGATCACTATAAAAGACCTTTTGAGTCTCTGCGTTCTACAATTGTTGGTCAGTTCAGATCTAAGCCTATACCAATTCAGGCTCTAGTAACCCTGTGGATTTTAAACCTAGTCGGTTTTAGTTTTTGGATTGGGCATTGCTTTATCAATACAGATCTAGGCCTGCACCAATTCCTGCTCTAAACCTACCCGTAGTAGCCCTATGGATAATGGACCTGGTCGCATGAATGTTTGGATTTGTTATTGCTTTATCAAAATAGATCTAAGCCTGTACCAATTCCTGCTCTAAACCTACCCATAGTAGCCCTGTGGTTTATACACCTAGTTTTGGAGATACTTAGTCTCCTTTTAATCCTAGCCCCAAAGTTCTAGTTAGAACAGACTCTCAGCTGAGAGTGATGGTATAGTCTAACATGCGTCGGTCAGTGCATTCCTCAGACTCCTTACTCTCCTGGACTAGTGCCGGGAGGGGGAGAGCTGTTGTAATTTCTCAAAAACCTAACCCTAACCCTAACCCTATATACATATTTGCTGTGTCTGTAATGTTGTATCATCCTTTGAAGCTGTATATTTGAAATATTCTGCTGTATGTGTGCAAGATGGAACTTGCTTGGAATTCTATTTGTGATAATTAAGGTTTATCTGAGATAATTGTATTCAGCTGATTGTCATTAATTGCTGACCCGCTTAAAAAGGGTGAATGTTGTTTGCTAAGTGAGCACTGAAGATAGCAATGTGCTGAAACGTTTGCTTGCTGGTGTCTATTTGTTTTTAACTCGCATGCGCTTTGCACTTTTTGCACGATGCAATTTATAAAATAAAAAAAAGTTTTTGTAGACTTTTCCAGTCTTGAGTGGATCAGTGTGCGGTCAGCCACCCTTTTTGTTCAAAGCACTTTTTAGAAATACAAACTTTCAAAGCAGCTTTACAGTGATAACAGGAAAAATGATTAATTTCACCTGTCGTTCATCTGAAGTCCGTTTAGTGTTGATTCAGTTCCGTTGTAAAGATCGTCAATTAATAAATCAGTTAATTTCATCTATAAAGTAGTTCTGCCAAAAATGATGTAATAGTCCACCTCAGTTCAGTGCTCATACAACAGCATCAGTACAGTCCCAGATAGCATGGTGACATTGATACAACGTTAAGTTTTGGTAGAGATTGAAATTTCAGTGCTTTAAGAATGATGGATCAGCATTGAAATTTTGGCCATGTCCAAACTAATATGTTTTCGTTTAAAAACTTCTATTTTTCTCTCCATTTTGGCCTTCCGTCCACACTGAGACGGCGTTTTTATTAATGAAAACAAAGCTTTTTTGAAAACGCACTCCAAAGTGGATACATTTTGAAATTGCCGTTTTCACGTTGTAGTGTAGACTGTGAAACCGGTGATTTTTAAAAACGATGATGTAAATTTAGTCATGTGACGCATACTGTACCAATAGATATTCATGTTTATACCAGTATTGTGCCTGGTATGGGCTATTCACTTTCACACTGTTGCTAAAAAATATTCTACATTGCACACTCTTCATATCACAGTCCTGCAAAGATGACAGAATTTACTCACATTTGCTGTCCTGCGGCAATACATGAGAGCAGTTTTAGCGTTTTAGACCAAAATTATCCTGTCAGAAGAATTGCGCGATAACTTCATTATTTATTTTTCCATCTGAATCATTTCAGTGATCTTTTGTGGGGTTTTACGCATGCGCAGTAAAGGTGGATTTAGCGTTTTCAGGGGTTTTTCAAAAGTTTCTCATCCACACTGAAACGTCCGAAAACGCCTGAAAACGCTAGTGTGGACGGAGAGCGTTTATAAACGAAAACGCCGTTTTCAAATGTATCCGGATTAATGTAGACGTAGCCTTCGATGAAAGTCAACAGCACACATGGGTGGAGACAGTGACATTGAACTAACAGTGATTTGTAGTTGATGAGCACAGATCATTCAGGCATGTATCTCTGCAGAACACATCAGTGGGGCGTTTCAAACACAAGGGGCATTTTCAACCGTTGGACCTGATTTGCTCTAATCCACTGGGGGCTTGGTTTAGGGGTGGGCCTTTATGATTTTAGCAAGTCTGTTAAAAATGGTTGAAAAACGTCAGTTGTAGCTTGAAATTAGCCGTGGTTTGTGAAAAATAAATAAAACATTGTCACTGAAATAAGGTCATGAAACCCATATTGATTATTTCTTCACAAGACTTTTGAAAATTGTATCACGTAGCCTAGAATATTTGCTTCAAAACTATGTGAAAATCATCCTGCATACTCATTCAGATAAAACGTCTCTGTTACATATGGTAATCCTCGTTCCTTGAGGGAGGGAACAGAGAGGTACGTCGTGGTGAATGACGAATAGGAATCTCGCTAGAGAGGCCAATCTACTTCGAGTGAAACTAAACGACCCAATGCATATTGCCGTGCAATCATTTGCATCAGCTGTGCAGCCTTGCAGCGCGGGTATTTAACGAGCAGCTGGTGCGATTGCACTTCAGTTTTTTGCTGAGGAGCCAGGCCGGTGAGCTGGCTGCCCCAGCGGGTCGCAGCAGATGTGGCGACGGGACGTACGTCTCCGTTCCCTCCCTCAGGGAACGAGGGTTACCATATGTAACCAAGACGTTCCCTATCGTCCGGTCACTACGACGTACGTAGTGGTGATCGACAAATAGGAATCCCTACCAAAGCGCCACAGCTGTTGGACCCCATCCAGCGCCCTGTGTAAGCCTCCACACCTTCTTGCCTGGAAGGACGATAGGAGAGGGCTTACACCGAGAGTATCCGTCACTGTTGTTCCGTGATAACCCATACAGTGAGATTATTGGATAACACTGGGAAAGCGTGCCCGATCTGAGGGAGGGGAACGCTGCGGGAGTCACATTCTTAAGGAGAGTTATGTGGGAATAGACATATGGACTAATCTGAGTGTTGTACTGCATATGCATAATGGGTGACTTAGCCCAAGGGAAAGACAAAGGCTTCCGTTTAGGAGCAGCCATGGAGAATATACACATATGGGATCCCCGTAGGGTCACACACATGGGACCCAGCCTAGACCCGGTTCTCAAGGATTCAGCAGATAAAGGCCTGGCACCGGACGCTCCGCCATGTCTGGGCCGAGGGTGTTTGGAGGACTCAACAGGTTTTGACTCTGGAGCAATAAGGGTGCACAGTAGGATGCAGCAAGCCGACAGAGCCGGTACTCACAGTGCTTCTACCCGTTTAGGGCGAGAACACGGGAGGACACCGGCTCTACACATAGGCTATAGTATCTAGCGAACGTGTTAGGTGTCGCCCAGCCCGCAGCTCTACAGATATCTGTTAGCGAGGAGCCACGTGCCAGCGCCCAGGAGGATGCAACGCCTCTCGTGGAGTGTGCATGCATCCTGAGCGGGCAGGGCACGCCTTGAGCTTGGAAGGCGATGGCATCCACTATCCAGTGGGCCATCCTCTGTTTGGAGACAGCTTTTCCCTTCTGCTGGCCTCCGTAACAGACAAAGAGCTGGTCTGAGGTCCTAACGCTTTGAGTTCTGCCCACGTACATACGCAGAGCGCGAACGGGACAGAGCAAAGCCAGGGCTGGGTCTGCCTCCTCCAGGGGCAGCGCTTGCAGGTTCACTACCTGATCTCTAAAGGGAGTGGTAGGAACCTTGGGCACATAGCCAGGCCGGGGTCTCAGTACAATATGTCACCCGGCCCGAACTCTAGGCATGATTCGTCGACCGAAATGCTTGCAGGTCCCTCTTGATCGAGGCCAGTGTAATCAGCAGCAAAGTCTTCAAAGAGAGAAGCTTTAAGTCTGCTGACTGCAAAGGCTCAAAGGGAGCATCCTAAAGTGCTCGAAGCATCAGGGAAAGGTCCCAAGAGGGTATGGAGGGGGGGACGAGGAGGATTTAATCGTCTCGCCCCCCTAAGGAACCTGACGACCAGATCGTGCTTTCCTACTGTTTTGCCATCTATGTGGTCATGATATTCTGAAATAGCGGCAGCATGTACTTTGAGGGTGGAGGGAGACAGCCTTCGCTCCAACCCTTGCTGCAAGAAGGAAAGCACTGACCCTATCGAACATCTTCAGGGGTCATCTCTGCGAGAAGAACACCACTCGACGAACAGGTTCCACTTCAAGGCGTACGCACGTCTCGTAGACGGCGCTCGCGCAGAAGTGATGGTGTTAAGTACCTCTGGGGGTAAGTCACCTAGAACCTCCGCGTCCCGTCCAGGGACCAGACATGGAGTTTCCAGAGGTCCGGATGCGGGTGCCATAGGGTGCCCCGTCTCTGAGTCAGAAGAACCTTCCTCAGAAGAATGGGCCAGGGAGGGACTGTCACGAGGGGCATGAGTTCTGGGAACCAAGTCCGGGTGGGACAATAAGGAGCCACCAGAAGCACCTGCTCCTCGTCCTCCCTTACTTTGTACAGGGTCTGTGCAAGTAGGCTCACTGGGGGAAATGCATATTTGCGGAGGACCCGGGGCCAGACTGTGTGCCAGTGCGTCCGTGCCGAGTGTTCCCTCGGTCATGGAGTGAAACAACTGGCAGGGGGAGGTCTCTGAGGAGGCAAACAGGTCTACCTGAGCCTCCCCAAACTCTCTCCAGATCAGCTGAACCGCCTGGGGGTGGAGTCGCCATTCTCCCGGGAGCACAGCTCGTGATGGCTCGTCGGCCACACGGTTGAGCACACCGGGGACATACATGGCTCGAAGCGATCTCAGATGCTTCTGACTCCAGAGGAGGAGATGGCGGGCGAGTTGCGACATGTGAGGGGAGCGTAGACCACCTTGTCGGTTGATGTATGCAATGGTCGCAGTGTTGTCCATACAGACCAGTGATGCCGTGATGCCACGCCCATCTCGGGACTCGGCCGTGAAGCCAGTTCTGAAGCGGTCTCATATGGAGCAGCCCGAGTGGAGTTACCGTTGCTACCGCTGCCATATGCCCCAGGAGCCTCTGAAAGAATTTCAGTGGGACCGCCGTCCTGCCTTTGAACGTGTTCAAGCAGTTCAGCACTGACTGAGCACGTTGCTCTGTGAGGCACGCTGTCTGTGTGACCGAATCCAACTCCATAACGAGAAAAGAGATCCTCTGCACAGGGGTGAGTTTGTTCTTTTCCCTGTTGACCTGAAGGCCCAGCTGGCTGAGGTGCCTGAACACGAGGTCCCTGTGTTCGCATAACTGATCTCGAGAGTGTGCTAGTATGAGCCAGTCGTCGATATAGTTGAGAATGCGAACGCCTTGTTCTCTCATGGGAACAAGGGCCCCCTCCGTGACTTTCGTGAAGACACGGGGAGACAGGGCCAGCCCGAAGGGCAGAAACGGCCTGTGTCGAGGAAGAATCGAGAAAGTACGCGTCCTTCAGGTCGAGCGCTGCAAACCAATCTTGGGGACGGATGCATTCAAAAATGCGTTTCTGCGTGAGCATGTTGCACGGTAGCTTGTAAAGACTCCGATTCAAAACTCGCAGGTCCAAGATCGGTCGTGACCCACCACCTTTCTTGGGTACAATGAAGTAGGGACTGTAGTGCCCTGACCTCATATCGGCTGGAGGGACCGGCTCTATCGCGTCCTTTGCCAGTAGGACTGCGATCTCCGCACGCAAGACATGGGCATCGGCTGCTCTCACTGTAGTGGAGTGGATGGCCCGAAACTTGGGAGGACGCCGGGCGAACTGAATCGCATAGCCGAGCCTGATGGTCCCAATGAGCCAGCGAGACGGACTGGGGAGCGCTAATCAGGCTCGTAGAGACCGTGCAAGCGGGACCAAAGGGACCGTAGGCGTACCCGGAGTGGGGCAGCGAGGTGGAACACAGGGGCTCGGCTCGGGAGGCTCTTTCTGGGAGGCGGAATTTTGAAGGACCAGCAATCCCATTCAGAAGCTACACAACTTGTGATGTGCTAGAGAGGGCGGGCCCTAGGGGGTTGGTTCCCCGAAGGAGAAGCCCTCAGCTCTCAGATCACCCAAGCCATTCTACTGAAGTAGACCTCTCCTGGTGGCCACCAGGGAGGGCACTACAACGCAGAATAGACAAGGAGACCGCGCACCTAGAGCGCCGAGTGAGCGCTGGGTTGCCGTGACAACCCGCGCTACAGCCCGGCAGCTCGGCGGCACACGACATGCTGAGGAACGAGAGACCCGGCGGAAGGTCTCGCCGATCTCCACGGTCTCCCAGAGTGTCGAGTAGACCTGCAGCTGTGCTTTTACACACAAGCAGCAGCTGGCCAACAACAGAGGGAACTCAAGCTTTCCGGAGAAAGAAGAGTTGACCGGCGTGTCGACGTGGTCATGTTCCCGTGCGAAAACATGAACCACCCACGAACACAGTCTCACATGTTTCCCAGGCATGTGAGATAGTGATCGTGGCCGTCAGTGAGGACAGGAAACAACCGCAACCAGAAACACACGGGTGGAATGTCATCTTTAAAAAGACACAACTCACACCCATGTAAGCTCTTTCAGGGGAATACTCTCCTTGGCACTGAAGCATGCAGGGGAACGGTCGTAGCGGACACAGACAGGAATATGCAACCTGTCGTCCGCTGTCTCTCTTCACGGCAGTCTTACCAGCCGTTAGAACGTCTATTCAGCGCTTTTGGCGCACCGTTACCAGCTGTGAAAAAAGCTTTTTTTTTTTTTTTTTTTTTTTTTTTGCTCAGTAACACGAAAACAAAAGAGAGAGAGAAAAAGAGAGTCGACCCCACTGCTGCGCTGTATCGCCCGCACCAGACACGAGAGATCATCTTGAAGAGCTTGCTTGTTGTTTGATCACTCAGTAGATTAAACAGCATCGAAATGCTCAGCTCCGAAGCAAAAAGCTGAAGTGCAATCGCACCAGCTGCTCGTTAAATACCCGCGCTGCGAGGCTGCACAGCTGATGATAAAATGAACCCCACGTTTGTTGTGCCTTGTAGGCATATACGTGTAGGGCTGCATAAAACAATAATAACAATCGCCTATAGCATGCAGCCTATAAATCGTTACAAAGGAACACTTCAGTAACAACTACACTAGAGAAAAATATATGGATTATCATATGTTACTTCAAATGTTTCCATTTTTTATGATGTTATGAAATGAAATTGGAGTAAGAACATGAAGCCTAATGTTTGGTGCGTTTTGCTTTTCAAACGCACAGCACGAGTGACTCAAACACACAGCGCGTGCAGAGACCATTTATTGAAGCGATTGAGCCGCTCCAAACTATGAAACATTATTGTTACCACATTATACATATCTACGTTTGAGCAGATATCCACAAACACAGTATTTAACAGTAAACACGGTTCTTAACATTATAATATTCACCATATTAGAGTAAACACTCAAACTAGCCTACTTTTATTTAATGCTGTGTTTTATTATCGAACATAAAAACATCCTTGTGTTGTACATGTATATAAATTTAGTATTGAAAGGTTGCTTACATATTTCAACATGTTTCTGTCTATATAGCCTATATTAAATATACATACATTTTAGTCTGGCACCAGTTTAACAAGTAGCTACAATGTAAAGTTTATGCAACAATAACATGCTTACTATTATGAGTGGAAATTTCTTACCTTCTTAAAAATCTTTCTCATCTTCAAATCGCATTCTTCTAATTCTTCTGAGGTAAATCCAAGGTAAACAGGACAGGACAGCACAAACACAACGTGTCTTCCAAACTCGATGAAAATCAGAGGACTGATTAAGTCTAATGATTTATTTAGAGGTCATGAGGGTGTTTACAGGTCTGCGTTCCTTCACGTGGACTATTTGCATGTCAATCGCTCATGTGCGCGTCGTGGGTGTGGTCACATTAGAGTTAATGAGCACAGACTGAAGAAACTGTACATGTCGTTGCTTTCATACGGATTACTTATATAATTCAAATAATTTCATATGGATTACTTCATATAATTTACATCATTAAAAAAAGAGACTTCAAGCTTTGTAAAGACATACTTCTCAAGTCTGTGTGACAAGCATTTGCTGAGTTACAGATAATTTTCTGTCGCATTTCAGAATGAACTTCATATTGAGAGAGATGGCACAACACGCATCATGTTTATTTTCTTTATTTTACGAAAAAAACAACATTTTGTTTTTATTATGAGTGTACACAAATAAAAGAAGACATTTAACAGTTTTGAATGATGTATAACACTTATATGTAAGATCAAAATCAACAGAGTATTTTGAGTCTCTTTTGCACTGATAAGAAAAAAAGCGAGCTGGTATTGCCGGCGCGACCGCCGACCCCAGGGGGTTAAAATTGCCAGTTCTGACGTCTTGTCACGAGCCATAATTGGCACTCTGAGCAAATTACAGTGTCTCACATCGTACTTGTGAGTTCACACACCTATTTAATGTTATACTTTGTGATCTCTGACTGTCAAAGTTGGACATCATTAGTGCCGATGCGAATAACAATCTTAGAGTATTTACGTTTAGCAGTAGCCAGCACTTTTTCAGCACAAATTTGATTTGATGTCAAACATCAAACATGTGACTATGGTGGCTGATGTCTCTATTTTCACATTCCGTACAATACAATTGTCAATAAATAGGACACTTTCAACAGGTTTTCAACGGGTCACTGAGTGGGGAGAACCTGTTTGATGTACTAATTGGAACAGAATTATAGTCCCGCGACTGCTATCTCACAGTCACCCAGTTGACCTGCTGCGGGGGCTCTACAAATGGAACCGGACAATGTACGGGGCTCGCTAAGGTAGTCGCATCCAAAGCAGTAGCTATAGCCCTTGCATTCTTATGATCCTCTATTGAAGTTTGGATCTGTGTCTCTAGTTCTGCAATCTCCCTGCATTTATCACATGAGTAACCCTCACTGCTGACAGAGAAGGCTATGTGGCAGGTAGTGCAACTGACAATAACAGGAGAAGATGCCATGACTCACCATGTTTGTTGACTGAGTCAGAGTCCCAACTTGAGATCCTTTTCGATGCCATCACCTCCTCTCTGTCTCACTTCACTTCTTGTCCGCTCTCTGTACTGTAGGATTGAGGCCCTGAAGCCCAGAAAGCACCCAGAACCTCTTTTTTAGAGCCAGAGTCCTCATTGTCAGATTTGCAGTCTGTGTCAAGGTCAGGTGATGGGCGCTGGTCATGGATGACATTTTTAATGGTGGTTGGTGGGTTTTTTGACAGTCTCAGAAAAAAAGGTACAAAAGCTGTCACTAGGGCGATACCCTTTCAAAGGTATATCTCTGTACCTTTTTTGCCCCTAAAGGTATATATTGGTACCTAAAGTGTAAATATTAATACCTAAATGGTATTAGTAACTTTGTGAAAGGATACTGTCCCAGTAACAGCTTTTGTTCTTTTTTTTCTGAGAGTGCAAAAAATCAGTGTTTCGCTATGCATGTGGAAATTTAGCTGATTTTAGGTGATCATGGGCAGCAACACAAAGTTGATTCTGGACTGTGCAAAAAACTAATTTGGACTAATTTGATCTAATATATTTTTATAACTTTTCTGAAGTGGTTGTTTTGAACAAGTATTAATGTAGATTGTATTGTGCAAATCTAAAGTATTTGTTTCAATACTGGGTGCCTTTTACCCTGAGAGTGAGGTAAAAGGCATCTCTTGCCACCTCATACAGTTATATGTCCCACAGAATGTAGCTCCAAAACACCTGCCTGGAAGTTTCTAGTAATCCTGAAGAGGTTCAGGTGCGTTTGACGCTCTGCAGGACAGTGGCCCTCCAGGAGCATGATTGGACAGGCCTGTCTTAGTGAGCACAGTCTTTTTTTTCTTTTTTTTTTTCTTTTTTTTTTGTTGCCATTTTGGTGTATTCAGTGTTTTACAGTCTCCAGGACAGGTTTGAGAAGCACTGCTCTAGACAATAAAACTGTGTACTGTATACTCACACTGCATCTAAAACAGAGTTTGCCACTGCGTCCTGTGAAAGCGCCCTCTGTATTTACAATATATTTGTTTGACCTCATATAACAGCTTGATTTAGACAGATTAGATATGCCATACATGCTTAATAGGCCTTACTTTTTCTGTCACTCATCAAAACAGAAATAAAGAAAGCTACAGGCACACTGGGTTCCCACTCATTCCAGCAAAAATTGCTTCTATTGCGAGGACCCGACACATCACTGAGAGCTGTGAGCCTAAACTCATTTGGGATTGTTTGACAATGTTAATGAATCAACATTTTCTCCCTCAGAACTTTATGAAATGAAACTGAAAATATTGTTCCAAAATATATATTTGTATTACTCAGGAACTGAATGCACTAGATTTCAAAGGAAACAGAATTTATGGAAAATTTCTGCAAGTTCGAAATTAAACATTCTTCACGTTAATGTCATGCATATTATAAACTTTGATGAATTAAATGCTTTTTTTTATAAAAATGTATTACATGCCTAACACTGTATAAATACAAAATAAGTTTATTACTAATTGGACGTCACACTGGTTAATTGGTTCATTATTTTTTATAAGGCAAAAAAACAAAAAAAAACAGACAGAAAACCGGAGATATGAAGAGCTTAATAATACTTATCAATAAAATGATTAAACATAACTCTTACCCATCATCAATCATTTAAGCTCATGTTGTGAAATTTGTCTCAATTGTTTTACTGTAAGTGCACAGTTACCATGGTCATGCATCAAAATATATTGTACATTGTTTTCTTCTAATAAAGTAGATTTCTTAAAACTAAAGATTATATTTGTAATAACTATTTTAGTGTGACAAATGTTAAATTTACTTTTAACATCTACCTTCCAAGCAGCACCACTACAATTTTGCTGTGCTTTCATGTTCAGACGTAGCAAATGGAGCAGACAGTGTCACTAACAAATATGCTCACAATATACATGTTAGACACCATATTCAAAAACCAGCTGTTACATGCCATCCAGTGTTCTATAAGGATGTGCTTAACAAAAACTCTATTTGATTTGGAGACACATTATCTCATTTACATTTGCATGAGAGTGTAAATGATCATTTCTCTTCTGGGAACAGATTTAAGTATGCCGATGAAGGTTCAAATATTTTCAGTGTCAAAATGTATTTTGCTGACAGTCTGAACCATCGATAAAACATTGCATATATAAGTGGATTCATACCGGAATTCATGCATACAATCCAATACATTACATTAATTATAAGAGAGTCATTTTCATTATGCCCCAAAGAAAGACTAGTTAAATAGTATGGCATCCAGCAAAGAAGATAAACCAGTACTACAATCCCTAAGGTTCTTGTAGCTTTTTTTTCTGATTTGGCCTTTTTGTCTGTGACTGAATTTAAATGCTTAGCTTGATAGTTTGCAACAAAGCAGATTTTCACATATAAAGGAATAATTATACAACAAGGAGCCACTAAACAAACAATGGAATCTAGTATTATATTTTCCAACTTAACAGAAATAATGCATTCTCCAATACATGTGTGGTTCATCTCTGGATACATTACAAACTCATACAACAGATAAAAATTATATATGAAGGACAATAACCAGTTTACAACAAAAGAAACAACAGCTCTGTTATTACTGACTCTTATTGGATATCGCAAAGGGTCATTCACAGCAATGTATCGATCCACAGAAATAATAATCATATTACCAAGAGATGCTGTGACAACCACATACAGAATAAGAAGGAATATTGAGCAAAATCTTTCTCCAAAGTACCAGCATGGCTCAATCAGTTTCATTCCCTGCACTGGCATGAGAATCAGTCCTGTGATCAGATCAGCCACTGCCAGAGAGAAGATCAGCACATTGGTGGGAGTGTGGAGCTGCTTGAAGTGCGAGATGGAGATGATCACCAACAGGTTTAGAAACACGGTGAACACTGATGTTACAGCGATGAAAATGTACACAATAATGTGCTCTGCTTCAGGTCGGATACTTCTGGTACAAGACAAATTGTTGTTTGGAAAGCAGTATTGTATTGTTTGATTGCTCATGTTTGTCAGTCCCCAGTTAGACATTTCCATGATAGAGCTATCTTGGTGAGTAGACTCTGTGTGAAGATGCTTGCCACTAATATGACTCAGTTTTATATTTATGGAAGCTCAGCGACCACCTCATTTTACCATGATGTTTGAATATTCAGCTATCAACCAACCCACTACTACAATATTCATAGACCTATCAGATCTAATCTGATCTATATTCTAAAAAACCTTTCATAAAAGACTGGTCCTTGAAAGCTTTTATATGGTTATATACATAATACCAATTAAAGATGGAAGTTAAGTGAATTTTATTGTAAATATTTATCCCAGTATAAGACCAATTGGAAACACTGTGTCAGGTAAATGACTCAGGATTCAATTGCAAGTGCAATAGCAATAAAACAGTTAATTTCAGAAAGAACTTGAAATAAACAGTGCAATGGTCGGAAAGTCGTGGATGAAGATGATGAACCTTGGCAACGCAGGGACTACAATGGGCAGATGATGACAGAATATCCAAGGCAGAAGTCCAGTGAGAGAAATCCACAAGGAAGGTTCAAATAATCCAGGAAACAGGCAGGAACTGGAACTGGAGCACAGGACACAGAAGACAGGAGACACTGCACAGAGAATGAGTAGTGAGCAAAACAGCGATCCAACACGGAATGAACAAACAGAGGCCCAAGATATAGCGACACTGATGAGACGCAGGTGAGCCCGATCACTAATCAGCGATCATGGGTTTCCCAGCAACGCAAGTGACAAACACACACAATCACAGAAGACAAGTAAGAAGCCACAGACCTGCAAACCCTGACAGTACCCCTCCTCCTAGGAGTGCCTCCTGGTGCTCCCATGAGAGCTTACCTTTCGAATGTAATCATCGATCAAGGAGTGATCCAATATGTCTCTTGCAGGAACCCAACTTCTCTCCTCCGGACTGTAACCCTCCCTGTCCACCAAGTACTGGAATCCGCATCCCTTCCGCCTCGAGTCCAGAATATGTTTGACCGAAGAGACAGGTTCCCAGTATAAGAGACACGGCGGTGGGGATGGGTAGTTAATAGGTGAACAAAAAACGGGTTTTATTTTAGGTGCATAAAAAAACGAATTAATTCTCCTGTACACCAGAGGAAGTTTGAGGCGTACTGCCACTAGACTAAGGACTTCAGTTACAGTGAACGGGGAAATACATTTGGGAACAAGCTTATTACAAAAGGTGCGGAGAGGAATGTTCTGAGTAAAAAGCAACACTTTTTGACCAACTATGTATTCAGGAGGCTTTGAAGGTGGTGATCGGCTGGGCCTTAGCGCGTGCTCGCACCCGAAGTAGAGCCCTTCTGGTTTTCCTCCAGGTTTGATGGCACTTCTGGACGAAAGCGTGAGCGAAGGGAACCGCAACCTCGTATTCCAGGTTCTGAAAAATTGGTGGCTGCTAAACTACCTTCAAACGTAGAGAGGCTCGTGGACAATACTGGTAGTGAGTTATGCACATACTCAACCCATGAGAGCTGCTGGCTCCAGGACGATGGATGCTGAGACACCAAACATTGCAAAACCCATTCCAAGTCTTGGTTGGCCCTCTCAGGCTGACCGTTGCTCTGAGGATGAAAACCAGAAGAAAGACTAACCTTCACCCCCCAGCAAACAAAAAAACTCTTTCCAAATTTTGGACACAAATTGGGGTCCCCTGTCAGAGACCACATCCATCGGTAGGCCAAGCATGTGAAAAACATGGTCAATGACAGTAACCGCTGTCTCCCTGGCAGAAGGCAATTTAGGCAGGGGAATAAAATGGGCCACCTTCGAGAACCGGTCCACCACGGTTAAAACTACCGTGTTGCACTGGGAGGTGGAAGGCCTGTAACGAAATCTAGCTCAATGTGGGACCAAGGTCTCGAAGGGACAGACAGAGGCTGAAGGAGGCCCGCCGGGGGCTGATTGGAAGTCTTATCGACAACATAACCTGAGCAGGCCAAAACAAAATGATGAATGTCTCGAGCCACAGACTGCCACCAGAACCGCTTTTTAACCAGAAAAATGGTACGATTAACTCCTGAATGACAAGCGATCTTGGAACCCCAGCAGATAACATTGGACCGAAAATTCTCAGTCAAAACAAATGACTCGGTGGGCAAGTGGACGGAAGTGTTACCCCTTGTAAGCATTGCGGAACTTCGATTCGGTCTCCCACATGACGGCACGATGGAATCGGGAGAGGATGGATGCTCGTAACGATCAAAAATGTGAGACAAAGCAAGGCTTGATGTTTTTAGAGCCCGGACAGTATGAAATAGAAAAATCAAAACTACTGAAAAAAAAGCACCCACCAAGCCTTCCTAGAGTTCAAGCGTTTTGCGGATCTAATGTACTCAAGGTTCTTGTGATCAGTCCAGACGACGAGAGGCACCCCCGAGTCTTCCAAACAATGACACCACTCCTCCAACGCCAGCTTGACTGCCAACAGCTCTCTGTTACCAATATCGTAGTTACGTTCTGGAGGTGACAAACAATAGGAATAAAACGCGCAAGGGTGCATCTTGTCGTCCGAGGAAGAGTGCTGGGAAAGAACCTCAGACGCGTTGACCTCCACCACAAACTGACTCGAGGGGTCACAAGAATGGGAGCCGGAAAAAAAGCGGCTTTTAGGTTGAAAAATGCAACTTCAGCTGCACTAGACCACCTGAACGTCACCCTGGTGGAGGTCAAGGCATTAAGAGGGGCGACCAGTTGGCTGTAATTACGAATGAACCACCGGTAAAAATTGCTCTGAAAACCAAAGCTCTGAAACCTCTGCAGGGCCTTGCGGGAGTCTGGGGTTGGCCAATCCACCACAGCCGGAATCTTGTCAGTATCCATGCGCACCCCCTCGGACGAGACGATGAACCCCAAGAAAGGGACAGACTGTTCATGAAACGGCACAGCCCAAACGGCATGACCATATATTCAAAATGCCCCCTGGGGGTATTAAAGGTGGTCTTCCATTCATCCCCTTCCCTGATGCGTACCAAATGATAAGCGTTACAGAGATCCAACTTTGTAAAAAAGGAAGTCCCCTGCAACCGCTCGAAGGCTGAAGACATCAACGGCAAATGATACGTATTCTTTGCCATGATGTTATTCAACCCCTGATAGTCAATACAAGGTCGCAGAGAACCATCCTTCTTATCCACGAAGAAGAACCACGCGCCAGCAGTAGAGGAAGATGGGCGGATATTCTTGGCTGCAAGAGAATCAGAAATATATTTCTCCATGGCCTCCCTTTCAGGAGCGGAAAGCGAGTATAACCTTCCCTTAGGCGGAGACGTACCTGGCAATAGATCTATAGCACACTCATAAGGACGACGCGGAGGAAGAGAAGCTACTCGAGACTTACTGATCACTTCTTTCAGGTTCAGGTACTCTTCGAGCACGTTAGGTAGTTCCATGGGTTCCTCCTGAAACACAGAACACGACACAGAAGAACAAGCATACACCAAACAAGACTCATGACAATTACTGCTCCAGGAGCAAAGAATGTTCCATTGCCAATTAATGTGTGGGTTATGACGGGACAGCCAAGGGTGACCAAGGACCACGGGAGCCAGAGGGGAGTCAATTAACAGGAACCGGATTTCTTCAGTGTGATGAGCATGATGGAACCAGTAGACTGGGTGACCGCTGAGTGCATGGACCGATATGGGAAGAGGAAGCGTGATCACAAGAATCTCATGTTGTATGGCAAGCATGGCATAGATGAAATTACCCTCTGCTCCGAAGTCCACTAAAGCCTGACAGGTGTGGAATGTGGTGGCCCATTGTAGTCTGACCGGGAGAACAGTAGCAGAAGAGAATTTCTCAAAGGAAACTCCACTTGTAGTTGTTTTGAACAAGTAGTAACCCTCCTGGGTCTAAGGTTTTTTTGGGGTTCTTGAGATGTTTTGACATGCCCTGACATTTGTGTTTTTTTCAGTTGCTTATAAACATATTAATGGCAAAGGTGTCATTATTCAGCACAAACAGGGCTACCATAATATGTGAGCAACACGAAGGTACATGTTTGGATTTTTGAGAGAATAATTTTTATGCATGGTTATTGAAAAAACTAAAAATTAAAGTTTCTGAAATAAGGCCACAAAACACATACTAAATATGTGTCCACAAGACTTTTGACTAATAAATGTTATCGCCTAGAGTTTTTGGACATTTTCATATTCAAATGTCCCTACCAGGACATTTTCAGAGCACTTCATGCTTCCTTCAGCTGACAAGCTTTATGGAGATGCTGACTTCATTTTCCAGCAGGATTTGCACCTGCCCACACTGCCAAAATAACCAAAACCTGGTTCAATGACAATGGTATTACTGTTTGATTTCATGTAATATTCAAATTTTTTGAAATCCTGTTTTCGTGGGTTTTATGAGCTGGAAGCCCAAATTATGTACAAATAAACAACTAAATACTTGAAATCGTTTAACTTGTGGGCCCTGAATCTATAATCTATGGAAGTTTAACGTTTTGAATGGAATTATGGAAATAAATAAACTTTTCCATGATATTCACATTTTTTGGAAAGGGTCTGTATATATATATATATAATCCAAATATAAAAGAAAGTCAAAAGCACAGTTTTAGTACATAGTCATACCTGGAAACAAATCCTATTCAAATAGGATATATGGGCCATTCTACAGAATTGGTTCAAAGTTAAAGTTGGAAACATCTTGAAACAAAATTATCTTTTTCCACACAAAAAATTATGCATGCAAATTTTATAATATCCAAGGTAAACATTTCCTAGTAATTGTGCAGTTAATTCTCATACTGTAAAATCGAGCAAAATCTGCCGGCGCATTTGCCGACCCCAGAGGGTTAATGTAGATTGTGTTATGCAAAACTAAAGTGCTTGTTTCAATACTGGGTGTATTTTACCCTGAGAGTGAGGTAAAAGACATCTCTTGTCACCTCATACAGTTATATGTCCCACAGAATGTAGGTCCAAAACACCTGCCTGGAGGTTTCTAGTAATCCTGAAGAGCAGGTTCAGGTGCGTTTGACGCTCTGCAGGACAGTGGCCCTCCAGGAGCAGGATTGGACAGGCCTGTCTTAGTGAACCCAGTCTTTTGGGTCAACTCTAGAAAATAAAACTGTGTACTGTATACTCACACTGCATCTAAAACAGAGGGGAATATGGAATGATGTAAGTAGGAGTTTGAGTGCCATTGCGTCCTGTGAAAGCGCCCTCTGGATTTATATATACTGAACAAAATTATAAATGCATTATAAATGCTTTTGTTTTTGCCCTCATTTTTCATGAGCTGACCTAAAAAATGTAAGACTTTTTCTATATACACAAAAGGCCTATTTCTCTCAAATATTGTTCACAAATCTGTCTAAATCTGTGTTAGTGAGCACTTCTCCTTTGCCGAGATAATCCATCCACCTCACAGGTGTGGCATATCAAGATGCTGATTAGACAGCATGATTATTGCACAGGTGTGCCTTAGGCTGGCCACAATAAAAGGCCACTCTAAAATGTGGCTGGATGGATTATCTCGGATGGATTATCTCGGCAAAGGAGAAGTGCTCACTAACACAGATTTAGACAGATTTGTGAACAATATTTGAGAGAAATAGGCCTTTTGTGCACATAGAAAAAGTCTTAGATCTTTGAGTTCAGCTCCAGAAAAATGGGGGCAAAAACAAAAGTGTTGCGTTTATAATTTTGTTCAGTGTATGTTTGACCTCATATCACAGCATGGTTTGGTGCGTAATATGAAGCAGATTAGATATGCCATGCATGCTTAATAGGCCTTACTTTTTCTGTCACTCATCAAAACAGAAATAAAGAAAGCTACAGGCACACTGGGTTCCCACTCATTCCAGCAAAAATTGCTTCTATTGCGAGGACCCGACACATCACTGAGAGCTGTGAGCCTAAACTCAGTTGGGATTGTTTGACAATGTTAATTAATCAACATTTTCTCCCTCAGAACTTTATGAAATGAAACTTGAAATATTGTTCCAATACAGTATATATTTGTATTATTCAGGAATGGAATGCAATACATTTGAAAGGAAACAGTATTTATGGAAAATTTCTGCAACTTCGCAGAATATTAAATATTCTTAAGATTAATGCATATTGTAAACTTTGGTGGATGAAATGCTTGTTTTAAATGTACATGCTTAACACACTGTAGAAATACAAAATGAGTGTTTTAGTAATTGGATGTCATACTGGTTAATTGGTTCATTCTTTTTTTATAAGACAAAAACAGGCAGAAAACCAGAGATATGAAGACCTTGATAATAATTATCATTATCACATCACTCTTACCCATCATCAATCATTTATTGGTTTGTCATTATACGTTGTGAAAAATATATTGTACCTTGTTTTCTTCTAATACTTTTCTTTAATTTAAAATAAAGATTATATTTGTAATAACTACTTTATTATGGAAAATGTAACATTTTCTGTTAACATCTACCTTTCAAACAGCTTTCATGTTCAGACGTAGCAAATGGAGCGGACAGTGTCACTCACAAATATGCTCACAATATACATGTTAGACACCATATTCAAAAAACAGCTTTTACATGCCATCCAGTGTTCTATAAGGATGTGCTTAACAAAAACTCTATTTGATTTGGAGACACATTATCTCATTCACATTTGCATGAGAGTGTAAATGATCATTTCTCTTCTGGGAACAGATTTAAATATGCAGATGAAGGTCCAAATATTTTCTGTGTCAAAATGTATTTTGCTGACAGTCTGAACCATCGATAAAACATTGCATATATAAGTGGATTCATACAGGAATTCATGCAAACCATCCAATACATTACATTAATTATAAGAGAGTCATTCTGCCCCAAAGAAAGACTAGTTAAATAGTATGGCATCCAGCAAAGAAGATAAACCAGTACTACAATCCCTAAGGTTCTTGTAGCCTTTTTTTCTGATTTGGCCTTTTTGTCTGTGACTGAATTTAAATGCTTAGCTTGATAGTTTGCTACAAAGCAGATTTTCACATATAAAGGAATAATTATACAACAAGGAGCCACTAAACAAACAATGGAATCTAGTATTATATTTTCCAACTTAACAGAAATAAAGCATTCTCCAATACATGTGTGGTTCGTCTCTGGATACATTACAAACTCATATAACAGATAAAAATTATATATGAAGGAGAATAACCAGTTTACAACAATTGAAACAACAGTTTTGTTATTATTGACTCTTATTGGATATCGCAAAGGGTCATTCACAGCAATGTATCGATCCACAGAAATAATAATCATATTACCAAGAGATGCATTGACAACAACATAAAATATAAGAAGGAATATTGAGCAAAATATTTCTCCAAAGTACCAGCATGGCTCAATCAGTTTCATTCCCTGCACTGGCATGAGAATCAGTCCTGTGATCAGATCAGCCACTGCCAGAGAGAAGATCAGCACATTGGTGGGAGTGTGGAGCTGCTTGAAGTGCGAGATGGAGATGATCACCAACAGGTTCAGAAACACGGTGAACACTGATGTTACAGCGATGAAAATGTACACAATAATGTACTCTGCTTCAGGTCGGATACTTCTGGTACAAGACAAATTGTTGTTTGGAAAGCAGTATTGGATTGTTTGATTGCTCATGTTTGTCAGTCCCCAGTTAGACATTTCCATGATAGAGCTATCTTGGAGAGTAGACTCTGTGTGAGGATGCTTGCCACTAATATGACTCAGTTTTATACTTACGGAAACTCAGCGACCACCTCATTTTACCATGATGTTTGAATATTCAGCTATCAACCAACCCGCTACTACAATATTCATAGAACACTTAGATCTAATCTGATCTATATTGTAATTAACCTTTCATAAAAGACTGTACCTGAAGGCTTGTATATGGTTATACACATAATACCAATTAAAGATGGAAATTAAGTGGATTTTTTAAAATGTTTTATCCCAGTACAAGATCCATTGGAAGCACTGTATCTATTCCGCAAAGTCACAGCTGGTTTTAGGATTATGTTATGTTTCATCTTAAGCCGGGTGCACACTGTGCGATTATGGCCGCGATTTGGCCATTTTTCAAGACAAGCCGTGACCAAAATTAACATTAGAGATTTCTTTGTAACCACCATTTCTATCCCACGTGTAATCCACTCTTGCGTGCGTCCGTTTTTAACGCGTCTTGACTGTTGTACAGTCTGACATTAATGATAGCTGAGATCTTACAGTGTGACATGGATACAGCGATGATCATGTTCGTACAGTCTGACAAACAACAATCCTAAAGGACGATAATAAATCGCACAGTGTGCACCTGGCTTTAGTTTTCTTTCTGTTCAGTCTCTGTTTGCCTGTTTTCCTTTGACACAGTTCTCCTGTGTTAATTATTGTTTCATCTCATTCACCTGTGCCCACTTAATTAACTCATTAGCTCCTTTGTTTGTGTCACGAAATAGTCAACATGAGACGAGGATACAAATGCAGAGGAAATTTATTAGTGACATGCTACAAAGGTACAAAACTCAAAACTCAGAACTCAGGAACTCCAGGAACGAGACACTCGGACAAACGAACCAGCACAGGACTACAAACACAGGGAGGCTAAATAGGGGAACAAACAAGGAGGGTAACGAGGTAGACAGGTGGGACAAATAAACCAATAATCAGATAACAAGATGGGAGGGGCTAGACAATAGACAGGAGCACATGGCCCAAAACAACAAAACACCCATGTGCAGCACAAGACAGGACAGGCATGTGACATTACCCCCTCCCTACGGAGCGGCTACCAGACGCTCCATAAGACCAGGGCGGGACGGGAGGGACAGACCAGGGCGGGACGGGAAGGACAGACCAGGGCGGGACGGGAGGGACAGACCAGGGCGGGGCAGGGGAAATGGACAGTTCTGGAGGCCAGGGCGGAAATGTCAGTCCATCTGGCAGCCAGGGCGGAGACTTTCCCTCGGGCGACCAGGGCGGAGACTTTCCCTCGGGCGACCATGGCGGAGACGACCCGTCGGGCGGCCATGGCGGAGACGACCCGTCGGGCGGCCATGGCGGAGACGACCCCTCGGGCGGCCATGGCGCTGGAACAGACACCACCGGCTCAGGAACTGGAACAGACACCACCGGCTCAGGAACTGGAACAGACACCACCGGCTCAGGAACTGGAACTGACACCACCAGCTCAGGAACTGGAACTGACACCACCGGCTCAGGAACTGGAACTGACACCAC
This sequence comes from Leuciscus leuciscus, assembly GCF_965113295.1. Classification (NCBI taxonomy): domain Eukaryota; kingdom Metazoa; phylum Chordata; class Actinopteri; order Cypriniformes; family Leuciscidae; genus Leuciscus; species Leuciscus leuciscus. The sequence goes on from NC_138746.1 coordinate 36,704,591, forward strand.
CGGCTCAGGAACTGGAACTGACACCACCGGCTCAGGAACTGGAACTGACACCACCGGCTCAGGAACAGGAACCGACACCACCGGCTCAGGAACAGGAACCGACACCACCGACTCAGGAACAGGAACCGGCACCACCGACTCAGGAACAGGAACCGGCACCACCGGCTCAGGAACAGGAACCGGCACCACCGGCTCAGGCACTGGAACTGGCACCACCGGCTCAGGCACTGGAACTGGCACCACTGGCTCAGGCACTGGAACTGGCACCACCGGCTCAGGCACTGGAACTGGCACCACCGGCTCAGGCACTGGAACTGGCACCACCGGCTCAGGCTCAGGAACAGACACCACCGGCTCAGGCTCAGGAACAGACACCACCGGCTCAGGCTCAGGAACAGACACCACTGGCTCAGGCTCAGGAACAGACACCACCGGCTCAGGCTCAGGAACAGACACAGGCTCGACGGCGGCCATCTTGTCAGGGGACACAGGCTCGGCAGGCGTGAGGTGAACAGGCTTGGCGGCGGCCATCCTGTCGAAGACACAGGCTCGGCAGGCGTGACGTGAACAGGCTCGGCGGCGGCCATCTTGTCCGAAGACCCAGGCTCGGCAGGCATGACGTGAACAGGCTCGGCGGCGGCGGCCATCTTGTCCGAAGACATAGGCTCAGGAACAGTCTCTGGATCGGCAGACGTGACGTGAACAGTCTCTGGCTGGGCAGACGTGACGTGAACAGTCTCTGGCTGGGCAGATGTGACGTGAACAGTCTCGGGCTGGGCCATCTTGTCCGAAGACACAGGCTTGGCAGTAGGCATGTGCCGGTATCACATTTTCATGCTGCGATTAATTGAGTGATCTTTTATCACGGTATACGGTATTATCACGGTATTTGAATTGCACATGAGAAACAGATGGATTTGGGGGGGATGTAAAAAATAAAATAAAACTTGCATCACAAGGTGTAATTGTGATTGTCAAAACATTTGGTAACTAAACTGAATTTTATTAAGTTTAGTGACAACATGTTACAATGATTACATGGTACAATGACTGGTAGGCTACTGTTTGTATTGCTTAACACAAATTTAACGATTTCAATTCAATACTTGGGATTTGATTTAAATCTTGATTCAATATTGACTTATTTTGGATAAATATTAGGAAGGCTACAGTAGATAGCCCACGTTATTTTTTTCTCATGAAAAAAAAATATCTCACATAATGCTATGTAACCATATAGAACCCTATCAGCTGGTATTTTTAAAGGTTACAAATAACTAATTAAATCAAATATAATGTGGTTTTCATTATAATAACAATTATGTAATGACACAAGTAAAAATATAATATGTAAAGTGCAGTGCACATATTCAGCAAAATACTCCTCTTTATCTATATGTTTTAGTCATCTAACATGCTGCTGGTCATTAAATAGTTTAAATGTAACGTTCTGTGACACAATTGTTCTCCTGTTTCATATCAAAAGTAACCTGCTCTGTCTTGTTTGACGGTATTCGTGTCCTCTTTGCTCCGCGATTTTTCTCTGCGTGAGAAAACCATAGGAGAAAACGGATGTGTGGCGTGAGCGTATGAGGAGTCTCGCGCTGAATGCGTCGAGTTGGCAGCTCTGCTTTTAGAAGCGGGATGGATCCGGATAGATCGGCGGCGGCGTTCCTCCTTCCGCCATGCTGCTTCTCCATGTGAGGACTGTTTACATTAGACTAGAAGTGCGCACCGGCCGCATGCTTATACACGTGGCGATTGTTTACATCAGAATGCGCACGTGTTTTGCGCAGTTTGTTTAAGCGGTTGATGGAAAATAAGCTAATGCGCGTTCTAAAAATCTAAATTCGGATCTATTATTTTTCACGGTATTTTGAAGTGCCCGCGATAACAATATCGTGCATATTCATTACCGCGATTTATCGCATTACCGAATACCGGCACATGTCTACTTGGCAGACGTGCTGTGTCTCCTCCACGCATGCAGTACCACTATACCATAGAAGAGATGCACGGCCCTCCTGGCCATGGCAGGACTGATGATAGGGAGTTCTGGGACCACCGGAACTGGGACCACCGGAACAGGCATGTCAAGTCAAGTCATCTTCATTTATATAGCGCTTTTAACAACGTAGATTGTTTCAAAGCAGCTTCACAGAGATAAGCGTATAATTTAAGGTAACAGAGATTGTTTTGGCTTTATAGCAGAGTTAAGTTATTTTCCATCTAAAGTTAGTTTTGATTGATTTGCTTCCGTCGCAACGATCATTTGTTATTAAATTAGGGGCCGCTAAGACGACACCATTCCCTCTACACAGACTTTAAACGCGAACCTGTGAGAAACGCTGATGGCGTTCACATGCGCATTTAGAATGGGTTCTATAGTTATGTGCATTTGAAATTACGCAGGTTTGGATTTTCCCTACAAGCCAAGCCTAAAAGCCAAAGTAAAAGTACTTGTCTTTCCTTATAAATTTTGATAAAGAATTTTATTTTATTTTGTCGCTTATGGGTAGGAACGCGAAACGAATTTTCCCGACAACGCCTTATCTGTAGAGTGGTAGAGGGATCCTCCATAGGGACAGACTAGTTGGCACTTCAGCACTGCGTTGTCATCGGGTCCAGGCGAAGGTCCTTCGTCAGATCTGGATACGGCCCGGATCCGGCAGGCTGCAGGAAAACCTCGGGATAAACACAGACACTAAAATTAGCGTAGATGCCATTCTTCTCATGATGTAACGAGTACATCAGGATTTATGGGAAGTGTTCCCGGTTCCGGCTGACCTAATCTATGCAGCCTAACATTAAATTATAGAAGTCTATAATGTATTATGTGAATGCTAGGTCAAAGAGATGTGTCTTTAATCTGGCTTTGAACTGACAGAGTGTGTCTGCTTCCCTGACAATGGTAGGAAGACTGTTCCAGAGTTTTGGTGCTAAATAGGAAAAGGATCTACCGCCAGCAGTCGATTTTGATATTCTAGGTATTATCAACTGGCCGGAATTTTGAGATCGCAATAGACGTGAAGGACTATAATGCGTTAAGAGCTCGCTCAAGTACTGCGGAGCTAAACCATTTAGTGCTTTGTAAGTAATCAGCAATATTTTAAAATTTATGCGATGTTTAATAGGGAGCCAATGCAGTTTTGACAGAACTGGGCTAATATGGTCATACTTCCTGGTTCTGGTAAGAACTCGAGCTGCTGCGTTTTGAACCAGCTGTAGTTTGTTAATTAAACGTGCAGGGCAACCACCCAGTAGAGCATTACAATAATCTAGCCTTGAGGTCATGAACGCATGAACTAATTGTTCCGCATTTGTCAATGAGAGCATATGGCGTAATTCAGATATATTTTTAAGATGGAAAAATGCAGTTTTACAGATACTAGACACGTGACTTTCAAATGAAAGATTGGTATCAAAGAGCACACCCAGGTTCCTAACCGACGACGAAGACTTAACAGAGCAGCCATCGAGTGTTAGACAGTATTCTAGGTTATTACGTGAGGAAGTTTTTTGTCCAATAATTAGAAACTCTGTTTTTTCAGAATTTAGAAGTAGGAAATTACGAGTCATCCAATTTTTTATATCTGCTATGCATTCCGTTAATTTTGTGAATTGATAAGTTTCGTTAGGTTTTGAAGAAATATACAGCTGAGTATCATCAGCATAACAGTGAAAACTAATTCCATGTTTCCTAATGATATCTCCTAATGGTAGCATGTACAGAGTGAACAGCAGCGGTCCTAGTACTGAGCCTTGTGGTACGCCATACTGAACTTGTGATCGATGAGACATCTCATCATTTACTGCTACAAACTGATAACGGTCAGATAAGTATGATTTAAACCATGCTAGTGCATTTCCCGTAATGCCAACATAATGTTCTAATCTATTTAAAAGAACGTTGTGGTCAATGGTGTCAAATGCAGCACTAAGATCGAGTAACACTAATAGCGAGATACAACCACGATCGGATGATAAGAGCAAATCATTTGTGACTCTAACGAGAGCAGTCTCGGTACTATGGTAAGGTCTAAATCCTGACTGGAAATCCTCGCAGATATCATTTCTTTCAAGAAAGGAACACAGTTGTGAGGATACTGCCTTTTCTAATATCTTTGACAGAAAAGGTAGATTCGAGATCGGCCTGTAATTGACTAATTCTGTAGGATCAAGTTGCATTTTTTTAACAAGCGGTTTAATCATAGCCAGCTTAAAGTTTTTTGGTACGTATCCTAGAGACAAAGATGAATTAATGATATTAAGAAGAGGATCTATGACCTCTGGAAGCATCTCTTTCAGTAGCTTAGTCGGTATAGGGTCTAACATACATGTTGTCGATTTAGATGATTTAATGAGTTTAGTAAATTCTTCCTCTCCTATAGCAACGAACGAATCAAATTTTTCCTCAGGGAGGCTACAATGCACTGCCTGATGCGATACTGTAGTAGACGGTTGCATAGTTATAATTTTGTCCCTGATATTATCAATCTTATAAGTGAAGAAGTTCATAAAGTCATTACTGCTGTGTTGCTTGGAAACTTCTGGGCTTGAAGATTTATTTTTCGTTAGTTTAGCCACCGTTTCAAATAAATACCTAGGATTATGTTTATTTTCTTCTAATAGGGTTGAAAAATAAGCAGATCTAGCAGCTTTTAAAGCCTCTCTGTAAGTAATCGAGCTCTCTTTCCATGAAATGCGAAATACCTCTAGTTTCGTTTTCTTCCAGTTGCGCTCCATTTTTCTGGCTGCTCTCTTAAGGGCCCGAGTGTGCTCGTTGTACCACGGCGTTGGACTATTTTCTTTAATCTTCTTTAAGCGCAACGGAGCAACTGTGTCTAAAGTGCTGGAAAAGAGAGAGTTAAAAGTTTCTGTTGCAATATCAAGTTCTTCTAAGCTATCCGGGATGCTGAGATGATGAAACTGATCAGGAAGATTATTAATAAAGCAATCTTTAGTAGCAGAAGTGATAGGTCTCACATATTTGAAACACGGAGTCGGCTTTGAAGCCTTGGCTAAATGTAATTTACACGAGACTAGATAATGATCTGAGATGTCATCGCTCTGCTGCAGAATTTCAACGGCAAACAACATTTATTCCGTGTGATAATATTAGATCTAGAGTATGATTACGACGATGAGTAGGTCCGGACACGTGTTGTCTAACTCCAATTGAATTTACAATGTCTTTAAATGCCAATCCCAATGCATCTTTTTCATTATCGATGTGTATATTAAAATCACCAACAATTAGTACTTTATCTGCAGTCAATATTAATTCTGATAGAAAGTCAGCAAATTCTTTGATAAAGTCTGTATGGTGCCCTGGTGGCCTGTATACAGTAGCCAGCACAAATCTCAAACGTGATTTATCGTTTACACTATATATTTTTTACATTAAGCACCAATGCTTCAAAATAATTATATTTAAAACTTGATTTCTTAGTGGTTTTGAAGCTATTACTATAAATTACAGCAACACCTCCTCCTTTGCGTTTCAGACGAGGCTCATGTTTATAACAGTAATCTTGCGGGGTTGATTCATTTAAAGTAATGTAATCGTTTGGTTTTAGCCAGGTTTCTGTCAAACACAGCACATCTAGGTTATTATCTGAAATCATATCATTAACAATGAGTGCTTTTGAAGTAAGCGATCGAATATTCAGCAACCCAAGCTTTAGCATTTGCTCATCTGTATTATAGCTGTTTTTTATTTGTTGAACATCAATTCAATTTTTAACCTTAGATGGGTTAAAAAGTTTTTGGGATTTCCAAATTCGGGGAACAGACACAGTCTCTATATGATGATAGCTAGGTGAAAGAGGCTCTATGTGATGTGATTTATCTGACCTGGGTGACGCGAGGCCGCTAGCAGACAGTCGGTTTAGCCAGTCTGTCTGCTTCCTGACCTGAGCCCCAGATTGTCATGTTTGAGCTCTAAGACTATGAGCCATATTACTAGAGAGAAGAGCAGCACCATCCCAGGAGGGATGAATACCATCTCTTTTCAACAGGTCAGGTTTGCCCCAAAAGCTTTTCCAATTGTCTATGAATTCTATATTATGTTGCGGACACCACCGAGACAGCCAACCGTTAAGCGAACACAATCTACTAACTATCTCATCACTCCTGCGAACAGGAAGGGGGCCAGAGCAAATTACAGTCCTTGACATCGTACTTGCAAGTTCACACACCTCTTTAATATTAATTTTGGTGATCTCCGACTGGCGGAGTCGAACATCATTAGTGCCGACATGAATAATGATCGTAGATAATTTACGATTAGCATTAGCCAGCACTTTTAAATTTGCTTTGATGTCAGGCGCTCTGGCTCCCGGCAAACATGTGACTATGGTGGTTGGTGTCTCTATTTTCACGTTCCGTGTAATAGAATCGCCAATAACTAGGGCACAATCATTCTCAGTGGGTGTTTCACTGAGCGGGGCAAATCGATTTGTTATGGTAATCGGAACGGAAGAGTGGTTTTTAGATCCGCGACTAGAGCGATCCCTCACTGTCACCCATTTGCCCGGCTGCACAGGCTCTACTTCAGCCGGAACCGACTCATGTAAAGTGTTCACTATGCTATGCACATCCAAAACATCTGAAGCTCTAGCACTCTTACTATCCTCAATTAAAGTTTGGATGCGTGTTTCTAATTCTGAAATCTTCTCTGTCAACCTAACTGTCTCCTTACATTTATCACATATAAATCCTATATTGTCGACAGAGAAGGCTATGCTAAACATGTGACATGAAGTGCAGGTGACAATAACAGGACAAGACATTACTCACCGTGTTTGTTGAGTGATTCTTACTCACCTGAGCTTTTATGAACTCAAAGGCGCGGGCGCGCGAGAGAAAAATAAATAAATAAAAATAGCTGAGCGCACGGGTGGCGCGTTAACAGGCTAGCGAATTACTAGCGTTATGTGCTAGTAGTACTAATAACAAAAGCTAGCGATGTCAGTTTAATCTGAGATGTTGGGTAAAATGTAGTAGTATAAACAACTAGAAATGGTAGTAAATGATGGTTCAAAACAAAGAAATACAAGGCTAAGACGGAGCTTACAGCACCGAAGCAAACAAACACACTCACAGCAGGCAGCGAGGCAGACAGGAGCAATCGATCAGCGAGCGTCGATCAGCGTCACCAGCGAGCGTCTATTCGCTCGACCTATAGCAGCAAGGCATGGAGGAAGTCTTCCTTCTCCTCCTCCGTTTCGGGACCACCGGAACTGGGACCACCGGAACTGGGACCACCGGACTCGGGATCACCGGAACTGGGACCACCGGAACTGGGACCACCGGAACTGGGACCACCGGACTCGGGACCACCGGAACAGGCATGGAGGAAGTCTTCCTTCTCCTCCTCCGTTTCGGGACCACCGGAACTGGGACCACCGGAACTGTCACGGAGGGGTTCTTCCCTCTCCTCCGTTTCGGGATCAGCGGTGAAGGCTCTCCTTTCAGCTGACTGTCGTCAGCCGTGGTCCTCTCCTCCTCCAAAGCCCTTTGAGCGCACCTGGCGAAGTATTCCAACAAAGAAATGGAAGATCCCTTGTCCTCTCCCTGAGGAAAAATCTCACTCCGCTGTATCCACATTTCTTGGCTGGTTCGTTCTGTCACGAAATAGTCAACATGAGACGAGGATACAAATGCAGAGGAAATTTATTAGTGACATGCAGACAAGGTACAAAACTCAAAACTCAGAACTCAGGAACTCCAGGAACGAGAAACTCGGACAAACGAACCAGCACAGGACTACAAACACAGGGAGGCTAAATAGGGGAACAAACAAGGAGGGTAACGAGGCAGACAGGTGGGACAAATAAACCAATAATCAGATAACAAGATGGGAGGGGCTTGACAATAGACAGGAGCACATGGCCCAAAACAACAAAACACCCATGTGCAGCACAAGACAGGACAGGCATGTGACAGTTTGCCCTTTTGAATATAAGCAGAGTTCTCCTTCATTCTTTGTCCTGAATTGTTTGACGTTTGTAGTAGTGTGGTTTCTCCTGTGTCTATCTGTCACGGGAAAGATAACAGAAGAGGCAATAGCAAGTAAAACTGGTTTATTGGAGCGATAAACAGTAACCAGACTCAATGGAAGAAACACTGGAACAGTCAGATAGGTAGCGCAGGTTTGCAAATGAGCAACTCGGTCGTCCGAAGAGTCAGAAGAGTGAAGTAATAATCCCGGAGTGATGAACCTGACGTGAAGACTGGAACTCAGATGAAAACAGGAAACAACGACGGTGAACCCCTCCTTGAACTGCCACCTTAACGTGGTGGAGGGGTTTGAGTACCCGAATGACCCTAGGAGCTATGTTGTCCGGGGCTATATGCCCCTGGTAGGGTCTCCCAAGGCAAACAGGTCCTAGGCGACGGGTCAGACTAGGAGTGGTTCAAAAAACCCTTATGAGTGATATTAAATCAAGGACCGTGACGTCGCCCGGTATGGCGCAGCCGGGGCCCCACCCTGGAGCCAGGCCCGGGGTTGGGGCTCGTATGCGAGCGCCTGGTGGCCGGGCCTTTCCCCACGGGGTCCGGCCGGGCTCAGCCCGAAGGAGCGACGTGGGGCCGCCTTCCCGTGGGCTCACCACCTGCAGGAGGGACCGTAAGGGGCCGGTGCTGAGAGGATTGGGCGGCAGTCGAAGGCAGAGGCCTCGACGACCCGATCCCTGGACACGGAAACTAGCTCTAGGGACGTGGAACGTCACCTCGCTGGCGGGGAAGGAGCCTGAGATTGTGCGTGAGGTTGAGAGGTTCCGACTAGAGATAGTCGGGATCACCTCTACGCACGGCTTAGGCTCTGGAACCACACTCCTTGAGAGAGGATGGACTCTTCACCACTCTGGAGTTGCCCATGGTGAGAGGCGGCGGGCTGGTGTGGGTTTACTTATAGCCCCCCAGCTTAGCCGCCATGTGTTGGAGTTTACCCCGGTGAACGAGAGGGTCGTTTCCCTGCGCCTATGGGCCGGGGATAGGTCTCTCACTGTCGTGTGTGCCTACGGGCCAAACGGCAGTGTAGAGTACCCGGCCTTCTTGGAGTCTCTGGGAGGGGTGCTGGAAAGTGCTCCGACTGGGAACTCCGGCGTTCTACTGGGGGACTTCAATGCCCACGTGGGCAGCGACAGTGACACCTGGAGGGGCGTGATTGGGAGGAACGGCCCCCCTGATCTGAACCCGAGCGGTGTTCAGTTATTGGACTTCTGTGCTAGTTACAGTTTGTCCATAACGAACACCATGTTCAAGCATAAATGGTAAATGGACTGCATTTATATAGCGCTTTCACAGACCCAATGGCCACCAAAGCGCTTTACAATATTGCCTCACATTCACCCATTCACTCACTCATTCATACACCGACGGCGGTGTCAGCCATGCAAGGCGATCCAGCTCGTTGGGAGCAGCTGGGGTTAGGTGTCTTGCTCAAGGACACCTCGACACTTGGTCAGGTGGAACCGGGGATTGAACCACCAACCTTCCGGTTTGTAGACAATCTACATGAACCACTGAGCCACTGCCGCCCCCGGACATAAGGGTGTCCATCATAAGGGTGTCCGGACATAAGGGTGTCCATCAGTGCACGTGGCACCAGGACACCCTAGGCCGTAGGTCGATGATCGACTTTGTAGTCGTTTCATCTGACCTGCGGCCGTATGTCTTGGACACTCGGGTAAAGAGAGGGGCGGAGCTGTCAACTGATCACCACCTGATGGTGAGTTGGATCCGATGGCGGGGGAGGAAGCTGGACAGACTCGGCAGACCCAAACGTACTGTGAGGGTCTGCTGGGAACGTTTGGCAGAGTCTCCTGTCAGAGAGATCTTCAACTCCCACCTCCGGCGGAGCTTCGACCGGATCCCGAGGGAGGTTGGAGATATTGAGTCCGAGTGGACCATGTTCTCCACCTCCATTGTCGAAGCGGCCGCTCGGAGCTGTGGCCGTAAGGTCTCCGGTGCCTGTCGAGGCGGCAATCCCCGAACCCGGTGGGGGACACTGGAAGTAAGGGATGCCGTCAAGCTGAAGAAGGAGTCCTATCGGGCCTGGTTGGCTTGTGGGACTCCTGAGGCAGCTGACAGGTACCGGCAGGCCAAGCGAACTGCAGCCCGGGTGGTTGTGGAGGCAAAAACTCGGGCCTGGGAGGAGTTCGGTGAGGCCATGGAGAAGGACTATCGGCTGGCCTCGAAGAGACTCTGGCAAACCGTCCGGCGCCTCAGGAGAGGGAAGCAGTGCCCTACCAACGCTGTCTACAGTAGAGGTGGGGAGCTGTTTACCTCAACTGGGGATGTCGTTGGACGGTGGAAGGAATACTTCGAGGATCTCCTCAATCCCGCCGTCACGTCTTCCATTGAGGAAGCAGAGGCTGAGGGCTCAGAGGTGGACTCGTCCATCACCCGGGCTGAAGTCACCGAGGTAGTCAAGAAACTCCTCGGTGGCAAGGAACCGGGAGTGGATGAGATCCGCCCTGAGTACCTCAAGTCTCTGGATGCTGTGGGGCTGTCTTGGCTGACACGCCTCTGCAGCATCGCGTGGCGGTCGGGGACAGTGCCTCTGGGATGGCAGACCGGGGTGGTGGTCCCTCTTTTTAAGAAGGGGGACCGGAGGGTGTGTTCCAACTACAGGGGGATCACACTTCTCAGCCTCCCTGGGAAAGTCTATGCCAGGGTACTGGAGAGGAGAATACGGCCGATAGTAGAACCTCGGATTCAGGAGGAACAGTGTGGTTTTCGTCCGGGCCGTGGAACACTGGACCAGCTCTATACCCTCTACAGGGTGCTGGAGGGTTCATGGGAGTTTGCCCAACCAATCCACATGTGCTTTGTGGATTTGGAGAAGGCATTTGACTGTGTCCCTCGCAGCGACCTGTGGAGGGTGCTCCGGGAGTATGGGGTCCGGGGTCCTTTGCTAAGGGCTGTCCGGTCCCTGTACGACCGAAGCAGGAGCTTGGTTCGCATTGCCGGCAGTAAGTCAGACTTGTTCCCGGTGCATGTTGGACTCCGGCAGGGCTGCCCTTTGTCGCCGGTTCTGTTCATAATTTTTATGGACAGAATTTCTAGGCGCAGCCAGGGGCCGGAGGGTGTCAGGTTTGGTGACAACACGATTTCATCTCTGCTCTTTGCGGATGATGTTGTCGTGTTGGCCTCATCAGACCAGGACCTTCAGCATGCACTGGGACGGTTTGCAGCCGAGTGTGAAGCGGCTGGGATGAGAATCAGCACCTCCAAATCCGAGGCCATGGTCCTCAGTCGGAAAAGGGTGGCTTGCCCACTTCAGGTTGGTGGAGAGTTCCTGCCTCAAGTGGAGGAGTTTAAGTATCTTGGGGTTTTGTTCACGAGTGAGGGAAGGATGGAACGGGAGATTGACAGAGGGATCGGTGCAGCTTCTGCAGTCATGCGGTCGATGTACCGGTCTGTCGTGGTGAAGAAAGAGCTGAGCCGCAAGGCGAAGCTCTCGATTTACCGGTCAATCTACGTTCCTACTCTCACCTATGGTCATGAGCTTTGGGTCATGACCGAAAGGACAAGATCCCGGATACAGGCGGCCGAAATGAGCTTTCTCCGCAGGGTGGCTGGGCGATCCCTTAGAGATAGGGTGAGAAGCTCGGTCACTCGGGAGGAGCTCAGAGTAGAGCCGCTGCTCCTCCACATCGAGAGGGGTCAGCTGAGGTGGCTCGGGCATCTGTTCCGGATGCCTCCTGGACGCCTTCCCGGGAAGGTGTTCCGGGCGCGTCCCACTGGGAGGAGACCCCGGGGAAGACCTAGGACACGCTGGAGAGACTATGTCTCCCGGCTGGCCTGGGAACGCCTCGGTGTCCCCCCGGAAGAGCTGGAGGAAGTGTCTAGGGAGAGGGAAGTCTGGGCATCTCTGCTTAGACTGCTGCCCCCGCAACCCGGCCCCGGATAAGCGGAAGAAGATGGATGGATGGATGGAACGACGGTGAAACCTCCCACACGAAGAACAGGCTGGTAGCACGGAGAAACGAGGAGGTACAGACACTGCACAGGGAATCATCCAACAATAACGATCTGACAAACACAAGACGCAAGAGGTGAGGATAAATAGGCGCTGGTGATTAGAATCAGCTGGCGCTGATTCTCCCGGAGGATCATCAGCGACCGCGCCCACACACACCCCCATGCACACACATAAAAACAGCGCAAGGAAGAGTCAGTGAATTCATCAACCGTGACACTATCCTGTTCCCTGTGTCTTCTAGAATTATTCATCTTTATGAGAATCTAGCACGTCACGTTACAGAATACAGGAGCAAAAAAGACAATGGAACGGGCTGAGTTACAGAAACTGGCCGAAAATCATCTTCTCCTCTCCATCCAACAGAAAGGTAGGCCTCTGGAGCAGTATGTGGAAGAGTTTCTGCATTACTACCAGAGCATGTGAGCGAAGCGGAGTGGTGTGACGCTCCGCTCAATATTTCGCTCTATGCGCGTGCGCTCCGCTCAGATGCTCACGGCCCAAGCAATCGGTCCACTCACAAAACACTCATGCTCACCGGTAAAACAGATCCCGCTCTGACATTACATTTCTCTGTGGTAGGCTAATTGATTTCTGTTTGTATTGGATTTCTTGAAATAATGTATCAATAGTAGGATTATAAATAGCAGTTATGATATTACATTCTGTGACAGTCTGTAGCCTACTTTTTATTCATTTAAATGCATTAGATTAACTTTATCAATTAAAAAACATGACATTGCCCTTTAAGCAAACTTGCCTGTAAAATGCAATATCTGAAAAAGTATATTAGATTTTCGTTATTTTATTTCCATGAACATAACTGCTGTTGCAAAACAAGCACGTAAAAAATAAATAAAAACGAGATGAAATGCATAAAGAACTAAGAACTCCACAAAACACATCTGGATTGAAGGCACGTCTGCCCGTTGATGGTCCTCGAGGGAGCTTCACCGAATATGTGAGGTGGGTGCTGGTGCAGTACAACTCACCCATCACCATCTGCATCTTTGATGAGGACATTGTCAGCCCCACTCTAGACCCAGATCCCAGCCAGCCATCAACCATGGCCCACCGCTGAATCGGATCCTAAGCCCGCCACGAAGTTTGAGCCAGAGCGATCGCCGAATTAATTGGAACCCCACCCACTCTCTCACCGCTGAGGTACATACACAGAGCTGGGTTACTGAGGAGTCATTTTGTGGTGAGCTGGATGTAGGGCTGTTGCGATAACCGCAATATTGTAGTACCGCGCTACTGACAAGCCAACCACAGAGGAATGCAAGTAACCGCATCAACCACAATATTCACTTTTTTTTTTCATAAGGCTATACCCTTCTTGTTTTGAACTTCGTGCCATGTGTATTAAATGTTAAATAAGCTAATAATGATAACAAGACTGTTTATCATGGTGATTTGTACAGAGGCTTCATGGATTTGCACTTAAGCCTAAACAGACAGCGACTGAGCGCGTGCCATTACCTTGAGGTCAAGTCAAGTCATATATATTCGTGAAAAGGTTGGCGTGTCCAAGGAAAGCGAAATATTTGTCGTATCATCCTTTTAACGTTGAAGGTATTACCATAATTAGCGGCAGCGCTGGTCAGAATTCCACAGCGCGAGGAAGCCGAAGGAAGAAAATCAGCGAGTCATGCATTGAATCAGTGCCATTGGTCTCTATTAAGTGAAGCTTCAGCGTTACCCATGCGACGCATTGCTGGTCAGCTGAGCCTTGAAAAGTGGAGCTCAAAGTTACAAATAATTAACACCTTTTTTCATGGCATCTATCTTTTAATCAATGAATCAGCGTTTTTGAACGTGTTCGTTGAATAAACGGTTTAATGACTCACTCAAAGACAGTCCGTTCCCGTAACTATGTGACAGCATGCTGAGTGACAGCCTTTCAATGCGTAGAGACGGCGATTAGTTTCGGTTACATTGGTTACTGAAAACGTTTTTGTGCATGCTGACCACATCGTAACACTTATTTATAAAGCAACAAATAAATATAAATAAACAAAAAATTAAATAAATAAATGGCGATAATACCGCATATCACGCTATTGAGCCACTCAAAATTACCACAAGGGAAATTCCTTCACCGCGACAGGCCTAGCTGGATGAAGAGATATTTCCTTTACTGCAGTCACCGCTGGTCCAATCCGGTTCCATATCATCCAAGTCATTGCTGGATAAGTTCAAGTCATCACTGGTTAAGCACATCTCCAAGTCGTCGCTTGTTAAGCCCAGCTCCAAGCATCTTTTAAGCATCTGGTTAAGCCCATTACAAAGTCTTCATTGCCCCGCTCCAGGTATCGTTTGTTGCAGATGGTCCCCCCAGCCTCATTCTCCCTCCTCACTGCCAAAGCCATCCAGTTCATCAGCCTCTTCGCTGTCTCCCTTCAGCCCCTCGGCTCCTCCAGTGGTTCTGCTCTGCTGCATGGATCCTCTTGGGGCTTCCCAGTCATCAACTCCTCCTTGGCCCGTGAATACCTCAACTCCACCTCAAGCCTCCAAGCCCCCGACTCTACCTCGGCCCTCTGACCCATCAATTCCACCTCAGCTTAACGCTCTCTCTGGCTCCACCTTGATCCATCGTCACCCTGGCTCTGCCCTGGACTTCAGAGTCAGCCGCTGTGCCTTGAACCGCCAGGAATTTCCAATTGTCCAATTCTGATTTATAATATGATTTATAATATAACCACAGAAGGCTAAAGGCCCGAAGACTAGTAAAGGGTGGCAATTCTCTGAACAGCTACCATTCAGAAATCACATAATAAATGTGCAGTACTGTACCTAATATTTATAAAAGATTTACAACATTTAAAAAAAATATATAATTACTACATAATTACTACAGTTTGTTTCCAATGACAGTAAATGCAAGGCATTTGGAAACATTTAGTTAGCCCTAGCCTGGATGGATGCACTGCAGTTGACCAGTGGAAACAAAGACTGCCTGTAGAAACCAATTTTCGATTTTGATGTGCTTTCTAGATTTGCTGATGTCCAAGATCAAGGCATGTCAGTTATATGTATCTGACGTAAAGTGAGGCATGTTTATAACTGGATTCATTTCTGAAGTTTCTCACATAGACAGTCAAATATTTCAGTGAATGAAAAAAAAATAAAGCCTTTTTATCTAATGTTGTGATAAACAAAAATCTCAGTGATTAGTAAAGATGAAACGGAACATGTGTTCGTACCGGAAAATGTTTGTTGCGGGTCTTTCAGTTTGGTACGCTTGTGTACCAGACGAATACAGTGATGTTTTAACAAATGTAACTTCTCCGTGTGTGAAACACCATTTCAAACTCTTTCAAATTTAGGATGAGACAATATTGTTTATATCGATGTACTTTGATGTTGCAAACACATCTGAAAAAGGACATAAAGTGAGTGACTGTGGAAGGGCACAATCCAAGATGTCTTAAACATGAGATGTGCTTCATATTAAGCACTTCTAACTAAATCATAAACCTACATGGCTTGTCCTGCTGTCAGATGTGCACGTTGTTTAATGCTTTTGAGATGCTTTTTTCTCAGTGCACAATTTGCATCTTACACTTTTGACATTACCTGTAAATGTCAGAAATTCATGCAAGTATTTCCATTTTGCATAAAGGATTATACTAACAGCAAGCGAGTCTAGGTTTACCTTCGCAGACTTCAATGAACAAGTGCCTACTTTTCAGCTTAGAATCCAAAGTGCAGATCCATGTACACTTTAATGTAGGGTGACCAAATGTGCTGTTTTCCCAGGACACGTCCTGTCCTGGCCGTCCTGGCTGTTTTTTATAAAGTGATGAAAATATCCTGGTTTTCATTATTTTTCATTCGGCCATTAAAAGTATTTAAGTATTTAAAGTACACGCTTGCCTTTGCACACAAAACATATGAAACTAGCTTCGGCTTCGCCCCGTCTTGTTATAATCAGCGTGTTCCTCAATCCGCAGCGGCAAGCAGAGAGCATGTCAGAATACAGAGGCCTGTGTGTGTGTGTGTGTGTGTGTGTGTGTGTGTGT
Organism: Leuciscus leuciscus; assembly: GCF_965113295.1. Lineage (NCBI taxonomy): Eukaryota > Metazoa > Chordata > Actinopteri > Cypriniformes > Leuciscidae > Leuciscus > Leuciscus leuciscus. The sequence goes on from NC_138746.1 coordinate 36,720,608, forward strand.
GTGTGTGTGTGTGTGTGTGTGTGTGTGTGTGTGTGTGTGTGTGTGTGTGTGTGTGTTCATCTCAGCCTCATTGGTCTGTCACTACTCGTCAATGTCAGAATATTTTAAATGACCAATCAAGTAGGAGGACTTTACGTTCACAGAATTTTAGCAGCGTGACTCGACGCTTCAGTTTACAGTCAAGTGCGAGATAAGATGTAAGTAGCTAACAGCGAAAAAAAAAAAAAAGGCCCAAATTCACAGATGATTTACAGAGAAAATTCCTGTGTTTTCGTTTCGGTCGGGATCCGTGTAAAGCAGAATGCATGATCTGCAAAGCTGGCACGTACGTGTCAAATAAAGGTGCTAGCGATCTAGAAGCCCACATAAAGAAAGTATAGGCTACAAGAGAACATCAGGAGGATTGAATTGTTTTTTTTTAACTGAAATAGTGTAGTAGATTTTTATTTTAGTAGTAGATTTTTAACCAATGGCCATGAAAAGAAATAGTATCATGTAAAAGGTGTTAAAAGCTAAACTTTTTTTTTTATAGTATTCTATTGTTGCGGGCCAAACATTGAATGGAAAGGATGTATTACTTTATGTATTAAAGTACAATAACATAGTTGGGTAACACTTTATTTTACGGTGCCCTTGATACAGAGTAATTACTTAATTAATTACTTAGTAATAGACTTTGTAATAACATGTAACAAAATGTACTTAACATGTAACTAAGTTATGGAACAGCCTATACTTACAGATTGTAATTACGCACATGTAATAGGCAGCTACTGTTACACATGTGTAACAAGCCGAGTCTGTTACATATTACATACACATTACTTGTATGTAACATAAAGTAAAGTGTATCAAGATTGTACTAAAGTGCACTTCCTGTGTATCTACAAATGGTATCCATCTGAATTAACCCACTAGATCATAGCTTAAATACATGCATTAGCTTCCTAATTACATTGCAATTACAAAATATTACACAGGTATAAGCTACGTAAAATAAAGTGTATCAAGAATGTACTTAAGTGTACTTTGTGTATACATACCTTATCCATCTCTGCCTTACTTTGATTTAACTCACTAGTTCACAGCTTAAATGCATGCAGTAGTTTCCTAATTACATTGTAATTACATAATATTACACAGGGATAAGCTACGTAAAATAAAGTGTATCAAGAATGTACTTAAGTGTACTTTGTGTATACATACCCTATCTTTATCTGCCTTAGTTTGATTTAACTCACTAGTTCACAGCTTAAATGCATGCAGTAGTTTCCTAATTACATTGTAATTACATAATATTACACAGGGATGAGCTACGTAAAATAAAGTGTATCAAGAATGTACTTAAGTGTACTTTGTGTATACATACCTTATCCATCTCTGCCTTAGTTTGATTTTACTCACTAGTTCACAACTTAAATGCATGCAGTAGAGTTCTCAACGGGTCGGGTCGGCCCGACAAACCCGACGGGACCCGCGGGTTCGGTCCGGAAATATAAGCAAATGACTCGGGTCGGGTCGGACCTCGGGCTTAATCTTTTCCGCTCAGTGAAAAAAACAACAACAACAAACAATTTTTTATTAATCATCGCTGCTGTTCACCGTAAAGAAAGTCTGGCTGCTGCGTGCAACGTGCATCATGGAGAGGGGTGGGGGCAGACCTGACGCCGCTGCGTGCAAGCCTTTAGCCTGGAGAAGATGGAGTTGGTGAAAAGTAAACTTGTCGCAGGTGAATTCACCGTCGCTACTACAGGAGTGGGAAAATCAGAGGTCTGGAAAGGGTTTATTGTTTGTATTGTTAAAAGGCGTGAACATTAAAGGTTGATTTGAATTCCCGTCTGCTGGTCATGATAATAGGTGTATGAAGAAAAAAAAAAAAAAAAAAAACGCGGGTTCGGGCAGATAATTCAAGTTGATGTGTCGGGTTACATCGGGTCCGGGCTTTAAAAACCACGGGCCGGGTCGGGTCGGGTTGTAATTTTCAGGCCCGTTGAGAACTCTAGCATGCAGTAGTTTCCTAATTACATTGTAATTACATAATATTACACAGGTATAAGCTACGTAAAATAAAGTGTATCAAGAATGTACTTAAGTGTACTTTGTGTATACATACCTTATCCATCTCTGCCTTACTTGGATTTAACTCACTAGTTCACAGCTTAAATGCATGCAGTCGTTTCCTAATTACATTGTAATTACATAATATTACACAGGTATAAGCTACGTAAAATAAAGTGTATCAAGAATGTACTTAAGTGTACTTCATGTGTATCTATAAACCTCATCCAACTCGGCTTGTTACACATGTGTAACAGTAGCTGCCTATTACATGTGTGTAATTACAATCTGTAAGTACAGGCTGTTCCATAACTTAGTTACATGTTAAGTACATTTTGTTACATGTTATTACAACGTCTATTACTAAGTACCTAATTAAGTAATTACTCTGTATCAAGGGCACCGTAAAATAAAGTGTTACCCATAGTTGCAAGGTTGTGAATGCATTTGTCAAGTATTTTTTGATGCATTCACCGCCCAACCACTCCCCCACCCCTTAACCACGCCTCCCCAAACCACGCCCCGCCCATCAACCACGCCCTCGTCCTCTTTTCTGAAAACTAAAATATGGTCACCCTACTTTAACGGCTAATATTGTCTACAACCCATTGCACGTTGGACGAGGATTCGATTAGAACTACAAACACGAATAAAAAGTGTTAAAAACTACAAACATGGTGGATATGCGAGACTGACGGATGAAAGGATACATTCACACTGTCAGTCCAAATCCGATTATTTGTGTATCCGATTGGAAGCTGATCTAAAATTGTTGACTGTCCTCATTGTGCATCGCAACAGTTCAGATCCGATTTGTATGTCCATGCTGCTCTTAAGTTTTCCAGCATATCTACATTGGTTTTGATGGCAATGACATTGCGTTGGTAGGCATATACCTAAAACAACAACAACAACATGGAGGGGTTCGCAATTCAGATGCGGTCTTATTTACAACATGACGATGTGTATCCGCCGCGCTGGAATACTGCGTGACAGTACCATATGCATGGCTTTATTCTGTACAGTCGACTCCACCGGTTTCAAAACATGTCTCAGTTATACTGTCATTTTCTGCTGTCCGGCACTTTGCAACAACACAACCTTGTTTCTGCAGCGATTTTCAGCACGTTTCCTATAACAACTTCTGACGTTTCCGTTTTACGTGGCATGAGACGTATACACCATGAACCATGCAAAATCCGATCAGAGCAGTACAGACAGAAACGGATTTCCAGAAATGCAATTTGATTTCAAACCATATATGAATGTAGCTCGAATCGGATTTGTAAAAATCACATTTAATGTGCCATTCACACTTGTTAAATATTTTTGGACATCAATTGGATTTGCACAAAAACCAGATTTGGACTGATAGTGTGAACGTAACCTATGCGACAGAGCGTCCGTTAAAGATACGATTATAACGAAGTAGTTTGTTCCAAAGCTTGCCTACTCTTCTGCTACAAACTCAAAAGTACTTTTTCTTCACAAAAATAGTACATGCTTTAAGGGTGTAGTATAAGTAGGACACTAAACTGAGACTGCAGTTAGATTAAAACACACACACACACAAAAGTACTAGAATACTAGTTGTATAAAATGTACATGTGCATTTATCAAAAAGCAGTCATAACAACATATTATTAAAGTGACACTCTTGTTTGTTTTATGCAAAGTTCAGTAAAGTTTTAGGTTTTCATGAGTAACCGACTCCCAAGTGAATGGGTCTAAGCTGCCATCTCTACAACAGCACTAATTGCGTCAGCACAAGTCTGTTTATTTAACACCTTTGATTGTTAGGCTTCTAACACATTTAATGAGACATCACTACCACTGACAGATAAGTGATAATAGACACTTTGGAGAGTTAAAGATTTCGTCAGATAAATAACATTGTTCATTGGTCAGAAACATGTTGATCAACACAGATGACACTGAGGACTCTTTCCCTATTTTTCCAATACACTTACCTTCATGTTGAAGTAGGCAAATGTAAATGTTAAGTCATTTCAAACAGTGCTGTGTTCCCCTTGTTTTTGGTGAACTTGCAAATTAACTAAAAGCGAAGTCCATTATTGTGTACATTTTCATTGCTGTAACATAATTTGCATTACTACAGAACTCTTCATACAACATTCACCTCAGCCTAGCCCATAAACTTCTAAGGATTTATACACAATCAGTCTTCTACATTATGATTTTCTATATGCAAATTCCAAATTCACACACAGAAATCCAGGAAAAGACAAATAATAATCAATGTTGATATTCCAAACAGAAAGTTCAAATGACGGACATGCAACGTTTCTGGATCTCACTAGAAAAATGAATGACCGTGAAAACTAAAAACTAAAATAAGTGTAGTGATATTCACATAGGCATCAGTTGTGTAATGATTTTAATTCACAGAAGATATGTTATCAGATGATCCCTGTCTTAATAAGCATTGTGTTTTCACCATCCACATTTATATCATGCTTTAGGCCCCGTTTACCTGGTTATTTTGAAAAATGGAGACATTTCCCTTCGTTTGCGCCCTTCGTTTACACGCAAACGGAGAATTCGCCTCTGAAACCAATTCTTTCTAAAAACTCCGGCCAGAGTGGAGATTTAGAAAATATTCGTTTGCACGTTTGCATGTAAACTGAGACAAACGGATGTTTAGGCAGCCAACGTCACAGTATGCGCCAGAGCTGGCACCTACGCCAAAAGTGCCACCTATGTTTACATTTTTATTTGGCTATGGTGATCATGGAAGCGTTCAGTCACATTTATGTTGGTGCAAACTCTTTTCGTGTGTTTGCATTTGCAAATACAGCTGCTCCATTATGTCGAGGAGCAGAGACGAATGAGTGCTCGGAGGTCAGCAATTTTGCAACAACTTCTCCTCCCTCCAACACGAAGAACCAGTCCGCGTCACCGTCAGCGCCGCTGGTTTTGGGTCCGACCTGGGCGAACTGCTGTCTGGTGGGAGAACTTCGAAAATGAAGTGGTTGTCCCGGATGAGTGGCGTGAACATTTTAGGATGTCAAGGTCATCGCTGCTGTCACTCTTCGAATTGCTGCGTCCCTACATCGAGGCTGAGATCATGCGAGTCATGCGGTCCCCTGTCGGTGTCATAAAAAAAGTTGCCTGCACCTTGTATTACCTGTCTGACGAGGGTAGACTGCGCAAGACAGCCAACGCTTTCGATCTTTCTCAGTCGACCGTGTCAATAATAGTAAGGCAAGTGTGTGAGGCAATAGCTGTCCACTTAGGTCCTATGTACATACAACTGCCCACATCCGAAAATTCTGTGCAGAAACTAGTGCAGAAATTTAAAGAAGTGCAGGGCCTCCCTCAATGCATAGGTGCTGTGGATGGCACACATGTGGAAATAAAGCAGCCATCTGTAAATTCCACAGACTATGTCAATAGAAAAGGGAGGTTCAGTTTGAACGAGCAGGCTACCTGCGACTATAAATATTGTGGTAGTTAAATGGCCTGGGAGCGTTCATGACGCCCGCATTTTTGCAAATTCCACACTCAACGCCCATCTGAAAGATGGAAAAATCCCACCATGTCCCAAGCAAATAGTTGAGGATGAAGAGGCCATACCAGTGTACTTACTTGGAGATCCTGCATGTCCTCTGCTCCCATACCTAATGAAAGAGTATGCGAATGGGGGGACCACTGCTCAGGAGCAGTACTTTGGACTGTCTTTGTGCCGTGCACGGATGGTTATCGAGTGCGCGTTTGGGAGGCTGAAAGGCCGGTTTGGAGCCCTGAGAAGAGCAATGGACATTAACCTTAATGACCTTCCCTTCGTTGTATATGCATGCTTCGTCCTGCATAATTACTGCGAGGCTGCTATGGACACTGGGGATGACACCAGGTTTAAAGAGGCTATTCAATATGACCGGGACAACCAACCTGATAATCCACCAACTGTCAGAAAGGGAATGTCAGCTGAAGGGAAGAGGGTCAGGAGAGTCCTGACACAGTTTCTTGACCCATAAAGGGACCTCAAGTGTGTGAGTGTGTGTAAAACTGGTTTAACAAACATGTTGAAGTAGCCTACTCTGTTTAAATGTATACATTTTAGTACAGGCAAATGTTTGTATTTAAGCATTTTTCTTTACAATTTTGTTCTTTGTATTTGATACTCAACAGTTTTGTGGGCCAGGTTTACAGTAACAAATGGTCAGTGGTTTTATAGTTGCCCCAGCATACATCACTGTGTGAGTCTTACACAATTACAGACACAAGTCTGAATGCTTTTCAACCAGTTTAATTCTGATCAGACACAAGAATTGTTTGTCATTACAGCATTAAAGAGAACTAAAACTGTATAAAATGCCTCTGTACTGATTACTGCTTATAACTAACATATTACAAAACAATAAATGAAACAGCATTCAAGTGGCATTTCCAAGAGGCTTCAAGAGGTGTGTTTGAGCTTATTTTTATTTGATTAGGACAATGCACATTACATTTCTGTAAATGCGCCAGTGTTAGCCAGTTGGCTAATTTTCAACTGTAGTCCAAGTTACCTAGAACATTACAATAAACAAATTGTATAACTGTTCAAAAATAGGGCATACAAAGGTGTTCAAATGAACTCAATTTGGAATTCAACTGACCTCAATGGTATAAAAAAACATTCCAAAGGTACATTTAACACTAAACAACCAAAGAAGTGCCATTTCTGTAAACTCTTATTGCAGCTGCCAAGACATCAGACAAGCCTTTATACTTTCCTTTAAAAGTGCAATTTGTGTAAACTGTTATTGCAACTGCTGAAACATTAGACAAGCTATTATACTTGCCTTTTTACAATCAAAAAGTAGCCGTAGCCTGCAGAAACAACCGTAAGGACAGAGTCAAATTTTGACTAATCTTTCTTGAAAAGTGCTTGGGTGTACGAGAACTGCCCTGGGCCCTCAACAGGTATGAAGGACAAATCTGCAGTGTTAATAGTACATTTACATTTACATTTACAATTTTGTCATTTAGCAGATGCTTTTGTCCAAAGCGACTTACAAATTGGGACTAAATTAAGCAAGTCATCGTGAAGAGGCAAAAAACAACTAGTAAAAACAACTAGTAACTAGTGTAATGGCAATTTTCAGAAGTTAATATCAAACAGCATCAGAGGTGTAAGAAACTTTCAAGAGACAAAACTGTAATAAAGAGAAAAGGTTTATTTCAATGAGGATTCTTTTCACAAAAGCCGCAGCCACCCAGCTTTGAAATAGAATGCCTACTAGACACAACAAAACATAGATATTTTATACAGTTTCTTGGCAAAAGAACTCCTCCTTCCAGGTTTCTTGTAAATTTCCAGAAAGATACCCCCTATCTTCTGCTGGTTCGGACTGGTTTCTACCCCCTGGTACAGGTCACACTGTTCTATGTCCCTGAGACACCCAAAGGCCTTCATCTACGACCTAAATTGCCTCTCGCTTCCCTGTCCTCCCTCAGCTGCTAGAAAACCTCACAGAAACATATGATTAAACAGTTTGGAAACGAATGATTATAAGAAACGCTGAATTTTCCACAACAAATTCCTCCTCTTTATCATTCTCTGATAAACGTATTAAAGGAAAATTCATCATTGTCTTCTAATTTCTTGATCAAACATCATTACATCATTACATCATTTCATTTCAAGATCAGAATTGATTCAAGTCTTTACATCACAGTTATACTCTTCATGTCTGACTTTCATATACCTGATCATTCTACTTGAACTTAGTAGGCAAAAAGATTAAAATTAAAACTATTAGGCAAAAACATTAGAATTAAAACTAGTTTGAAAAAAAGATTAAAATGAAATAAGCTCAGGCTATTTTTCCAGGGATAGACCCTTAATTTTACAGCAAGCAGATAAAGGTTTATTCTGGAACCGGGCTAGACGAACGAGCTCTGTCATTGCATCCCCAACACTATAGGTCGGACCCTCAGTCATTTCAGTATAAACAAGAAAAAGTTGGATTAATATTTAGTAGGAAAACAAAACATGCTATAAAAACACAGATAAAGTGATACAAAACCTCCTCATATTAAAACCCTGTCCTTGTATGCCATCTCGTAACACGGATGGCTACTGCTTTTAACCCTCTGAACATATCATCATTCTTACAATGGAAAAAGAAATAAAAATAATGAAAACAATAATAATAATAAAAACAGTGAATAGAACAGTCAATCATTGACATCAAAACCTAAACAATCAAAGTTTAGAAAATCCCTTTCCTGGTCCCAGGAAGGCAACAAAAGGAAAGAAAACACATTTAACTCATGTGTGCATACATGTCATCGCTGTCATAATCATCACATTGCTCTCCATCAGTCATTGGGTACAGAGTCAGTTTCACTGCTTGGACTGACGTGCTAACCGTCCCTGCCCTGATCAATCTCTGCACTAAGCTGGAAAGGCACTTCATAATGCATGGTAAACAAAACAGTAATCCCATACCCACAATTGGCAAGACAGTTTGAATTATTCTATAAAACCACCCTGACCATGCAGACATCAGCCACCCCACCCACTCACTATCAGTAGCTTTAGGCGGCTCTTTCACAGCTTTTCTCATGTGCTCGATGATATTGGTTATGTTGTCACTGTAATCAGGAATATTAAAACAACATGATACCCCCAACATTTTACAAACTCCACATTTCTTTGAAGTCAAAGCTTCAGAGCACAGCTGCTTACAGCGTTTGCTCTCCTCTTTTCACTGTTTGTTTCAGGACTCTTCACAAAAGTATAAGAATTTGTACTACATGCCATCAATTTCATTAAAACTTTGTTGAAACAGTATTCCTCTATCAAGTGGTTAGTCTGCAGATTCAACTTAATGTTATCAATATTTTGTCAGTCCCACTTATCTCTGCTGTTTCACAAAAAACAAAATATTATGTTACTCGGATCTCAACCCTTAAGACAGCCATATAGCTGCATTCTTCTTTAACCTTTATTACCTAGATTGTAGTTTTCTTAGACATCTAATGTCATACATAACTACTTCTCACAGTATTCCTCTATCAAATCTTTCCCTAAATGCAAGTTCCTTCTGCATCCTCCAATCTTCTTACGACTTCCATCTATTAACTTTCCTTTAAACTTTCTTTTCTCCCTTATTTACTTGCACATTCTTTTCACTTTCTTTAGCACTGCATTCACATTCTTAGTTCTTTCTCAGACGAAAACTTTAATATCGTCATTTAAATACTGTTCTACTTTAAAAAAAAACCCACGTTAATACACGTCACTTTCACGTTATCACTTTCTTTTCTGAGTGTCCATTTACAATTACAGGCTAAATGGCCCCGCTGACCATAATTAAAACACTCTCTTTGCCTATAGTTTGATCATTGAGCTTGCAAACAGCTCCAACTTACTGCACACCCTTGAAGCAGTGTGTCCTAATCAGGAATGTAAACACAGCCACTGATAAGCAGTTCTCTGTATTCTTTTACAGTCCACCAGTGTGGATTCAATCACAACAGCCAAATCATAATCTTCATCATTATTATTGGCAGCACATTAATTTCCATAAGTTGTAAAGAAAATCATTCAACATATTCTAAAGGTTTTCACTAAACATTTTCTTTGTTAACTCCAACCACCTTGTTTGGCAGATACACAGAAGTTCCCACATTCATTAAAGCTGGATAACAGCACCCTGACCAGTCCTTTTTTTTCAAACGGTGATATGATATTACCACAAACCCAAACTGCCGCCGGTGAACTTTGATACGGTTTATCGAATGGACACTTAAAGTTGATTTCTTCGTGGTTGGTTTTAATGTTTGCTGTGCAATTGTTCATTGTCCCGTCCAACACATTGATCTTAATTCTGCAATCTGACCACCCAATTTTCAAAGGTCTCGGTCTGTTGAAACAAACACAAACATCACCTTTCGCAAACGTTACTCTCAGAGGTGGAATTGCAATTTCAGTGTTATTGTACTGCTGTATATGGTCACAGTTGTCAGCAGGCTGTTCCATTGGTGTCTTTCCTCTCTCTAGTTCCACAACAGTTTTTAATACATCAGTCATTTGCTGAGGAATCAGACACTTGGTTTCGTTGACAGTAGCTGCTGTCTTTGGGGCTCCTCCTCTTGTTGCTCCTCCGATATGGGTGGAACCTTCCTGCAGTGATTGACATGTACCCACGTCGCTCGCTCGCCGACCTTCACCGCCGTATGCGTGATCAGCAAGACTTGGAACGGTCCCAGCCACCGTTTCGCCCTCCAGCTCTTTCTCCTGAGGTCTCGAATCACCACGTAATCACCTGGTCTGATTTTGTGCAGGAACGTCTCTGCTACCTTGCCCCTGGCATTTCTTTCACCTGCACAGAACTGTTAGATCACAAACACGACATCTCTTTGCAGTAATTCAACATTTCATTCTCACACACATCTGTCGATGGAAGCCTCCTTCTTTCCCCTGTTATACCCATGAATGGTGGTCTACCAAAGAGAATTTCAAATGGGCTCAAATTTGTTTTGACTCTCTTTCTCATTCTCATGTACATTAACACAATGGGGAGTGCTTTCACCCACGAGAGCCCTGTTTCTTCACAGCATTTTGCCAATTTGTTCTTTACCGTCTGGTTTTCACGCTCAACAGCGCCCCCGCTGGCAGCGTGTTAGGCACAGTGTGTTCCATCGTGACCACATATCCACGACTACCAAACAATATTTCTGTTTCCCACACGGGGTTAGTTCAATGAAATCAATCATTAAATATTCAAATGGCCCGTCTGGGGCTGGCTGGCTTGCCAGTGGTGTTTTAATGCCCCGTGCAACGTTATATGCAGAGGCGGCCTTACCTATGTTTCACCCGTTTCAATTGAAACGGGCCCCGCCCTCCAAGGGGGCCCCCAACAGAGCAGGAAAATCCCATTCATTTTCTCAATAGGATATTTATTTTCAGACATAATGTCTAAAGTGGTCTCCAACACGTCGCTCGCGAGAGTAGCTCGTGGCCTGATTGGAGGTAGCTCGCCAAGGGCCGTTCACATATCGCGTCTTTTGCACGCTCAAGTTCGTTATTTCAAATAATTGAAGCGACGCACTAATTTTTTCCAGGCGCCGCGCGAGTCAATATGAAGGATGGGGGTGCACCCAAACTACGGGTGTTTTTTTCTTCTCCGTAAATAAATCTTCTAGCAGAGCTACAGCAAGCGTTTATCGGTAGTGGAAATCCATTAGCTATTAAAACTTCTCTGTCGTTGTGGAGAGCGCATGCATGGTACATAGCAACGACAGACGCCACGGGAAAATCGGACCAAATTTTACTATTAATAATAAAAGATAAGCTAATGTGCATTGTAAATGTCAGTATTTTGTCTTTTTTGAATCATTCTTTTTATAAAAATGATTTAAAGGCTGAAATATGCGAGGTTTATCTTTTTATAAAAACTTTTTTGTCAAAACTTTATTTGAACTTGTACATGTTAGTAGATAACATGTTGCAAGACACTCCTTTCAAATTTGGCCATCATTTTTAATGTTACTATTTTAATGTTTATGCAAACAAAAAGTGCATATTGATGGTAAGTTTATTTGTTATTTGCTGGTTTTCGACATAAAACTTGGTGAATTGATTTTATTGTGTAGTATTAGTACTTTTCGAACAGGATTATGTGATAACCATGCTCATTTTGGTCACTATAATCATGAAATTACATGTTCATACCATTTCATCTCTAGTTATGATGCACTATAAAATCAACAATAATTATGTGTTTTTACAGTATAATATTTTTTTTGTATGTCAATTAAGGGTGACATATATAGGCCTAGGAGTTATGAGACATTATTTAAGAGATTTAATTATTGCATATAGCTCTCGGCCACTTTCATTTTTAAAAAGTAGCTAAAAAAGGTTGGAGACCCCTAAACCATCCAAGTTAGATTGACCATGAGCTACGAGGCTGTGAAACGAAAGTTTCTGCTCCTATAAAAGCCACAAAGTATAAAAATCAACCTTGTTATTTGCGATCTTCTGGAGAAATACTACACTACCCATAATTCTAAGCAAAACACTGACGTCTCTGATTGGTCCGAAATTATTAAAATAATCCGTGGCGACGGTTTTGCAATCCGTGCGCCCAGTTTATAAACCGTACTCACGAATTCTCAAACTGTTCCCTCGGTTTAACAAATCGTGCCCACGGATTAATAAACCGTAGCCTACCCACGAGTTTCTATTCCGCGCTCTCAGACTTGTAAACCGTGCCTTCAGTTTGTGCAATCTGTACCCACAAATTCATAAACCGTGCTCACGCTTTCGCAATCCGTTCCCACGGGTTTGTAAACTGTACTCACGGATTTGTGGCTCGCCCTCATTTTAGAAGAACACCAGGAGGTACGTTGTTAACGAATCTTATAGTATATTGTTTTATTGTGTATTAAGTGGAATACATCAAATTGTCTTTACTGCGTCTGCATGCTTAAAGTGATTCTCAGTTGTAGCGGGTATGGGTGAATATACGATTTAATATTAATGGCGTGCATCAAAATCTTTTGTTTATTTGTGATAATCTTAGCACTTTAGTATTATTGCCTAACCTGTATTATGACTGATATTTGACGAACTGCTTTGTTCCTTTTTTGTAAGTTTTGGACAAAAGCGTCTTCTAAATAATAATAATAATAATTATTATTATTTGTGTTTAACTATAAATGAGTTCACTTAGTAATACAGTAATATGTTTGTCATAAAATAATTGATGCTTTGTTTTTATAGGCTAACCTAACCTTTTACAGTTTGGGATAAAATAGGCCTACATTTTTTGCACAATTTTTGCTTAAATAAAGCGTTCATAAATTATTTTATGATAAACATATTACTGTCTTAAGTGAACTCATTTATAGTTATAAACTTTAATAATAATAATAATAATTATTATTATTATTACATTTTATAGGCTACATTAGAAGACGCTTTCGTCCAAAACTTACAAAAAAGGAACAAAGCAATTCGTCAAATATACCGTACTACCGTGCTAAGATTACCACAAATAAACAAAAGATTTTGATGCACGCCATTCATATTAAATCGTATATTCACCCATACCCGCTACAACTAGAATCACTTTAAGCATGCAGACGCAAAGACAATTTGATGTATTCCACTTAATACACAATAAAACAATATACTATAAGATTCGTTAACAACGTACCTCCTGGTGTTCTTCTAAAATGAGGGTGAGCCACAAATCCGTGAGTACAGTTTACAAACCCGTGGGAACGGATTGCGAAAGCGTGAGCACGGTTTATGAATTTGTGGGTACAGATTGCACAAACTGAAGGCACGGTTTACAAGTCTGAGAGCGCGGAATAGAAACTCGTGGGTACGGTTTATTAATCCGTGGGCACGATTTGTTAAACCGAGGGAACAGTTTGAGAATTCGTGAGTACGGTTTATAAACTGGGCGCACGGATTGCAAAACCGTCGCCACGGATTTTTTTTTTTTTTTTTACTCACACAGTTGACTTCCCGGGCTCCGTAATAATTCAAGTTGAGGGGATGTTTTAGCTGTTTTTTTTTTTTTTTAAGTCAGTCCAGACAGCTGAAAATATACTGTGCAAATCAATTAAGCAGTGAAGTTGCCCTGCGTGAAAGGGCGAGCATTATTCCAACGTAAAACGCTGTATTGTATATAGTTTTAATCAAATAAGGTTGGATTATTTCTATGTTGAGCTGCCTGTTAATGAAGCTGAAAGTGCACGTAATAAAATAATATGATGCAAACCAACAGGAATCCTTGCTTTTTCTGCTCTATTATGTTTATATTTTATGTGGGTAGGGCCCCATATTAGTTATTGAAACGGGCCCCCAGATGCTTAAGGCCGCCCCTGGTTATATGTGGTGCAAATCACACATCTTTTGCAAAAATTCTCAGCATATATTGTGAAACCTTTGGTAAACCACAATTCTTTCATTTGCATAATCATCCCCCCCTTGGATGCATGGTCCATCCCATGCAACAATTTAGCGTAATGTGGGGAAAAAAAATGGCTGGGCAGACACGGCTTTCCATCAACAGATGTCCATACACCATCAACAAGGCTGCAGCCTGCCGTCTTCCATTTGTTTTTCTCAGCTCCTGTGGAAAAAGACTGCATGCTCTGTAAACAAGGAGAAATGTCATTGTTAAGGTTATTGTCAACTTGTACGCAAGTGGCGCCACTGCTATCAGCTTCAGTCTGCTTTGTTGCCGCTGCCTTCGCAGCCATATCAGCTCTGGCGTTGCCTGTTGATACGAAACTTTTATCATTAGTATGCGCTGCGCATTTACAAATTGCAATCTTGTCTGGCAGCATAATGGCCTCCAAAAGGTCAGATACTAACGTAGCGTTCAGTATCGGTCGTCCGTCTGACTTTAAAAATTTTCTGTGCTTCCACAGAGCACCAAAGTCATGCGTGACCCCAAAAGCATAACGCGAGTCTGTGTAAATCGTTACACACTTGTCAGTCATCAGTTTACATGCTTCAGTTAAAGCGACTAATTCAGCTGCCTGTGCAGAGTAATGACATGGTAATTTGCCAGATCTTACAGTTTCAAATTCAGTCGTCACCGCATAGCCCACGTTATTTTGTCCTGTTTGTGGATCTTTCGACGCAGATCCATCCACAAACAGGATGTTGTCACAATTATCAAGCGGAAACGTCCATCAGATCTGGACGTGGTGTGCATACCTGCTCTAACACTGACAGATAACAGTGATGTTCTTCACCATCCTGCTCTGTGGGTAAAAGGGTCGCTGCGTTCAACTTTGTACACCTTTTGACAGTTATATTTGGCATATCTAACAGAATTTTATGATACCTCAATCGAGCTGTAGACAAATGTGACGTTCTCTGCTCCTGCAAAATCAAAGACACCAAATGTGAGGCCCCTAAAGTCAGATCAGCATAGCCTACAAACTCTCTTGAGGCCATTGAGGGCCAGTTCAGCTACCACCACCGCCCGGAGACAGTGTGGCAATCCCGCTGCCACGGGGTCGAGTTTTGTTGAAAATAGGCTAGGGTCTCATCGGTCACCATGCGTCTACAGGAGAACAGAAGTCATAAGGTCATGCTTTTCATCAACCATCTGCACAATGGATGGTCTACAACCAGAAGGTCTAACAATCGAGATATCTCATTGTGCTTTCATGTTATCAAATGCTGTCTCAGCTTCACTTGTCCAAACAAGTCTGTCACATGACTTCAACCCTTTCCCTGTTGTCAGGGCTCGTAAAGGCTGTTCTAAAATGGCATAATTGGGAATGAATGTACAACAGTAAGCACACATCCCCAAAAATGACAGCAACTGTTTTTTTTTTACAGGCTTTGGGGCTTCTTTTATGCCCTGCACCCTTTTCTGTGACAGTGCTTTGCTGTTTGGTTTGATAACATGCCCCAGGAATGTCACTTCCTGTTTCACAAACTGCAGCTTTGAAAGGCTGACCCTGTGTCCCTCCCTTTCAAGATGCTTCAGGAGAGTCACAGTGTCAGCCCTGCAAATAGACTCATTCACTGAACAGATCAAAAGGTCATCAACATAAGATATGAGTTCGGTTCCCTCTGTCAAAGTCAGATTCTCAATAGCAATCATGTCTCTCCTGACCTCAACCTCAAAATCAAATTTTTTATCTTAAATGCCCCCCACACTCTTACTCTCTGCTGTGTGTGTGTCAACTCTCACCCAGTCTGTGGCTGATAAACATTCTTTCACAAAAAGGCCCACATCTCTCCACTGCTGGCTTATGGCCTTGGAGACAGATAAGTGGCAGGCGGTGTTCTCTGACATAAGATAACAAGCTTTCTGACTTTCTGTCAACACTGCAGCCAATGCGCACACACTCTCTGTCCAGAAAATCTGGTCAAACTTCACACTTTCATTCTCCACAGAATTAAACCACATCTTTTCAAAATCTGAATCTCGCTCTGTTACGACATGTGATGTACAATGCATTTTATCATTTGTCATAAACTCTGTGTCGACTGGGTTTGTTCGAGCCTTTGCCAATTCCAAAATTTTCTCTGCCCAATCAACATCTGTCACCTGCCATTCATAAGCCCACTTCGGCTCGAATTTGGAACAAGTAATTTGTGATGTCTCCTCAATGCTAATTCCATAGGAATCAGCACAGAGGGACAAATTTAATTTACACATTAAATCACGAGCCATCAGAGGTGCGGGACAACCGGGAGACGACACAAATTCATGTTCGAAAAGGCATCCCCCCTCTGTTTCGCACTCTAACGGCTCGGTTAACCGGTCAGAAATCAAATGGCCAGAGGCCGAAGTGCTCTCAAACACCTTCCCGGTTAAAATTGGAACACATGGTAAATCACATGGTCGTAATGTGCTCAGGCTTGCACCAGAATCTACTAAAAAGTCAATAACTACCCCTTTAACTCGTAAAGGATAAATAGGCATTTCAGAAAACCCTGTGCTTTTGTATAGTTTCACACGCTCATCACACACAGCACTGCTCAAATCATCAGTCACAGCTTTGCTCAAAGTATCATCAGACACACAAAAAGATTTGCAAGCAGTTTTTTCATTGCAGATAGCAGAAAGAAGATCAGTGTATGTGTTTGTGTGTGCGTCGTGTGTGTGTGTGTGTGTTAGTAAAAATATTTTCACTTCCCTTTGCTGCAGCCAGAAAATGGCTTCCCAGAACCGGACCCCCTCCGTCCCGCTCTCCAGCCCCCTCGGTTCAATCCGACTTCATGGTGGGACACGCGCTGCTCCAGTGTCCGTCCTTCTTGCACACTCTACATTTTGTACAGTCTCGGAGCGAGTGGGCATTTGTGGCACAAACATAACAGCTCCATTTTCCTCCAGCAGCTCTTCCTTTCTGTCCTTTTCGACCAGCAGGGTTTGAGCAGGAAGATGCAGGTTTGTTCGGTTGTTTAGGTTGTCGTTGTTGCATAACCACCATTGTGAAGGGTTTTTTCTTCTCCTTTCTGTCCTCTTCAGCGTGAGTAGCGTGCCGCAGCGTTGCACTCAAACGCCCGTGTAACTGTGCATGAAACTGCGCTGTTAGTCTTTGTGCCACTCGCTCTGCGGCCTCTGCCCCCCCTCGCGCTGCTCTTGCATCTGCCTCTGCCTGCGCTGCTCTTTGGGCTGCCTCTGCCAGTTCAATTTGTGCTCGTGCTTCTGCAAGTCGTGCTTCTTGGGCTGTTCTCGGGGCTGGTGGAAAGCGGTCCAGATCGAGGTCCAGCCTGAGGGCCGGTATCTCTGCTACTGGGTAGTGAGCTGTATTGTAGGCAGGTAGCGGAGCCGTTGCCACCTCAGTCACATGTGGAAAAGCACATACATTCGGTTCATTAGTAGTTTTCTGTTCCGGTGGAACTGTTTTCACACATACAACATTCTCAACATTACATGCCAATTCTTTTTGTATTTGCTCTCGTTCTCGCCTGTCAGCCTCTTCTACCCAACACATTATAGTCGGTTCACAGTTCTTACACCCATGTTTAACACACACACAGCAGCTACTCTGTTTTCCCTCGTTCTTTTCTACTGACTCTTTTACTATATTTAGTCTTATTTTACTCAAGGTCCCCGCTTCGGGAAAATCGTGATATTTGATCAGTTTCTGTATGTCAACCATACATTTACCACCATAATTATTTCTCATTTGACAGAAAATTGGTGTATAAAAATTATCTAATTTACTGTTAGATGACCCCATTTTGGCTGAATCTCCCTTCTGGATTTTACTCTTTCGACACGTGTCTTAGTATCTGTCAAACGTCTTCAACAGACCCGATTTTATTTCACCCAAAACCTGTCGGGTTTCAGCAAATATGCCGTGCTTTTGTAATTATGTTTTACTCAAAATCTACTCATGTGCACCTTCCAGCGCTCGATTGATTCTGATTCACCTAATTAATCCGGCGTGGCTCTTCCGTCCACCTTTGCAAGATTTCTTCGGGTTACAGAGACTTTGAGCAAAACTAATTAACCATCACCTGTGATTACCTGCGTGGCTCTTCCGTCCACTAACGAGCTAAGTGTGGCAGAAACCGGTCTGATTTCCGTCAGACCAATTTCTCCCTCAAAAATTGTGATTAATGAATCACCTCTCGCTCGTACCCAAAGCAAACTCAGCCAATATGGTTCATGTTCACTCACAATTATCAAATCACACTTAACATCAATAAAACAATTCTGCCGTTTCTTACCCAGAGATGCTTTCTCTTTTCTGTAATTGCCGCGAATTCTTTCTTGATCCTGGTGGGAGTTCCCCCTCTGGCCCTGAATGCGGGAATTGGCTCTCTCTCCCTTAACCTGTTGAGTTACTATCTCAAACCGTCGGGGTATGAGACGGCCGCCTGATGCCGCCGGGATTGTACACTTCCGTCAAAATCCGTTCTTCAGGACCAGGAGAAGAAGATCCACACAGGACCCCACGTTCTGACACCAAGTTGTAATGGCAATTTTCAGAAGTTAATATCAAACAGCATCAGAGGTGTAAGAAACTTTCAAGAGACAAAACTGTAATAAAGAGAAAAGGTTTATTTCAATGAGGATTCTTTTCACAAAAGCCGCAGCCACCCAGCTTTGAAATAGAATGCCTACTAGACACAACAAAACATAGATATTTTATACAGTTTCTTGGCAAAAGAACTCCTCCTTCCAGGTTTCTTGTAAATTTCCAGAAAGATACCCCCTATCTTCTGCTGGTTCGGACTGGTTTCTACCCCCTGGTACAGGTCACACTGTTCTATGTCCCTGAGACACCCAAAGGCCTTCATCTACGACCTAAATTGCCTCTCGCTTCCCTGTCCTCCCTCAGCTGCTAGAAAACCTCACAGAAACATATGATTAAACAGTTTGGAAACGAATGATTATAAGAAACGCTGAATTTTCCACAACACTAGTAATAGGCATTACATTGTGTGTGTGTGTTCTATTGCCTGAGGAGTTTTGTGGGAATACCTGATGTATTTGATTTGGAAGATATGAGTGTTGTGATGGCATATGACCTTGCTGGGCTAGTGTTGTGGGGTAGTGTGGTGGTGGCGCCTGTGCTAGTCGTGGTGTATGGAGTGTTGCCCGCAGGAAAGAAAACCCATCAACAATTGAGGTTGTAAGCCTATCCATTGTATTGGAAACTTTAGAAAAGTTGTCAGTGGCTCTTTTTTCTGAGGCCTCAATGACGTTAAGGAGTTGTCTTTTAATACGCTGGTCTTCTTCAACAGGATGTTGTTGCAGAGCCTCTGCTGAAAGCCGTTTATTCAGACGCTCCTGGCGGTGTCCTCTTAGTTTGGCCTTTACAAAGTAGATCAGAACTAAATTAATTACAACAGCATAATTTGCAGTAAAAAAATCCAGTGTTACAAACATTACTTTCCCATTATATTCTAGTATTCACTTTTAAAAAAAGAAACAGTGTCAGCAATTGCCATAAGAGTAGCAGATCTTAGTAGTAGGAGCTTAGTATTAGGACTAGGAGCTGTAGAATTTCTCTAGAATGTTTCATGTGGTGCCATGGCAATGGTTGAGTTCTAAATTCTAGCTTTCATTGACATTTACCTCTGCCTAGGGGCAAGCCAAGATAGGCTACAAGATAGTGTCTCTCTATCTCACTCAGTCTCTCTCTCTCTCTTACATACACACACACACACACACACACATTTCAAAAATGCTTACTAGGTTTGTTACCTAGGTTGGTCGGTTTGCATAATCAACCATGTTCTAACAACAAAACATCAACAAACCTTTACAACAAATTAATGTAGAAATAAGTGTAGGCCACAATGACACAAACTTATCACACCACATCACACACACATCTGTCTGATGAGGTCAGACATACAGGTAACTAGGCTACTAACGACAATTGTATACATACGTTTAGAAGATCTCTCCTCTCCTTCACTGGTGGTACTGGTGGTGCCACACTGCCATCATCAGGATGTCCTTCAACTTCTACGTTGGAATCAATGACATCCAATGTTGACGAGCCTTGAGGCGAGGCTTGAGACGAGGGCTCCAGGTCATTAGTTTCGACACCGGTGGGCAAAGTGGTGGTGGCCGGCGAACCACCCCATACCTGCTCGCACATTTAAAAATACAGGAGGACTTCCATGCCCAGACCTACGTCCTGTGTCCACAGCACCTCTGTATTTCACCCGAACTGCCTTAAGCTTGGTTGTGAGGACGGCGCGGGTAATGTCCTCCTTTTGATGAGGAAAATCATCGGTAGATGTGTTGGGGTAGTGCTCTAAAAAGAGGGTCAGTATGTCGGCACATTTACTTTGGCACATCTCCCAGTCGATGTTCTCCTGTAATTTTGTGGTTTTGTAATCTAAAGTTACATTTAAAAAGAGCTCTACCTCCTGGTCAGTCCACACGAATGATGATCATGGCACATCCAGAGGAAGTGATTTGTTGCTGTTGTTGCTATTTTCGGGATTCTGATTGGCTAACGTCGGCTTGAGCTTCTCGTTACACCGCCACCTACAGGTTTGGCATGCTCTTGACAGCATATATACAAGGGTACGTGTAAATGAACACTTTTCTGAAAACTGACATGTGTTCACGTTATTTTTGAAACCGGAGAGGATGAAATGTCTGTTTATGAAAATAGCCGCCCACGTGTAAACGTAGCCTTAGTGCAAGGGTTCTCAACTCTGGCCAAGGTCCACTTTAGAGTACAGCTCCAATCCTGATCAAACTCTTCTGCCTGTAACCTTCTAGTAATCCTGAAGACCTTGATAAGCTTGTTCAGGTGTGAATGATTAGGTTTAGAGCTAAACACTGCAGGAAAGTCGATCTCGAGGGCCAGAGTTGAGAACCCCGGCTTTACTACATACAGTACTTCAGTTGTAGAAGGAACATCTGGAAATAGTAGTGGTTAAGAAATAGTAAAATAGTAATAGTTAAGAAGGCCTCAGAATTTGGCAAATGAGCAGTAGTGATGTAAAGTCCGATTCATTTCAGCAAACAGTTTCATTGAACCAGTTCAAAAAACAATTTATCAGTTTCATGCAATGTCACTACACATTTCTTTTCAAACAACTCATGTGTCATGCTATATCAAAGAAACATTCCAATGAAGTAATTTGTGTCAACGCACATTAAAACATTAAAATAAAACATTATTTGAGTGAATGCACATTGACCAAAGTTCTAGCCTTCACTTCTTTTTAGTCAAAGTACGCTCCCCTGAAGCCAGAGTATTGCCATGAGCTGACGCCCATGCGTACAGATGGTAGGTCCCTGACACTGGGGCCTCCGTTGAGGCAGAGTGGCGTATGTTGTACTCCCCTTGTTTTAAGGGTACTAGCTCTGTTGCTGAAGTACACTGCCATGGGCAATGTGATTAGGCACCAGGATGCTGTGGGTGCTGTTTAAACAGCTTATCTGCCAACGAAGGCTGCGCCGTTAGGTAGTAGGCCTCAGCAGGCCTCCTTGAATGGGCAGCCCCCAAGAGGGCGCTGTAGGCCAGCTTACTTCACGTGGTTGGCCTTGGTGGTTCGGGCAGTTGACTCACTGATGGGTAGTAGGCCTTAAACAGTCCTCCTCGGAGGTGAGTCCCAACATTGTGGGACATACTTTATAGCAGCTACCAGGTAGCTAGCCGTATTAGGCCGCCTGTGCCTGGACCCAATAGCTATGTTGGTGTAGTATGGTTCCCAACAGTGTACCTTTGTAGCAGAATTGACTTGCTATCAGCTAGCAGGCCCAACCAGGCCTCCCTGATAGGCAAGTCCCCAGTTGGCTGGCCTTAACAGGCCGCCTTGGAACTATCACCCGGACTCAGGGCTCATAGTTACCAGTTGCTATCAGGTAGTAGGCTCCTCAGGCCTCCCTGAAGGTGAATTCCCACTTAAGATGGTTATCATGTAGTAGGCCTCACCCGTCCTCCCTGAAGGCGAATTCCCACTTACGTTGGGTATCAGGTAGTAGGCCTCACCAGGCCTCCCTGGAGTCAAGCCCCAAGGACAGGCAACTGGACAGCTAGCCTGACTTACTATCGGGTAGTAGGCCTCACTGGGCCTCCTTGAAGGTGAGTTCTCACATGCTGTGACTCTCAGGTAGTAGGCCTCACCAGGCCTCCCTGAAGGTGAGTTCCCACATGCTGTGATTATCAGGTAGTAGGCCCCTCCAGCCCTCCCTGAATGGGAACTGTCGGGTAGTAGGCCTCACCAGGCCTCCCTGAAGGTGAGCTACCACAGACTGTGGTTATCAGGTAGTAGGCCTCACCAGGCCTCCCTGTGAGTGGTTTCCTAGCGGTGCTGGGTTCAGGAAGCTAGTGGCCTCTTGCTATCAGTTCAGCTGGCCTTAGCAGGCAGCTGCTGAAGGCGAGCTTGCACCCTGGCTCGACTAAAGTGTTCATTTTCTGCTACTGGTTCCCTCCCGGAACCTCTTTTTCTGCCTACAGCCTGGTTTGCCTTCCAGGTTGACCATGTGCTCCCCTCACCGAGGGTCACTATGAGCACGCGGACTCCTTAGTCTGGTCAGACGGTCGTAGGCCTCTCGTGAGGCCTCCCAGTTAGATCAGCCCTTAGGCCTTCCCAGGCCTCCTCAGTGTTTTGAAACACAAACACTGGGTAGATCCGTGGATCCAGTAGAGATACTCCCCTCGCTAGCAAGGGTTGGAAAGCACTTGCTGAGTCATACTCTCCGGGTTATCCCGTCTCTGAGATCTGGGCCGAGTGGTTCACTGCCAGCTTCGCAGTCCCTCGGGTTGGATGTCCAGAGGCTCTGTCTTCGGACAGACAGGAAGTGGCCAGACTAAGTATCTATGTACTGACGCCAGGTCAGGCCGTCCTGGTGGCATTTCGGGGTGAGTACATTCCCCTGAATAGTGATTGGCTGGGGTTCCTTCGGGTTCCCTAGCCACATTCCCTAGAAGGGACCCCTTCTAATTGGAAGCTGTGGTTCCAGGTCCTGTGCAGGCCCAGGTAGGCATTCATTTAACCATGTTTATGAAGGCTTTCCTGCGAGGCTTACAGCTTGGGCTATGACCGTAGGGAATGCTGTCACTGACAGCCCAGTGTGACCTGAGGGTGAGTGGTTCTAGCATGTCATTTGAATTTGCTGGTTCTGACAGTTGTCACTGCCACCTGGCATGCACTCCCCTTAGCATGGCGGCGTGGGTATATCGTTCCCCTAGCGTCATTCGACGCAGTGCGAGTTCCCTTTCGAAAGGGAACGTCTCAGGTAACGACTGTAAACTTTGTTCCCTGAGAAACAGGGAACGAGACACTGCGTCTCCTTGCCATACCTCGGGGCCTGCCTACCCAACAGTCCCTTCAGACGATAAGGTGATTGTCATGTTTGCAAGGCACCCTTTTATACTTGCAGGTCGCACGTTAATCATTCACGTTAATGATTCACGGGCTGTCGCCGGTCAATGTGATTGCCGTGATTTGATAGTGATTTCAGACACCTGTCACGCCTGAGGCGTTCCCCTAGCGTCATTCGACGCAGTGTCTTGTTCCCTGTTTCTCAGGGAACATAGGTTACAGTCGTAACCTGAGACGTTTTCTGGGGGGAGAAATTTAGATTAAGTGAGTTTTTGTTTAAAACAAGCAAAATGATCTGCCAATGGGGTAAGAGAGATAATCTTGTTTCTGTTTGAATTAATGACAAACCTCCACCTAGATCAAATATCAGATACACAAAAGAAAACATTACATTTTATGATTCCCTCCCTTCCACCTCTATCCTCCCATGTCAGGGTTTTTCCTGCATTTAAATTATTAGGTGGCCACCCAAATAAAATTTCTTATCACTTGAGAAAATTCAGTCATCCATTTTTAAAACATCCCCTTCCATGCTATTTCTCTTCCAATATTTGTGTTGTTATATTATGATTTACACTTACAAAACCAAACATTCCAAAAGCTTGTACTGGATAGCATGGTGGGGATCGGTTTACTGGTGCTATCTGCTGGATGACAGAGCAAAAGTATTCTTTAAAAATAATTTTTTTAGCATAACCACTTACTTTAAGGGAAGTAATTATTTACTTAACCCTGAATATCTACTATGACTATATTAAAATATTCTGACTGTACCAGTTAGGACTAAAAATATTTGTTTCCTCTGCCTTGAGTACGTTTTTTTTTTTTCTCTCTCGCTAATACAAATGTGTTAAAATGAAGTACCTTAATCCATGGTGTTCCAGTCTTCTACATATGGTTCGCTCAGATTCTCCAAGCAGGCGCACAACCTGGACACATGAGTAACCACATATCACAGAGTACTCAATCATCTCTTGTGGTATGTCCAGTAAAGGACGTCCTGGTCCTTTAGTTGTCTTGTCCTTCACAAAAAGCCTGTTAGCTACTTCACTGAGGTTGGCGAAGACAACATTACTGATGTTGCTGTTGGTCAAGGCCACGAACTCATTTAACTTATCCAAAACTAAATGGCTTCTGAGACGAGAACTTCGCCCAGGAGTTCTCGGCTGTACAAAAGCAGACTGCTGACAGCTGCTGCCTCCACCCCACCGCCCGCGGCCCCTCAGTCTGCTCGTCGCCGGGGGCGTCCTCCTGCGTATGCCCCTGTTCCCGCGCCGCAGCAGCATCCTCCACCTAAACGGCGCCTTGGAGCCAGTCGTAGGCAGGCCGCCCGACCCAGAGATGGATGGGACTGCTCTCCAGGAGACGGTGTCCGCACCGCTCCCTCCCCCGGAAGAGGGCTGGGTGGAAAATCTTCTGTTCCCTTTTATTTGTTTTCTGCCGCTGGCCTCAAAACCAGCGGTATCCAAATAAAAAAAAAGAGCAGTTTCCTTCATCTCTGGGTCCGAAGAGGGCCCGGAGAGCAGTCGGGGGAGAGAATCCTCACCATTCTCATCCGCCTCTTCTATTGCCAGCGGGCAGCAGTGTGCAGTTCGAGAACGCAACCAAGCCGCCTCTTGCACCTCCTGCCCCATGGAACCAGGTAAGTGTTGCACAGCACACTCAGACGCCGCTACGGGCCGCCTCATAGAGAGAGCCTCCCGAGCCGAGTCCCTGTGTTCCATCTCGCTGCCCCACTCCGGGTAAGCCTACGGTCCCTTTGGTCCCGCTTGTATGGTCTCTGCGAGCCTGGTTAGCGCTCCCCAGTCCGTCTCGCTGGCTCATTCGGACCATCAGGCTCGGCTATGCGATTCAGTTCGCCCGGCGTCCCCCCAAGTTTCGGGCCATCCACTCCACTAGTGAGAGCAGCCGATGTCCATGTCTTGTGGGCAGAGATCGCAGTCCTACTGGCGAAGGACGCGATAGAGCCGGTCCCTTCAGCCGATATGAGGTCAGGGCACTACAGTCCCTACTTCATTGTACCCAAGAAAGGTGGTGGGTTACGACTGATCGACCTGAAGGACGCGTACTTTCATGTCTCGATTCTTCCTCGACACAGGCCGTTTCTGCGCTTCGCGTTCAAGGGTCGAGCATATCAGTACAAGGTCCTTCCCTTCGGGCTGTCCCTGTCTCCCCATGTCTTCACGAAAGACACGGAGGGGGCCCTTGTTCCCATGAGAGAACAGGTCATTCGCATCCTCAACTATCTTGACGACTGGCTCATATTAGCACACTCTCGAGATCAGTTATGCGAACACAGGGACCTCGTGCTCAGGAACCTCAGCCAGTTGGGTCTTCAGGTCAACTGGGAAAAGAGCAAACTTGCCCCCGTGCAGAGGATCTCTTTTCTCGGTATGGAGTTGGATTCGGTCGCACAGACAGCACACCTCACAGAGCAACGCGCTCAGCCGGTGCTGAACTGCTTGAACACGTTCAAAGGCAGGACGGCGGTCCCACAGAAATTCTTTCAGAGGCTCCTGGGGCATATGGCAGTGGCAGCAGCGGTAACCCCGCTCGGGCTGCTCCAATGTGTATTGGCTCATTTTAGTTTCACTTGAAGTAAATTGGCCTTTCTAGCGAGATTCCTATCAGTCGGTCATGACGGACGTCTCCGTTCCCTCCCTCAGGGAACGAGGGTTACCATATGTAACCGAGAAGTTCTTCTATCTAGAAAATCCATTATCCAATTAAACAGTTTTCCTCCAACACCCAAGAAATGCTTTTTGATTAGAAGTCCTTCTTTCCACAGCATTTCATAGGCCTTTTCTGTATTTGCTTGGGCTTTTCTTACATCATTCTCTAGACATTATTTTGGATCCATAGTACTTTTCTGAATGAACTTTGATATATTGCTATCAAATTTCCACTCTCCTGGAAGTGCATTGATCTCCCATTTATCATATGTTCCATTAATTTGCAAATGTGTGATGTCAGGGCAATAGGTCTGTAATTTCCAGGGCTGATGTCATCTTTCAGGCTTCCTTATCTGTAAAATTATTACCTCTTTCCAGCTTCCTGGCATTCTACCTTCTTCCCACACTTTGTTATATTGCAATTATAATTTTTTCAAGAGTTTCAACACTTAGGTGTTTTATCATGCTGTAGCATATTTCATCTTTACTAGGAGCTGTTTTTCTAGTTTTAATTCTAGCGAATCTCTTTCCGTCTTCTTTCTTCTCTGGTCTCATTCAATCTGCAGATTCAGCAAGTAGGCGGGCTCTATCATACAGCGTTCTGATTAGTTGAGACTTGCTTAAAAAATTAAGATTTATTTTTTATTCTATTAAATATATTCAATGACATGAGTAATCATTCAGTTATTTATTTTTATTTGTCAACCTCATTAATTTATATAACGTCTCGGTTACGTATGTAACCCTCGTTCCCTGAGTAGGGAACGGAGACGTTACGTCGGATGACGACGAATGGGGTTTCGCTTAGAAAGCCTATCATCTTCGAGTATATAAAACGAGCCTATGGCAATGAAATGCCATGGGTCTGCAGAATTTGCATAGCATATCTCCGCCCCACCCTGGGGGTATATAAGGAAGTACGCTGGCAACATGCAGATATGTCTTCGCTGAGGAGCCGAGACTGAACTCAGGCGTTCCAGCGGTACAGCGGAAGTGGCAAGGAGATGTAACGTCTCCGTTCCCTACTTAGGATGACGACGAATGGGGTTCCCAGTGTAATCACGCCACCTCTCGTCTGTCTTCCAGTGCCCTGCGTAAGTCTGAGCTCCCTGTCGTGAGACTGGCACGGACGAAGGACTCCTACTTAACACAGGAATACCAAGGTACACTGGGAAGCATATCTCAGTGGAAATATGCAATCATGCCCAACCCGAAGGGGGGGACTTGGAATACACATATGACCCCGGGGGGCTGCATATGGAGAATCACTGGGGTGTCCAGCCGCAGGTGGAATATTTCAACCCCAGGGATGGCAAGGTGGCTTGCCGAGGGAAAGACACATGCTCAAGGAGGCTTACAGTGGAATACACATGTGGTGGTCGCCCAGAGGGGGAACCATGCACATGGAGGCACCTAGCCAAGCGCGAAAGCTGCCGGTGGCATAACTCTGGCGTTGACGTCGACAGTACTGGAGGAGACTCAGGACTTATTAGGCTCACCTGAGGAAAATATCACACGTATCCCGTCCGTGGAGAGGAATGGCGACAGGCCCGGCACCACGAGGGGGCAAAAGGGGGCATTGCCCCCTCAGATCTGATTTGTGCCCCCTCAGTTTCATTTTTGTATTCATGGTTTCAAATGAAATGTTTAACCTTTGAGCTGTATCCGGTTTGGTCCCATATATGGGATTTTTATTTCTGTGCCGCTGAGAGTACGGTCCCACTTATGGGATTTAGAATGTTCAGTGACGTGACACAACTGCCAGATTCAAATTGTGCTTTCGCGCGTTGGTTGGCGCTGAGCCAGAGACGGACGAGCTCAGCGCTGTCATATATCACAACTATGCAGTGTTTTCAACCTAATAATGTTTATTTTAGGTTTCAGACATTTAAAAACACATAAGCACTAGTAAAACAATACATTTGGAGTTTGTAAAATACACACTGATGTCTGTGGAAGCAGCAATAACAATCCATTCAAATATAATTTGCCGACGTGTGTTATTCACATCAGACAAACATAGTGGAAGTAACTATAAAGTTTACTCTATTCTTCTCTGAGTTCACCGGCCACTTTCTTGCATGTATTTCGGGAGAAACTGATGACAGACAGGACTGCGGCGCAAAGAAACATGGTGGCGCCCATCTCACGTTATCGATCAAGATTATGTATAAAGGTTTTTGAACGACCAAACACACTCACTTACACATTTTTGAGAATCGGGATATCAGATAGTAGATGACAGGGTAAGCAAGTTTGTGAATATTTGGAAATAAAAAAGAAAAGAAAAGCGATCTGTCATACAGTGTTATTGTGGCTGCGGTGTGTCACGTGACAAATATGACGCGTCGCCATGGAAACGTTAAGGGGGAATGTTCTAATATACCAGTCGCCTTGAAAAAACTCACTCTTGGGAGTCAGTTAGAATATTTTATAAATATTGTATACATTTTATAAATAAAATTAAGTGTGAAAGGGTTAACCCTCTGGAGTCTGAGCGGTTTTTTGGGCCCTGGGGGTGTTCTGACATGCTCTGACATTTGTGCTTTTTTCAGTTGCTTATAAACATATTAATGGCAAAGGTGTAAATTCACTCTATATAGCACAAACAGGACTACAATAATATGTGAGCCACATGTATGTACATGTTTTCATTTTTGAGAGAATAATGTTTATGCGTGGTTATCGAAAAAACTAAAAATTAAAGTTTTTGAAATAAGGCCACAAAACACATAGTAAATATGTGGCAATAAGACTTTTGACTAATGGATGTCCTCGCCTAGAGTTTTTTCTTCAAAATTATGTGAAAATAGTCTTGCTTTATCGTTCACATAAAACCATACATTGATTTAAATTGATGTAAAACAGGTTTTGCTTGGAAAGCCAATATGCGAGGGGGCGTGAACGAGGAGTGGTTTACACCTTAGAATACACCCACTCTGCATAATTAGCCATTCATTCAGGTGTGACACTGACTGAGCCACAATGCAAGGACAAAAGATATATTTAGAAGAAGACTTATATTGACCATTTAAGATTTTGCTTACATCTATCTTGTAAATATGTTTTGCTATTTTATTAAAACGGTTACAATTACAACAATAATTACAATTTCAACAATATTTCAAGTGTACTCTTTCTTTGTAAAAAAAAATGATTATAGGCCTACATTTTATCTATGAATTCATTAGTTTGAATATAGCCAACATTGGAACAGCTAACATCTTAGTTGATGACTTTATTTTTGACTAAAATAGTATTTTATATATAGAAATTGCTAAACAAAAGCTTATTTGATGTGGCAGTATATTCTACAGTAAAAACTGTACCCAAATCTAGTCAACAAAATGTTGTCTTTCATATTTCGTCTGACTGTAACGTTGTTTTCATGAAATATTAGGGCATATTGTTAATTTGCAGTTTAATACGTTGCTTATACAAATAGCCTACATTTTATTTCAACATTCAGTCGATTTTTTACTCATCTCAGTATAGCAATACAGTTTGCTAAAACATCATCATTCATTCACACACGCGATTTAAATTTAAACAGTCTTTGCCAGCTGTGGTAAACAGCGCGCATCTCTGCCGTTTATTCATTCATAAACAGAAACCCACGTGAAGAAATTCACGTGAGAAGGAAAAAACTTACTAGTATTCCGCAGCTCGCTCCTCGATATACCCGCACTTCTGAGGGACATTTTCCATTAGTAGCCTATTATTCCTCACAGCGCTGCAAGACGGTGTAAACAAGTAATGATCTAAATAAACTTTTCTCGAGCTGATGGGGGCGTTCACAGGATTGCCTCAGCCATTTGCGTTTGAATAGCGCGCGCTCTCCGTGGGCGGAGTCACATTACATCTGAATTAGCTGTAATTAGGTCGACTGGAATCGCTCTCTTTTAATACAGATTTCACAAGATGAGAATATTTGTTTTTTATATAAATTACTTCATTTAAAAGAAGAGAATTCAAGCTTCATGCCCGTGTGTCTGTATGCCTGTTTGACTGAGTATTCGCTCAGCTATTGTTCATTTTCGGACGCGTTTCAGAATGGACTTCACTGGCAGAGAGAAGGCAGAACTCGCTTCGTGTTTATTTTTCTTTATTTGGCAAAAAGCACAACACTTTGTTTTTATTGTGAGTATACACAAAAATAATACACATTTAACTGAATCGATTGATGTATGAAACTCCTATGGAAAATCAAAGTCAACAGAGTATTTATGAGTTTCTTTTACACTAATAAAAAAAAAGCGAGCTGGTATCGCCGGCGATACCGTAGACCTCAGGGGGTTAATATATGCATAATAAATGACGCTGGCTTATATTTTTATTAAGCGAGTTATCAGTGTGTTTTGTTCATTGATGGTATACAGTTAAGCCCCCTTAACAATTTCACATGCCCCCTCAGTCATTTCATCCTGCAGCCGGGCCTGAATGGCGAGCAAGCGAAGACACCTGAGCAGAATCTATTACCGGCTAGTTGAAGCGAGTACATGAGAAGAAACTGGCTCCACTCGGAGATTATAGAATCTCGCGAATGTGTTAGGTGTCACCCAGCCTGCAGCTCTGCAGATGTCTGTTAGCGAGGCGCCATGCGCTAGAGCCCAAGAGGATGCCACACTCCGGGTGGAGTGGGCCGTCACACCAAGGGGGCATGGTCGACCTTGCTGCTGGTAAGCCAAAGCAATGGCGTCCACTATCCAGTGAGACAACCTTTGCAGCTGGCAGCTTCCCACCATGACAGACAAAGAGCTGGTCAGAGGTCCTGAAACACTGCGTTCTGTCTACATAAGCACGGAGGGCGCGTACTGGACAGAGCAGTGCCAAGGCTGGGTCTGCCTCCTCCAAAGGCAGCGCTTGCAGGTTCACCACCTGGTCTCGAAAGGGTGTGGTGGGAACCTTGGGCATATATCCAGGCCGGGGTCACAGGATCACGTGAGAGTTAGCCGGCCCGAATTCCAGGCACGCTTCGTCAACCGAGAATGCCATAGGGTGCCCCGTCCCTGAGAAAGCAGGTCCTTCCTCAGAGAAATTGGCCAGGGAGGTGCTGTCGCGAGGAGTACTAGTTCTGGGAACCAGGTGCGGTTGGGCCAATACGGGGCAACCAAAATCACCTGCTCCTCGGCCTCCCTGATCTTGCGCAAGGTCTGCGCAAGAAGGCTCACTGGGGGAAACACATACTTGCGGCCCCGCGGCCAGCTGTGCGCCAGTGCATCCGTGCCGAGCGTGCCCTCGGTCAGGGAATAAAACAGGTCGCAATGGGACGAGTCGTGGGAGGCAAACAGATCTATCTGAGTATCCCCGAACTGATCCCAAATCAGCTGAACCGACTGGGGATGGAGTCTCCATTCTCCAGGGAGAGGCCGAAGCCGAGACAGCTCGTCGGCCGCACGGTTCAGGTCTCCCGGGATATAAATGGCTCGAGGCGACCTCAGATGCTTCTGACTCCATATGAGGAGGTGGCGGGCGAGTTGCGACATACGGCGGGAGCGTAGACCACCTTGTCGGTTGAACACCTTGAGCCACAGGTGTCTCTCCTGGACCACGCAAGTGGACATCACCTGACCCAGGGAGCGTGCAGTCACCTTCGTCACCCGGAGAGCGAGGTCGGTGGTGGCATGCAGCTCATCGAAGAACCCTGGGTCAGTCCTCCCCTCGTGCATGTCACGCAACATATGGGCCTGGTAGACCTGGAGTGTCGCCATGGCATGCAGTGAGGAGGCTGCCTGCCCCGCAGCTCTATAGGCCTTCGCCACAAGGGTGGAGGAGAACCTACAGGCCTCTGGGGGCACAATTGCATGGCCACAGAGCGTTTAACCTGGGGAACCCCAGTGTACCCTTTGGCAGCCGCCTGATCGAGAGGAGGCAAGGCGGAGGAGGTCGCCGAGCGATCGCAGGAAGACAAGGGTGCCTTCCAGGACCTCGTGACCTCCTCATGCACATCCGGGAAGAAAGGCATTGGGGTTGGACGCTGACGGGGATCAGCGGCCGCGCCCAAAAACCAATCGTCCAGCCGCGAACGCACTGGCCCAGGTGGCGGGGACCACTCAAGACCAATGGCCGCGGCTGCCCGGGAAAGCATGGCCGTCAGCTCAGGATCAGACTTGGGCAATGCTGGGACACCCGAAGGTGGCAGCACAGCCAAATCCTCACTTCCCAAGGACTCCTGCCCACCTTGTGATGCAGCGATCGACATCACATCTTCCTCTGGAGCACCGAATGAAACCCACGGCAAGTCAGAGGACTGTACCGCGGGCTCATTCGGAACACTCATGGGTTGCACAGTGCAAGAGGGCGGTGTGGAGCGTGGAATAGTCAGCGCTTTGTTCCACACCGTAACCCTCAGGTCACCCTGGCCGCCAGCCGAAGTACCAGCTCTCGCGGAGCTCGTAGATCGGGGTGCGGATGAGGGGACTCTACCATGAAGGTCATTGAGTCTCGACCGCAACCGTGCGATGGGCATGTTCCCGCAATGGGAACATGACTCATCCACAAACGCTGCCTTAGCGTGCTCAATACCCAGACACACAAGACAGCGATTGTGCCCATCAGAGTCAGAAATGAATAGACCGCAACCAGAAGTCCACAGGCGAGGCATCTTTAAAAAGACGTGCCGCGTGCAAGCTCTTTTAGAAAGGAGATTTTCTCCACAAGTGTTGAAGCGACCAAGGAGATGAACACACAAACTCTGGCAAATCACTGCACAGATAAGCAGGGAATGTGCACTCGCTGGAACTCGCTGTCACACCAATACCTGGAGAGAGGCTCGTCTCGAAGAGAAGTAGAGGTAATACTCAGGAATTGGATGTGGAGTGAAGTGCTGAACCCAACCCTCTCCGAAGCGAAAACATGTTGCCAGCGTACTTCCTTATATACCCCCAGGGTGGGGCGGAGATACACTATGCAAATACCGCAGACCCATGGCATTTCATTGCCATAGGCTCGTTTTATATACTCGAAGATGATAGGCTTTCTAAGCGAAACCCAATTCGTCGTCATCCGACGTAACTCGGAGTGACTACGAAAGGGAACTATACATTCTTCTTTTTTGACCCTAAATGAGTCTGGGTTACATTTAGGTAATTCCAAGATTCTCTAGAATTTCCCGTAAGCCATGTTTATAATAAAGCAATAATAAACAAAAGTTA
The DNA here is from genome assembly GCF_965113295.1 of Leuciscus leuciscus. Classification (NCBI taxonomy): domain Eukaryota; kingdom Metazoa; phylum Chordata; class Actinopteri; order Cypriniformes; family Leuciscidae; genus Leuciscus; species Leuciscus leuciscus. Next base: position 36,753,754 of record NC_138746.1, read on the forward strand.
TGTTTAAGTGAGGATAAATAATGGATGAATTTGTAATAATAACTGGAAAGACTTCCGATTGAAAAGTATGAAGTAGGATGCTCAGAAAAATAATATAACACAAAATAAGAAAAATGAGTTTCAGTAAATAAATAAATAAATAAATAAATGCAGAGCAAAGGTTTGAGAGGAATGAAATTATGAAAAAATCTGGGTTAACATCAAAATCAATTGTAGAGAGGTCAACAGTCCACAATATGTGTAAAAATTATTGACTATAAATGTGTGATTAGGTCAAAAGAAAACTATAAAGGCCTTGTGTAGAATCTAATGAGCCAGACGCTGAGCTTCAGCCTTTCTGTGTTGTGGTGAACAGGCAGATGGACAATAAGTTTGTCATGTCTCAAATATTTTTCTTCATTGTAGTTCTTTCCTTCTTCGCTGGATGATTTCAGGGAACTCGTCATTAATAAAGATGCCTAAAACTATCAAGTTTTTAGCTTTATCCGCTAGAATCTGACCACACTGAATCTGGGCTTTTCTGGTGACACCATTGGCTTTCTGCAGTCCTACGAGCTCAAGCCAGCTCCAAATGATCCAGTAGTTCTCACTGAATAGTTTTCTCATCTTGTCTTCTGATTCAGAAACTAATGCCATCTATAACAATATTATGGCTTCTTGATTGATTGTCCCTCCCGATTGTCACGGCTTGGCAGATGAAGGTATATTTCCAGCGGAGATAAGTTTTAATGTAACAAGCAGGTTAACGGAATCCAACATTAACCCTAATGTTAATTAGGGTTAACTAACCCTAACCCTAACCCTAACCCTAACCTGTCCACAAAGGCATGCACACACGAACACACAAACTTTAACCGACAAGGGACAGAACTGAACGGGAGAATATATACACAGGGTAAACATGGGCACTAACTGATGACGGTTAACTAATCAGGGACTAAGAAGAACAGATGCAGACAGACAAGACTTAATTGTGACACCGATATTCTGATTTCATGACTCTGAGATCAAGATTTGCATATTGTGTCCAGATCTGTCCAAGTTTCTCTGCACGTTGAACACTTGTTGAGGCTTGTTAAGCATTACTGAAAGATAACAGAGATATTGCATGACAGAACAGGAGCAGGAGAACGCCTCGGTTACGACTGTAACCTCGGTTCCCTGAAGAGGGAACGAGCGTTGCGTCGAGAAAATGACGCTGTGGGAACGCTTTGCGTGATGACGTCTTGAAGCACATGTAAAATCAGTCCAATGGTGTGGCGGAACGTCAGAGGCGGGTGACGTCACGTACCAGGAAGCTATAAAAGCCGGCCCGAAACAGAAAACGAAAGCTTCGTAAAGTCTGAAGTCGCGCTGACAGGCATGAAGGAGATATGGCAAGGCGACGCAACGCTCGTTCCCTCTTCAGGGAACCGAGGTTACAGTCGTAACCGAGGCGTTCCCTTTCAAGGGAACTCCCGTTGCGTCGAGAAAATGACGCTGTGGGAACGTCTATACCAACGCCTCCATAGCTACAAATGTCTGTCCTGTGTGAAATCCGTAGAGCAGCACTAGGAAGACAAGACATGAGACCCTGGAGCAGAGTCTAGATCCAGAGAGTAAAACCTGACGAAAGTGTGCGGTGAGGACCAGCCTGCCGCATCACAGACGTCCTGTAAAGAAACTCCTGAAATAAGGGCCTTAGAGGCCGCCATACTCCTAGTAGAGAGCGACCGGACAGCCAAAGGAGAAGGCTGTCCAGCCGCCTCATAAGCCAGTGAGATAGTCTCAACCACCCACTTGCTCATCCTTTGCTTAGACACTGGACCTCCCTTGTTAGGGGAGCAAAAGTCACTTTTACGCCACAGGGCAGCTCTGTGGACATACGCGTCTAACGCCCGAACAGGGCAAAGCAAATTATTCGCCTCCTGGTCCGATTTCGAAAGGGAGGAGGACCTCCAAGTGCCACGAGGGAAACGAGATACCAAGGGGTCTTTCCCCACAGACATTCCACCCAAAGGACTGTGGTAAGCACCTATGGCCGCCACATAGACCTTTAAAGTGGACGGGGTCAGACCTGCAGTGAACCGTTCCTGCAGGAACTCCAGCACTGTACCAATTGGGCAGTGGACTGGGTCCAACCGACGGTCACTACACCAAGAAGTGAATACTCTCCACTTCAGGGCATAAAGTTTCCTCGTGGAGGGAGCTCTGGACTGTAGAATGGTCTCAACAACCTCGGTTGAGAGACCTGACTCTATGAGCTGGGCCCCCTCAGAGGCCAAGCCCACAGGTTCCACAGTTCTGGCCGAGGGTGAAATATCGAGCCCTCTGCCTGGGACAGAAGGTCCCTCCTGACGGGTAACTCCAGAGGATGCCCGTCGAGGAGGGACACAAGATCGGGAAACCCGGTCCCTGCGAACTCTTTCCAGAACTCCCGGGAGCAGAGCAACTGGGGGAAAGGCGTACAGACGTAGCCTCGGCCACGTCTGTACCATAGCATCCAGTCCCAGAGGAGCTGGATGCGTGAAGGAGAACCAAAGTGGACAGTGAGACGTCTCTCGAGACGCAAACAGATCCACTTATAATTTCCATATCAGCTCCACCCCCTCGGGGGTGGAGCCACCATTCCCCGGGCCTCGGCCCCTGTCTCGACAGAGTGTCTGCTCCTATATTCTGGACCCCGGGGATGTAGGCTGCCTTGAGTGACAGCAACTTCCCCTGGGACCACAAGAGGATATGGCATGCCAGCGCAAACCCCCTTGATATAGGCGACTACCGACGTGTTGTCCGAATGTACTACACATGGTGTCCCCTGAGACCTGTGATAAAGCTCCTCAGAGCCCGGAAGACAGCTAACATCTCTAGGCTATAGAATGCCAGGAACGATGATGGTCTTCCCGCAGACCTTGAGATGAGCGACCCACAGGATCGCTCCCCAACCCGTGAGGGAAGCATCCGTCGTTAGCAGTTTGCGACGACAAGGAGCTCCCAGCACTGGGCCCTGGGACAGGAACCAAGGTTTCTTCCACATAACCAAGGCACGTAGGCATCACCGCGTGACCTTGATTGTGCGAAATGGGTTGCCCCTCGGGGAAAAACCCTCTGGTCCTGAGCCACCACTGCAGGGGCCTCATGAGCAGCAGTCCAAAAGGTATCCCGTTGGAAGCTGCTGCCATGAGACCCAACAGTCTCTGGAACTGTTTGACAGTGAGTAGCTGGCCTAGCTTTACACTTCTCACAGCTGCCAGGATGGAATCGAAGCGTGGCGATGACAGGCGCGCCTGCATCGACACTGAATCCCAAACCACGCCTAAAAAAGTGGTCCTCTAAAATGGAGAAAGCACACTCTTCTTGGCGTTCAGCCGTAACCCCAACTCTTTCATGTGGGCGAGAACAACATCTCGATGTTGAACCGCCATCTGATGCGAATGAGCTAAAATCAACCAATCGTCGATGTAGTTCGTGATGCGAATACCCCGGAGGCGCAGAGGCGCCAGAGCTGCATCCACGCATTTGGTGAAAGTGCGGGGTGATAAAGCAAGGCCGAATGGAAGAACTCGATATTGGTATGCTTTGCCCCCGAAAGCAAACCTCAGAAACTTCCAATGACACGGACGGATGGAAATATGCGTCCTTGAGGTCTATCGTGACAAACCAGTCCTCGGACCTGATCTGTGGCACGATTTGTCTCAAGGTTAACATTTTGAACTTGAGCTGCATGTACTCGTACAGAACTCGAAGATCTAAAATGGGACGCACTCCCCCGTCCTTTTTTGGAACTATGAAGTACCGGTTGTAAAACCCGGTTTCCCTGTTGGAGGGGGGTACATATTCTATGGCCCCTTTCTCTAACAGAGTGTTTACTTCCTGTTCCATAACCAGAACCTGCTCGGGGCCCACCACTGTGGGCAGGACCCCCATAAACCGCGGTGGGCGTTAATAGAATTGTATCTAATACCCTTTTTCCACGGTCTGCAGGACCCAACGAGAAACATTTGACAGTAGCTTCCACGCTGTCAAAGATTCTACTAGAGGTACCAGTCTCTCGAGACTGGTTTCTGGATTTTGTTGCTGTTGAGTAGTCGGTTCGTCGCCCTGTAACGGCGCACCGGCAGGGAACGACCAAACAGACTGCTCCAGCACCCTCCTCAGAGGGGGCGGGCATCCCGAGGCCACTACGTTTCCGGGTGGACCTTGAGATATGTGCTCGCCGGAGACCGCTGCGCCCTGTAACACCGGAGGCGGCAGGGTTGGCAGAACGGTCCCCTGAGGGCACCGAAGAGAGACGGCACCGTATTTTTCTCCTGCTGTTGAGTAGTCGGTTCGTCGCCCTGTAACGGCGCACCGGCAGGGAACGACCAAACAGACTGCTCTAGCACCCTCCTCAGAGGGGGCGGGCATCCCGAGGCCACTACGTTTCCGGGTGGACCTTGAGATATGTGCTCGCCGGAGACCGCTGCGCCCTGTAACACCAGAGGTGGCAGGGTTGGCAGAACGGTCCCCTGAGGGCACCGAAGAGAGACGGGCACCGTGAAAAGAGGTGTTAACCGCTCTGCTTCGGGGGGACTACCCTCATTTGTCCTGAGCCCTCAGACATCAGGACTTTTCCCCAGCAGCCTTCTTGGCGGTAATAACGGTCCGCAGATCCGTTTTACCCCTCGAAGACTGCTGGGTTTGAGAGCGCCCTCCGTGTCCCCGAGATTTTTGTGGGGGAGCACGAGAGGACACACTCTGTTTTTGAGTGGCACGATGTTCAGCGCTCTTTTTAGAGGAGTGAGGCTGCTCCCGCTCAGCAGCCTCAATGAAAGAACGGCGGGGGAGAAGTTTTTGTAATGCAGCTGCCTGTTTAGCAGCTTCCTGAGATTTAGCTACCGCACTGTTTACTGCATCACCAAATAAACCAACAGTGGAAACCGGAGCATCTAAGAGAACGAGCTTTTCTTTCTCTTTTATATCGCTCAAATTGAGCCACAGATGCCTCTCAGTGGCCACCAGGGCTGCCATAGACCGCCCGATTGATTTAGCGGTCTCCTTGGTGGCCCTGAGAGACAGATCTGTGGCTCTGCGTAGTTCAGCCACTGTGTCAGGACCAATTCCCCCGCCCTCCTCTAAATCCCCCAATAATTCTGCCTGATAGGCTTGCATAATAGACATCGTATGCAGACACGCTGCAGCTTGACCAGCGGCTGCATACGATTTATGAATCAGAGATGATGTGAATTTTACTGGCTTAGAGGGAAGTGAAGGAGCTTTCAGGGAAGATGCCGTTGCTGGAGAGAGATAGCTCGCAAGCGTCTCCTCCACCTTCGGCATCTCCCCATAACCATATTCTTTATATTTGTGAATGTAAGAATAGTGGGATGTTTGTGGTGCATACACTCTGTATGAAACCGGTTTTCCCCACGATTTCGACACCTCGGTGTGGAGATCGGGGAAAAACGGAAGGCTTCTTCGCTGAGGCTGTGTACGAGATGGCAGGAAGCGTTCGTCGAGCTTACTTTTCGAACGAACGTCCTGCCTATCCTCTGGCCACTCAATAGATAGTCTGTCAACTGCTCTAGTAATAACATCGAGCAGTTCCTCAAACGCATGAGACTGAGGTGGCGAATCCTCAGACTCAGCTTCAATACTCACAACATCCAACTCCTCAGAGCTGGACAGTTGCAGTATTGGTGCCTCTATCGGGGGGGAAGAAACCGCAATGCGTGCTTCCACACCCTGATGAGAGGCACTGGATCTGTCAGATTGATGCTGAGATAAGGCAGAGCCCGTCTCAACATCCACTGACAGATCCATTTGCGAACCCCAGGTCTGAGATCGCCGCCGAGCCTCAGCCGCGGCGGGACCCGAGCCCTGGGGAACGCGATCGGGATTGAACCGAGCCAAGCGGGATCGGAGCGTGCGCAATGGAAGCGCGTCGCAATGCACACAGTCACCACCCTCGAGTGCTGACTGGGCATGCTCCTCACCCAAACAAACAACACAAAGAGTGTGAGTATCACCTCCCGTTAAATAACGCGGGCAGGGATGGACACACACTCTAAACTGCTGCTTGCTCGCCATACTGAATATATATATATAATATAGACAGACAACACCAAATAACAAGGACAGATTCAACACAGAGCGCAACTGAAGACTCAGAAAGCTTTCGTTTTCTGTTTCGGGCCGGCTTTTATAGCTTCCTGGTACGTGACGTCACCCGCCTCTGACGTTCCGCCACACCATTGGACTGATTTTACATGTGCTTCAAGACGTCATCACGCAAAGCGTTCCCACAGCGTCATTTTCTCGACGCAACGGGAGTTCCCTTGAAAGGGAACTGACCCATGAACAGGATTAAATCCGGCCTGTAGTTTTGCCAGTTTTGATCTAGCCCAAGATTTTTTGTCATTGTATCAAAAACTGATGAATACTTTGCATATGTAAAAATATACTTTTACTAAGCTTTGTGTAATAGCCTAATCATTAACATGTAATAATATTGTTAATGAATCAATTGCAACTGGTTATTTTATTTCCATAATGAAAATCACTTTAATTTCCATTTTAATTTCACATGGGACGTGAGCAACAGAGGCCAGACATGGAAGTTCATGAACAACATGTTATCCTGCTTGATGAGAACATATGTCTGTCAAAATTCAGGAAATTAAAAGCATCTTAAGGTCTTTATGAATGGATGTTTAGGCCTAACACAAATAATTGGTTTGTAAATAACTGGATCCATCAGTTTTAAACAAACTGGCATAATGCAAAGACATAATAACACTGATGAGATGTAGACAAATGTCAAATGAGTTGATAGATGATGAAAGATGTCTTTCATTCCACAAGATTCATTCCAGTGAACTGTCACATCCACACAGACTTTCCTTCAGATGGCCACCAGAGGTCACCATTGACCCACTACTGACCCAGGCATGCAGAACCATTTATTCAAAAAATCAAAACATGTTCAAACATATTTGATACTGTATAGAATTAAAAAGATGTAGAAAAACCCATATTGTTTAATAAAGTCAATAAACTTTATTTAGTGTATACAAGAGGCAGAGGAACGTGTGCTGTCTGTGTGTGCTTGTATTTGAAAGTTGTGAATGAGAGAATGACTAAAATACACTCCTTAACCATTGTAAAGTTTAAGCCATTGTAAATATATTTTTTAACAAATTTCAGCAAAATTCAAATATGTTCACGTTTCATGCTTTTTGCACCTCACATGCTTGAGTGTGTTAATGAATGTTTTTCGTTGCAGAAGTTTATGTATGATCACACTGGAAACAACATCCACACCTGCATTCCAGCCGTCAGAATACATTAATCTGTCTATTCCTGCTTCAGCTGTCATCGTTTAAACCCTTCAGAATCCTGTAATCCTCACTATCATTAGCAGAGTTTTACTGATCCTCTGAATAAAACCAGCATGCTTTGCATCAGACTGCATGAGGAGAATCAATGTTGAATTTAATTTTAGAGTTATTTGTGTTAGTGTTTAATATTCTTTTATGTTGTATATTATAATGTGTCAGTGTCATTGTTTTGTCTCAAGATTCACACCAGTAATGTTTTTTTCTAAAGCATGTTTATTAAAGGAACACTCCACTGTTTTTTTGAAATAGGGCTTATTCACCTTCTTTCCTACATTTAGATAGGTGGGCAAATGCATTTTTGTCTCAGTGCATGCATTGTTTTAGTTTGACAGAGTCGGCGCTAGCTTAGCTTAGCACAATGAATGGAATCCTTAGTTGCCAGCTAGCATGTCCTGAGTAAAAGTGATCCAAAAAAAACAAAAAAACACTTAATTACTTCTTGTGGCCTGCGTATTCACAACGAGTACAAATAGCGATGCAGATTAACACTAGGCGATTTCCTAGGCAGATATTGACTTGGGGCTATATTAGGGGGAAGCACAGGCGAAGCACTGCTACTTGGGCGCAGAGATATCACGCAACACATGAAATCCCACGACTTCCGTCAACATATTGGCGTGCAACTCGTTGTGAATACGCAGGCCACAAGAAGTAATTAGGGGGGGGGGGGGGGGGGGGGGGGTTATCACTTTTACTCAGGACATGCTAGCTGGCAACAAAGGATTCCATTCATTGTGCTAAGCTAAGCTAGTGCCGACCCTGTCAAACTAAAACAATGCATGCACTGAGACAAAAATGCATTTGCCCACCTATCTAAATGTAGGAAAGACGGTGAATAAGCCCTATTTCAAAAAACGGTGGAGTGTTCGTTTAAAGCTACTTAAATGTCTTGAACTAAGGCCTCCGTTACACTCACCCCCCTAAACCTCACTCCCATCCGGGTCACGGCACCAATGTAACCCCTCCACCCAGGTCCTACTCGCCCCACTCTGTGCGGGCCTCGAACCCGGGTCTCCGGCGTGAGAGTCAGGCGCGCTAACAAGGATTTGAGATCAGAGGAGTGAGGTTTACTCGCACAGCAACTACTAGCTGGCCTCCGTTACACTGGCTTAATCTGAACCCTGTCTGTGAAACCGGGCCTTAGTTTTTTAAAGAACTGAAGAAGACCACAATATTAGCAGCCAATGCAGGGCTGTAGTTCTATAGGAGTCACAAAGACCTTTTTATGTCAGATCTTCTTTGCTTGACTTCCTTCGTCAAAGTCGGTAAATTGAGTGATTGGACTTTAGCCGCAAGAAAGTTCAACAAAGCTTTGATTATAATACACGTTTTTTATCATAAAACCCTTTGACAGAGAATATGCATTTTACCAACTCATTATTTTGTACATGATTTTATTACAATATTGACTGGAAATCATTTATTAAACTTTTTTTTGTTGTTTTTTTTGTGCTAAATATCCCATCAACATACCAGCTTTATACGAGGCGTCCTTTGGGACACTCATAATTTTTCCTCATATTTGAGCACTACTTACGTAAGATACCAAGTTAAACAAACCATAGAGGCCTACAGATGAAACCTCCTCCTGAATGGAGCTGCATGCCTGCAATAATATTTATATTCGTCTCAGGGACCAAACCCTGCAGCTCCTGAGCAAACCTCTGCTGCTTCATTAGTTCTGAGCTCAACACAAGTGCCGATATGATGAGACGTCAAAGAATCCACGTGAAACAAACATTGCCATGGTGCAGGTGCATGTGTTTTTTTAACATATTTTTTTAAATGACAAAAGAAATAGAGATATTGTTTAGTTGTTCATAAATTCCAGTAGTGATGTTGTACAATGATGTTGACATGTTGTGTCTCAATGTGTCCTTACCAGTAGGGGTGTGCAAAATTAACAAAAAATGATATCTCAATATTTTCTGGGATTTTATCGATAACGAAAATTAGACGATATTTTGCTGAGTGCTTTTATTGTGTTGGTACCTTGGCAGGTTTAGGACTGCCGTGGACAGCTGACTCCTTTTGATATTCTTCATGATCTATATGGTGGTCAGTTTGCTGACGTGACAGAAATCATCTTTAATCAATAAGATTAAATAGATTTTTTTACTTTTATGGATATTTTTTACTCTATAAAGCCATTTTTGAACCTAATTAAATGCATGCATCATTTTTTTTGTGTGTGTGTCAAATTCTTACTAAATCAAATTCTATTAGAATAATAAGACACAATAGGGCTGTTACCAATCAAATGAAATCAGTATCAACAATTGCAACTTTGCAGTGCAGAGGAAACACAGAAGCTGCATCTGAAGTGGCATTTAAATGCATTTACACAGACTGTTTAATGCAGTATTTGTACTTGTGTACACAATACACTGATTCAGGAGCTAAGGAGATGATTGAGACGCACCCTTAATTAGCCAGAACCACAAAAACTCAAAGCATGACTTTCAGGCATCGGATTGACATAATGCATCATGTCATATGTGAGCTTCTATTTGTTGCAACACGCAGCAAAGGTAATGAATGCTTCCAGAAATGTTGAGTGGGAGAGAAGTAAAGCAGAGAAGTGTTGGAAAGCAGATAAATGAGAGCGGAGGTCAAGGGTTTATCCCCACAGCGGAGGCTGACTGTGCTCAAAGGAAACGGTGAGTTTTGCACATTAAATCCAGAGAATTGCAGGAGTTGGGCTGCAGGCAAGTATTAAAACAAGGGACATACTGTGAGCGTGTCGTCCACGCAGGGAATTGGGTTACTGATGGGTGGGGGTGCCTGAAATCATAGACCTTTTCAGCTTTAAGCCTAGAGGGGTGAAAGGATTTAAAGAGAGTATTTTTGCCTTTGCCTTCAAATTTCCCAAACCCCTTTGTCGTACCTGACATTCTTGAAAACAGACATTTTGGATTGCCAATGGCTGTAATATATCCTAATGTATTACAGTAATTTGTGGTACTTCTTGAACATTAAGATGATGACTGACAACTAAGAGATGATAGGAAATACCTTGCTTTGTGTTCCTTAATAAACTCCATATGCTCTTGCCTCATTATGAGCAAATATAACTACCGTCACCTCCAGGAAAACACACTTTCACCTCCATATTAACCCGCCAACTCTTACACAACATGATTTTGACTCTTCAAAATTAAGACTGGCCACCAATGCATTATTCCACTTTCACCAACGTGTATTCCTGCACACAAGCGCCACTATGCAAGATCAACATGCAGTGCCCACTGTGCCGAAATCTCCTAATTTTTTGAAACACCTGACCCTTACCCAGAATCACATATTTTAGTCTGATACAGTTTGTTTCAATCCTAACACACATCAGACTACATCTATAAGATCTAATATTGCCTTTACATTAGACTGCATGAGGACCATTCATTTTGTGCCCCACACACTCACTAAAACCTGGACATACAGAATATTTGCTGAGTCAGTGCATTCCTTATCAAAGAAGCCACCCAGATCATCATACAGATCCACTCTCCTCTCATGAAGACTGACGTCTCCAAAGTCCTTCATACAACCTGTCCTTTAAATACTCCATCCCATCTTCTACAGCACGCTTACCTGTTCTCACCCCTATCATCAACACATCTCTTACAACTGACAATATTTCCATCACATTTATTTAGGCATTAAGCTCATTTCTTTCATTTAAAAAAAAAAAAAAAAAAAAAAAAAAAAAAAACGTAATCTATTTTTTTTTTAAAACGTACAAAAAATTTACATTTCACAAAGACTGCCCTGCTGTCAGCCACTGAAATTCTGCAGCGGTGTGCCTCAAGGTTCAATGCTTGGTCCTTTTCTGTTCTTGATATGCACACTCTCAATGGGCATAACAGGCACACAACTTCTTCTATTACTTCTTCTACTTATTACTGCTACATACCTCTTACCTGTCATTTCAACCTGATGACCCCACCATCATTTACTCAACTTTACCACACTTGCTAGAGATCAGGATGTTATAAAGCACTAATCATGCAGATTCATGCTTTTAAACATCGGGAAAATCAGACTTGTCCAAGTCTACTGCACACCTAGTCCAAGCACTCGTCATACTCATCACGCTATCATATGACTGAGACTCTGCAGATGATCCAGAATGCAGAATGTGACAGTAGTATTCTACCTGCTGATCTTTTTTTTACATTCTACTTACATTTAAAAATAAATTCCTGTAGAGAGCAGAACACTTCTCAATCTTCTGGCGCATACTAAAGACAAAATCATATCCATTATATTCATTTTCTATCATTTTATTGATATACTGTAGCATCACTAGCTAACTGCCATGCAATGACAAACAGTGTCTCTGACTTCCCCCTAATATCCTAACAATAGTGCAATCTGCTTGAGTGCAAGTTTTTTGCAAACTGTTCAAAGGTCTCTGACAGGATTGCCACAAATTGCAGTCCTGTCAGAGAATTCTCTGCAATGCTGTGACATACAAAAGCCTCTTTTACTGCTGTCGCTGTGACCTCAGAGGATGTGACACCACCTCAATTCGAGAAATATCTGCACTGAGTGGGCTTTATTTGACCTCTCAAGAAGCCTCATTGTTGCCTTGGTGGTGCATACATTGAAGTAAGCAAACACAGCTTCATTAAGTGTGTCATTACAAAGTCTGGCCACTAGACTAGACACTGAGTTCTGGTGCAGCATTTGAAGTGGCCTTCACGAATGTTGCCAAGGATTTCTTTCTGTATATGGCTTCACTAGTCTGTCTCCTTTTAATCTTCTAATACTCTCTGTGCTTAGCTTTTAAACGATTTTCCCTTCCTTGTGTAACAACACAATGGCATCAACTGAGGGCTGACCCTGGCCTGTCACACACTGTTGACCACTGCATTGCTGACGTTTAGTATCACACTGTGCACTTCTCTGGTTTGAAAAAGCTTAGATATGTTAAAATGAGGATGTAGGAGTCCCACTAATTGAAGCCATGCGAAGAGCTGTAACCAAACCTTTCTGTTTCCTTTGAAAAATCTTTCTGAGTTTGCTTTTGGGTCAAACGTTGCATACTGTCATTTATGAGCACAATGTTGCTTTCAGGTTGCATTAATGGCCTCTTTATCTTTAGGCTGGTTACAACTCTTTATTATTACCTCTTTTATCAGCATTGAACATTGTCTGACTTTGGTTCACTGTGAGAAATGTGAATACCTCTGCACCTCCAGAGTATTTTGTGTTAAACAAAAAAATTGCCTTTTTTTTTTCCAATATTCCAATAAAAAGATTATTTTTTTATTTTTTTAAATACAGGTTTGAAAACCGACACATCCCATGTTTTTGTTGCCATACTTTCTTGATTGTTATCTATTGATTATGATGCTGTACTCATAATTGTTCAGTGCCTGAATATGGTGTCCATCATTCTTATTTGGCAGTGAAATTGTTAGCATTGTCTTCATACTCAGCTTGGAATGTGGGCCGCCTTTTGCTTATTTTCTTGCTCAAAGCCTGTTATGCTGTGGGATACGGTTGCCTTGTGTGAGAGGACTGTTTGCAGAACCTTAGAAAAACAGGGTGCGGGTAATAATAACAAGGCTATATCCTCCTGTTTCAGAGAGTGTTCCTGTATTTCTATCACAGAATGAAAATAGTGAACGTTTCTTTGACGTGATAAATTATGGCCACTCTGGCCAATTAAAAAAATTCAAAATCTGTCCCTCAATTAAGCAGGTTATGTTGTCAGTATTTTCTCTTCTGAAAGTGGAAGAGAGATGTGGGAATGTAAATGTGTGTGTGTGTGAGAGTGCGAGATAGGCATGTAGGAAGCATTAACAGGTTACTCTATCAACATGATGGGACACGACCAGCCTCACAAAAGCTGAATCCCATTGAAATACTGCACCTGAGTGTCCATGTACTCCAGTGGGACAGATTCAGTAGGAGAGACTGACTTACAGGGAAATACAGGGCCATCGGCATTGGGCGGCTTCAGGAAAAAAACTTTACTGGATTTGACAGCTCTTTTGAATTCTGTTTTCACAATGTGTGTATCAGACACAAAATACTTTGCAAAGTTTAGATGTCCTGTGGCATGACACTTCATTTTAAACTAATTCATCTTGTTTTAAAATTACTGTGAAGGCAGTGTAATGTCATACCCCAAGACCCTTTAAAATGAAATGGCAAAGGTGTGTTTAAAAGTAGTGAAAAACTGTCAATTGTGGTCAATTAAAGGATCTAAAATATAAACGTTGACCTTGTCATTATTTGCACAAATACGATGGTTTTATCACAAGACTCAATCTTGGACATTTCTATATTGTATCGCTCCTTTGATTAGAGGTAGGGTTCAGTTCTAACAGAAATTAACCATGCACTGCAAAATCTATTTAGTTAGACTTACTTTAAATAAAGCATGTAAAGCTATTGCCTTAAAAAAAAAAACAAGTAAGGTCAAATAGGACTAGTATGTTGTACTGACATATGCATCTCACTTACACAAGAGTTCTAGTAAATGAAAAAGAACTGAGAGTAATTTAATTTAATTTAATAATAAATAAATATTGTTACCATTGTTGTGTTTTGCATGCTGGATGTTGAAGTCTGTGTGTGACTCAAGCATGGTCATTTGCAAGATATTGTTACAAATATAAAGGGATTGGTGTTTATGACGTAAGTGTTAGCAATACATTTTTAAAAGATCATTATTTTACATGAAATATTAATATGATACTTATTACTTCCCATACTTTGAAACCAAATAAATGTGATTTCTTGTTGCATTGCTGCATCAATAGGAAGAGAATTACAATAATATCAATGATGTTCAAAGTGCCCAACCAAAAGGCAACAATGCAAAAACATTTTAGGAAAATTGTGGGAAAACTCAGTTTAAATCAGATTATGTGATGTTCTCTCAAATGTTTAAGTTGTATTGACAATTAAACATTTAAGATGACTTTGGGAAATGAGTGAATGCAACTAGAGAAAAATAATTGCAGAAGTGGAGCAAATGAGTCAAAAGTCTATTAAGAATTGCTCTGCCCTTCTAAAATAAATATTTTTTTTTTGCTTCACAAAATGGCACTCAAACCAATCAATTAATCTTAATCTTGGGTTTTCTGAATATACAAGGCATAGTATGTGAATAGTACAGATTACAAGAGTTTTACAATGAAATTAAGACATTAAGTAAAGTTAACTAAAAACTGTTAGTTTGAATCAGTGTTAGATTTTACAGTGTGGTTTTACCATAGTAATACTGTAGTATCCATGACTGTAGAAGCCCTTTTTTGTGTGTGTTTTTTTTTACATAAACATCTCGGTTACGTATGTAACCCTCATTTCCTGAAGGAGGGAATGGAGACGCCACGTCGGCAGAGGTGGACAAAGTACACAACTTCCTTACTTGAGTGAAAGTACTAAAACTACTGGTCAAATATTACTCCGTTACAAGTAAAAGTTGTAAAGACCTATTTTTACTTCAGTAGAAGTACAGAAGTACTCGTTTCTAAAAGTACTTAAGTATCAAAAGTAAAAAAGTAAATATCAATGCATTGTTTTATTATTGTAGCATTGTTGTATGTAATACAGTACCTTATGCTTCTAAATCTATGCCTGCCTACCTACCCTCATGTCAACATCAAATTTATTTCTAGAACTCCGTTCCAGAAGTGGGATTGAATGTGAGATTAAATAAGTGCACTCAATAACATCCACAATGGTTTCGGACACCCAAATGGCTGTTCCCTACAATAGTGCCCTATTTAAAGCTTTTTTGCTTTTAGTATGAATATGTTAGCCTTACTGTTATCTATAAGCTAGTGTGCTCCAAAACAATGACAAAATTCACATTTAGAAGACCAAACCCAACGTTGAAAATGAAAATCAGGTTGATATCAGAATCCAACATCAGATGGATGTTAATCTCAACGTTAGACTGACATTGTATTGTGGTTGAAAATTAAAATCGTGTTGACTTCAGAAACCAACATCAGTCGGGTTCTGACGTCAATCCGACTTTCATTTCCAACCAAAATCCAACATCTGGTCGACGTTGGATGCTGACGTCAACCCGACTTTTATTTCCAACCAAAATGCAACCCCTGCAACCAAAACCATCCACTGACTGATGTTACTACTTTCTACTCAAGGACCTTTACAGAAATGTAGTGGAGCAAAAAGTACGATATTT
Source organism: Leuciscus leuciscus (assembly GCF_965113295.1). Taxonomy (NCBI): domain Eukaryota; kingdom Metazoa; phylum Chordata; class Actinopteri; order Cypriniformes; family Leuciscidae; genus Leuciscus; species Leuciscus leuciscus. The sequence continues at coordinate 36,769,282 of NC_138746.1, forward strand.
GTCTTTCAAATGTAGTAGAATTAAAAGGTTTCCAGAAAAAAATAATACTCAAGTAAAGTGCAGATCTTCAAAAAGTACTCAAGTACTCAAGTAAATGTACTTTGTTACTGTCCACCTCTGCACGTCGGTGAGCGACGAATAGGAATCCCTACCAAAGGGCCACAGCTGCTGACCACATCCAGTGCCCTGTGTAAACCTCCTACTCCCTCTTACCTGATGGGACAGGGCTTACACAGAGAAGTCCATCACTGCTGTTCCGACTCAGTGAGACTATTGGATAACACTGGGAAAGGGTACCCTTTCCATTGGAAAGGTTTGCTGCAAATTTTTTTTTTTTTTTAAGGACCAGCAATCCCATCCAGAAGCTGCACAGCTTGTACTCCGAAGGAGAAGGCCTCAGCTCTCAGCTCTCAGATCACCCAAGCTATTCTACTGAAGTAGACCTCTCCTGGTGGCCAACAGGGAGGGCACTACAATGGAGAATAGGTAAGGGGACCGCGCACCTAGAGCGCTGAGCGAGCGCTGGGTTGCTGTGACAACGGCACACGACACGCTGAAGAGCGAGAGACCCGTCCGGGTTTTGCCCGGCGGAAGCTCTCGCTGATCTCCTAGGCCTCCCAGAGTGTCGAGCAGACCTGCGGCTGTGCTTTTACACACAAGCGACGGACTCAAGCTTTCCGGAGCCCACATTCAAGACTGTGATGGTGGCCGTCAGTGAGGACAGGAAACGACCGCATCCAGAAACACACGGGTGGAATGTCATCTTTAGAAAGATGCAACTCACACCCATGTAAACTCTTTTAGGAGACTTGCTCTCTCTTGGTGCTGAAGCACACAGGGGAAGATTGCGGTGTAGCGTCTGGACCAATCAGACACACAAATTATTCATTTATTTAATGAATAATCCAGAAAACTCACTCTCCCAACAAATGCCTGTGAAACTTCCCCCAAATACTAACATCCCAAATGAAGCTAACACACTGGCAGAACGCGGTGTCTTGTTACAGGACACACAGAGACTGATAAGAGGATTTTACGATCCAAAAGAATTTCCAGAAAGCTGCGACTCTTACTTAATTCTCACTGAGAAGGAGAAATAAACCCTGTTAATTCTATATATTCTATATATAACCATTTGAGAAATGTGTAAACTAATTTTCCGATCTCATGATTTTCCTTTAATGTGGTTGTCTTTTGTATTCTTGTAAACTCTATTGGGTTAATATTTCAGACTTTGGATAATATGGTTAACCAAATCAAATGTGTGGCATTTTTGGTTTCAATAAACTCCAATCTTCATCCCCGTTTTGTTCATTTACATTGCATTCTGCTAACTTTGTGACGCATTAGTATTATAAGCATCTTAAAGATTCTTGTGTTAAACATCCAATCAAATTGCATGTTCAAAGGGACAATGGGTCGTAAAAATTTCCCTCCAAAGGGAAATCTTCTCATTGGCTCACACAGCTCCAGAGGTTGTGCCATCTTCACGCTTTAAAGTCACTGATCAGCTCTTAGCTCCCGCTTAGTCCCTTTCTGAAATGCTGACGTGAAGATGATGCTGAACTAGAAATTTCTAAGGACCCACCAAGCTTGTGCCAGGCTGCGGCCTTGTCTTTCCATTCACCAAAGATACTCTGAAAACCACTGGTTCTCTCTCATCAAGACCACATCAGCAAAGATCAACTGGAGCCTCAACAAATTGCATCAGGACAGTTTAATTCAAATGGGCGAGACATGCAAGTATCAAACTTAGTCTCATTATTTGATACATTAAGTATCCTTACCCCTTTAAAGAAGGCCGTGTCAGAACTAAACTGATGGTTTGCTCAAGGCTGTTGATCTAATGAATTTCAAACAATGCTATAATTTCTTGCTTTCCTGTATTCTGCTTCAGCTCTCTTTCCCTTGGTAAACTGTATGCATGTATGTGTGTGTATTTTAGAGTAGTTTAAGTGTTTAGACTAGTTAATAAAATCCTGTTCATGTCACACGTAAAGTTGTCCTTGTCTCAAGCTCATAACTGGAGTCACTAATCATATAGATTTTTGCTACTGCTCTTAGTAGTACTGTAAATTAAGAAAGACATTTCCCATGCCCCGGAAATGTACATTTCTTAGAGTTATGCCATGTTCCAGGCAACCTGTAACCCGTGTTTTTCCAACCTTATACCTGTGAAAGTGCACTGGAACGGCAGTCAAACCCGTGACTTCCCACCCGTGAACTCGTACTAGATCGATGTACTCCCAGTTACGAGTTGGAAAACCACGGGTTACAGGTTGCCTGGAACGCGGCATTAATAAACAATTAATCCTGAGTGTTCACGGGACAAACAGGTTAATTGATTGTAATATTAATTTACGACAGTAAGTTAATTATATTAACTGATCCAAATATTTATAATTAATTATAACCAGTTATTATTGATTATTAATATTTCATAGAGCTAATTTGCTACAGCGGCAACACTGACAGGGAATGTGCCGCCTCTAGACAGTGTGCACTCACTCTCGTTGAAGGCTCAGCTCTTACCAGCTGTAATAATAGCTTTTAACGCTCCCTGCACACACAAGCGAGAGGACTCAATCACCGCTGTATAGCACCATCACACCAATGAAGAGAAAGCGTCTTCCTTGAGAACTGGCTCTTTTAGATAACACTGCGTGAGGATTAGAGACTGGACAAACGAACCGCTCGGCTCCGAAGCGAAAAGCTGAAGATGCGATGCACCTGCTGCTCATTATATACCGCTGATGCAATGATCACATGCCAATGTGCATTGGCTCGTTTTAGTTACGCTCAAAGTAAATTGGTAGCGAGATTCCTATTCGTCGGTCACCGACGTGGCGTCAGAGTGCCATGGTTTTAAAACAGTTTACCATAATAATGTCAGTTGCACTTTATTTAACAGTACATTTACTTACATTTAACTTACCTAAGTACTGGGCAATTAATGTAGGTGGTTGCACTTTATTTTACTGCACATGTACTTACAGTGTTCTTATCTGAAAGTACTGGGTAATATAAGCTGACTACATGGGTTATGGCTAGGTTTAGGGGTAGGCTCAGGATTAGTACCTAGTATTATCCAGTTATTATAATTATTATAATAAGTGCATAGTGTGTATGTATATATATATATATATGTGTGTGTGTGTGTGTGTGTGTGTGTGTGTGTGTGTGTGTGTGTCTGTAAAAGGACTGTAAAATAAAGTTCTGCCATTATTGTCACATGCCTGTCCTGTCTTGTGTAGCACATGTGGTGTTTGTGTTCCTGTCTCTGTTTTGACCCCACCCTCCTTGTTTGACCCCACCCACCCACCCTCCATTATTGGTTTCATTTGTCCCACCTGTTGTTCCCTCATTACCTGCCTGATTTGTCCCTTTTATAAGTTCCTTTGTTTTTGCAGTCTGTGTTGGATCGTTGTCTTGTACACGTCTCCTGTTCTCCCGTGACCCCTTTTGGTATGTTCGTTTTTGAAGTTGTTGTTTTGTATTTAGTTATGTTTTCCCCCTCGTGGGTTTTGTTTTGTGTTTAGTGTTTCTTTTGTAATAAATATCTTTTTCCCTTTGCATTTGAGTTCTCCCTTTGTTTTCTGTAATTAACGTGACAGAACGATCCGACCATGTCAAGGACTCAGCAAAGGGTCTCTTCCCCAGCCACCGAGCGGGAGAGGAGGCAAAGTTTTGAGGGGACCCGGTTGGTCATATTTTGCGGGACCCGTGGAGGCCGCAGTAGAGGAGGTGGGCGAGAGGAATTTCAAGACCACTCTCCACTCTGGCCCCTCCTCGACCCAGTTCCGGTGGTTCCGAAACGGAGGAGGAGAGGAAAGAACCCCTCCGTGGCTATGTCGGTGGTCCCTGTTCCGGTGGTCCCTGTTCCAGCGATCCTGAGTCCGGTGGTCCCTGTTCCGGTGGTCCCTGTTCCGGTGGTCCCTGTTCCGGTGGTCCCTGTTCCGGTGGTCCCTGTTCCGGTGGCCCCTGTTCCGGTGGTCCCGAGTCTAGTGGCCCAACCCGAGACTGTTCACGTTCCGTCTGCCCAGTCAGAGACTGTTCAGGTCACATCTGCCCAGCCAGAGATGGTTCAAGCCACATCTGCCCAGTCGGAGACAGATCGGGAGATGCCCATTCTCATGGCCGGGGGGGCACTGATCGGCTATTTAGAGCGTTTAGCTCGGATCCTGGAGACGCCCTTCAAACCTTCAGTGTCTGTTCCTGAGCCGGAGCCAGTGTCTCGGAGCCAGTGTCTGTTCCTGAGCCGGAGCCAGTGTCTGTTCCTGAGCCGGAGCCAGTGTCTGTTCCTGAGCCGGAGCCAGTGTCTGTTCCTGAGCCGGAGCCAGTGTCTGTTCCTGAGCCGGAGCCAGTGTCTGTTCCTGAGCCGGAGCCAGTGTCTGTTCCTGAGCCGGAGCCAGTGTCTGTTCCTGAGCCGGAGCCAGTGTCTGTTCCTGAGCCGGAGCCGGAGCCGGAGCCAGTGCCTGTGTCTGTGTCTGTTCCAGTTCCTGAGCCGGAGCCAGTGCCTGTGTCTGTGTCTGTTCCAGTTCCTGAGCCAGTGCCTGTGTCTGTGTCTGTTCCAGTTCCTGAGCCGGAGCCAGTGCCTGTGTCTGTGTCTGTTCCAGTTCCTGAGCCGGCGCCAGTGCCTGTGTCTGTTCCAGTTCCTGAGCCGGAGCCAGTGCCTGTGTCTGTGTCTGTTCCTGAGCCGGAGCCAGTGCCTGTGTCTGTGTCTGTTCCAGTTCCTGAGCCTGTGTCTGTTTCTGTGTCTGTTTCTGAGCCGGAGCCGGAGCCGTCTGTTCCTGAGCCCTCAGTGACCGCGACACTGGCCATTATGACCACAGCTATGTGGTGTGTGTGGGCTACGCACACACTTGGACCGGTGGTGTCTGTTCCTGGGCCGGTAGTGTCTGTTCCTGAACCGGTGGTGCCAGTTCCCGAGCCGGTGGTGCCAGTTCCAGTGCCCGAGCCGGTGGTGCCAGTTCCAGTGCCCGAGCTGGTGGTGCCAGTTCCAGTGCCCGAGCCGGTGGTGCCAGTTCCAGTGTCCGAGCCAGTTCCAGTGCCCGAGCCGGTGGTGCCAGTTCCTGAGCCGTCTGTTCCTGAGCCCTCAGTGACCGCGACACTGGCCATTATGGCCACAGCCATGTGGTGTGTGTGGGCTATGCACACACTTGGACCGGTGGTGTCTGTTCCTGGGCCGGTGGTGTCTGTTCCTGGGCCGGTGGTGTCTGTTCCTGAACCGGTGGTGCCAGTTCCAGTTCCCGAGCCGGTGGTGCCAGTTCCAGTGCCCGAGCCGGTGATGTCTGTTCCTGAGCCGGTGCCTGTGCCCTGGCCGCCCGAGGGAGGGTCTCCGCCCTGGCCGCCCGAGGGAGGGTCTCCGCCCTGGCCGCCCGAGGGAGGGTCTCCGCCCTGGCCGCCCGAGGGAGGGTCTCCGCCCTGGCCGCCCGAGGGAGGGTCTCCGCCCTGGCCGCCCGAGGGAAGGTCTCCGCCCTGGCCGCCCGAGGGAAGGTCTCCGCCCTGGCCGCCCGAGGGAAGGTCTCCGCCCTGGCCGCCCGAGGGAAGGTCTCCGCCCTGGCCGCCCGAGGGAAGGTCTCCGCCCTGGCCGCCCGAGGGAAGGTCTCCGCCCTGGCCGCCCGAACTCTGTGGCCCGCCCTGGCCTCCCGAACTGTCCATTTCCCCTGCCCTACTCTGGTCTGTCCCTCCCGTCCCGCCCGTCCCGCCCTGTTCTGTCCCTCCCGTCCCTAGTGGAGCGTCTGGTAGCCGCTCCTTAAGGAGGGGGTAATGTCACATGCCTGTCCTGTCTTGTGTAGCACATGTGGTGTTTGTGTTCCTGTCTCTGTTTTGACCCCACCCTCCTTGTTATCTCATTATTGGTTTCATTTGTCCCACCTGTTGTTCCCTCATTACCTGCCTGATTTGTCCCTTTTATAAGTTCCTTTGTGTTTGCAGTCTGTGTCGGATCGTTGTCTTGTACACGTCTCCTGTTCTCCCGTGACCCCTTTTGGTATGTTCGTTTTTGAAGTTGTTGTTTTGTATTTAGTTATGTTTTCCCCCTCGTGGGTTTTGTTTTGTGTTTAGTGTTTCTTTTGTAATAAATATCTTTTTCCCTTTGCATTTGAGTTCTCCCTTTGTTTTCTGTAATTAACGTGACAATTATGTCTTCACTATAGTAATACTATAGTATCTATATAACCATGGTTTAGTTTTTGTAGGTTCCAAGGCATCACAGAAACAGTGATGGCAACATTTAATATGTATTAGTATAATGTTTATTAGTAGTATTTGAATTTGAGTGTAAAAAAAAAAAAAAAAGATCTGCCACTATTTTCACAGTATGTAAATAATATCTAATACTATAGATATCCACATACACAATAAAGGATGCTAATAGTGAGAGAAAGTGAGAGAACGAGGAAAACTCATGAGCTGTTCTTCATTCAGTCAGCCGGATGATTTCAAGATGGCAGTGTCTGTTGTAACATTTACAATGCGAGAAGAGACTGATCACCGGATGATTACCTGCAGCTGTCAGTCCCTCATCAGGATGAAGAACACACACCTTCAGACACACGGATACACACTCTTCACCTGCTCTACTTCCCACGGTACTTCTGCTCGTAAGTCTCCAGAGATAACCTTCGGGAAAAGACTCCTGTGTTTACCTGTGTGGAAATATACTGGCCTGATACTGTGTTCACGTTTCCCGTCCGCACCTGAACTCTTCCTTCAACCTCGTAACAGAAAAGACCCCGTTATTACCGTCGTCGCTTAAAGCATTACATCTCCGTTTTATGTTCAATAAAAAACCTGTTTGGATTTCTGGTTCTATTCTGACATTAAGAAACTCACTGAGAATAAAATAACTCTTTTTACACGGCAATTTTTAAACAACAAGCATTACAATATTTTACAGATGCATTACTGAATATTTACAGCCCAGTCTGTCAAAGTGACGAACAATGATCATTTGTAGCATTATTAATGAACCTGTATATAGTAGTTGAAATAGGTATGAAAAAAATAGTAGTTACTGATTAGCTAATAATGAACTATCATATTCAACTGAGCGCTATTACTTACTAATTCATTAATCAGAGTTTCTTGTTAGTTAATAGCAGTTACTAGAGTGTTAATAGTGCGTTACTCATTTGTTCCTGTGTAGTTATTCATTAATGAAGTCAAGTCAAGTCAAGTTTATTTATATAGCGCTTTTCACAATACAGATTGTATCAAAGCAGCTTCACAGTAAGTATTAAATAAAATAAAAAAAATAATAAAAAAACAGTGTTATAAACTGTACAAATGTCTCTGACATATGCCAGACTTCTCCAATCATTTGCTCTGCTTAAACTCGGCCATGTCTTACAGTTCACTGCAGACTTGCCCTCAGATCTGCCCTCGCTCAGTCGACAGCCACTGGCCTGAGTCTCTGGCCTGAAGGATTTATCAGTCATTAATCAGATGTACGTCTCAACACTGCAGAAACTACTACTTCTGTTTCATCGCTACTTTCACTATATGGTTCACATACTTTCCTCATAAATAATCTTGATTTGTATGACATTTTGATAAATGTATAAATATTAGATATGGCAATGCAGAATGTGATGATTTGCTTTTATTTAATTTTATTCAATGGTCTGTCAGAATACTCAATTCTGATTGGCTGGAAGGTGTGCAATAAAACTGATTAATGCACAAGTAGTTCCAGTCAGTTTAATCACCGATCTATATTAGTGCACTGCTTTCACTGAAACACACACACACACACACACACACACACTCTCTCTCTCTCTCTCTCACACACACACACACACTCTCTCTCTCTCTCTCACACACACACACACACACACACACACACACACACACACACACACACACACACACACACACACACACACACACACACACACACACACACACACACACTCTCTCTCTCTCTCTCTCTCTCTCTCTCTCTCACACACACACACACACACACACACACTCTCTCTCTCTCTCTCTCTCTCACACACACACACACACACACACACTCTCTCTCTCTTTCTCTCTCTCTCTCTCTCTCTCTCTCACGCACACACACACACACACACACACACTCTCTCTCTCTCTCTCTCTCTCTCACACACACACACACACATACTTGTTTTTCTACCATTAGGGGGACCACCGTTTTTTGCCCACTTGTGGGGTCCACCACTTCCAGTGGTTCTACAGACTTGTAAAAAATCAAGCAAGATAACAAAAAATTCCTAATAAGAAATATCACTTCAATATACCAAAATTCAAACAAAATTGTTTGCACATGCGTTTTTGTGTCACTTGTGGGGCCCGGATCTAACTTTTAGGAGTTGTGGGGTCCACTTTCACAGATACACACACATTTCTAATCTTTATATCTTAGAAGGGACCAATACACACACATTTCTAATCTTTATATCTTAGAAGGGACCAAAGTCACTATCTGTAAAACATCAACTACTTCTATTATTTGCCCTTGATTACCATATAAACTTTCTTATATTATAATGTATATTCCTCTAAATTAATCTGCACACATCTATATTGGCAAGGCAAGTTTATTTATATAGCATAGAAGTGCTTTACATAGAAATTAAAATAATAATAGAATAAAGAAATAAGAATAATTAAAACAGTTTAGAAAAATTAAATACAGTACAGTACAAACAGTCGGACGAACAGCGGCACAGTGCTCATTCAGTAAATGCATAGCTAAACAGAAGTGTTTTGAGTCTGGATTTAAATGTGACCACTGTAGGAGCACATCTGATCTCCTCTAGAAGCTGGTTCCAGCTGTGGCTGGCATAATAGCTAAAAGCAGATTCGCCATGCTTAGAGTGAACCCTTGGTATATATCAGTTTAGCCATTAACATGGCATAAAAAGCCAATCCAGAGACTTTTCTAAATCAATGAGCCCTCAAATTTTGGTCACAGCCTGACCTGCTTCAGTCTGCAGGACACCAACTGTACTTTGTCTGCATTGTATTGGTCATTGAATGAACTGTGCGGTTTTGCTGAAGGGGATCTTGTTTGTCCCATGGTTATTTTTCTTTTATTTCTAATGAAGTTGTGTTCCTAGCCAGTCATGTTCACTGCAGCCTAAGATAATATACTCCTAAATTGAGGACTTCACATGAAAACTCCCTATTCATCTGATGCATAAAGACTTTAAGACCCTGTGGAATTATAGCACTAATACCGTGAGTAATTTTTACACTAAACACTGGATTAAAAAACAACAACTTTACAACATGATTTGTCCTCAATGAAAATGTATTTGGTAATACACAATGGCCAGTTCCATACAAAAAGAGGTTAGACAACATTTTACATTTCAAATGGGTAAAAAAATAAAGCTTTTGGTCAATGTAACAGTAATAAACATGCTATAAGAAACTCATGGCATTACAATGCATGAGTCAACAGTCTGATTTTTGGTATAAAACATTTAAAATTAAAAAAGACATTTGAATGGATCTACCAGTCTACTTTATAATATAAGACAACAAAGAACTTTAAAGGGTTAGTTCCCCCAAAAATGAACATTCTGCCTTCATTCACTCACCATCAAGGCATTCTAAACCCATAAGAAACTTGTTCATCTTCAGAACACAACTGAAGATATTTGAATGAAACCTGAGAGATTTCCATCTTTCCATTTAAAAACTGTTCATCCAAAACTTTCAAACATTCATAAAGAAAAAAGTTATCCATGTGACTCCAGAGGTTTAATCCCAATTTTATGGAGCAATGTCAATGTTTCGTGTGCCAAAAAAAAAACAAAAAAAAAAACAAAAAAAAAAAAGATCTGTCTTCACTTCCACAGATCAACACATGAATCTTACTCATGAACACAAATTGGAGCTAAACTCTGCAGGACGGTGGCCCTCGAGGACCAGGGTTGAGAACAATCAACACTGCAATTTCATGTTGTGCAAGAGATCAGCAATAACATATTTTGTAAACGGGGAACAGCGACAAATAACAAACAAGAAAAATCGTATATGAGGTGAAGAATCATTAGTAACCAGGAAAAATTTTGTATAATTGTGTGTGCTGCAGCGATGCAAAAGTCCAGTTCACAGTTATTGCATTTGTGGATGATGTATTACGTGAGATCAACAACAGCACAAAAACAGGGCAAAACGATATACAACAAACAAGGAAAAGGGCATATGAGGCAAAGAATCCCTTTTAACCAGAAAATGTGTATAATTGTGTGTGCTGCATCAATGCAAAGTCCAGTTTACAGTTGTTGCAATTGTTGGATCAAAGAACTCATAAAGCCTGAAAAGTAGTCATGTCTCGGGCTGCAAGATGCCTAGCTGGACTCAATGATGAAACTGGCAAATATAAACGTCCGTCTCTTGCTCGCAAAGTTGGACATGGCTTGCATGCTTTAGCCATGTTTATCAAATCTGAAGGATTGAAGATGAAAGATCAACAGACTGCCAAAGATGCTGAGGAATGTGCACTGCTATACCAAGAAAGTAGGAAATTTGACATTGCAAGTCAAGCGCTAACTCAGCTTAACCAGACCAAGTGGAATTCTCCTCAGATTCTACCATTCACACAGGATGTCCACAGACTGCATTGCTATTTGTCTGAGAAACAGCAGAAGCAATTGAATGCCCTGCAAGAAGAGCCTTCTCCCTTGAACTGGAAGGACGTTGCTAAAGTGACCCTGGCGCAAGTTATCCTCTTCAACCGACGCAGAGCAGAAGGATACATCAGAAACACACGAAGATGTTAACCTAGCACTTACAGCACTGGAGCAGAAGCTTTGCAAACATTTTGTTCGGATTGCCATAGTAGGAAAGAGAGGGAGGAAAGTTCCTGTTCTCCTTACCCCGGTCATGAGAGAATCGCTCGATACTCTGAAAAGCGAGAAGAATGTGGAGTACTGAGTGAAAACGGATACTTGTTTGCATTGCCGCTCTCTGTCCATTACTTGAGGGGTTCCGATTGCATTAGGCAGTTTGTGAATGAATGTGATGATATCAAACATCCCAAAGCGCTAACCTCAACAAAACTTAGGAAACACATTGCTACTCTGTCGACTGTTCTGAATCTCAAGACTACAGAACAGGGACGGCTAGGAGAATACAAGGGGAAGAATCTGGATGAAATTCAGCTTGATGTGACTGGTATTGATATAGAAGTCTTTTTTATTATTAAGGAAAGTTAAAAAGCACAGCATTGTCCATTTATAAATCGTTCTCTTTTAGAATAGTAGATAGTATTTGATAAGTAATAGAATAGAATTGAATAGAACAGAGTAGAAGTATTTGACCTCAACATACTGAAGAAGAGGGCAGGTTTTATTGTTATAATGTGACTAACTAGACAATTTTAGTCTATTCAGCTATTTATGTAGTCATTTTGTATAATCTTGACAGATTGCAGTTTCACAACTCATTGAATCATTGAACAGAATCCCTATTAACCAGAAAATGTGTATAATTGTGTGTGCTGCATCAATGCAAAGTCCAGTTCACTGTTATTGTAATTGTTGTATAATGTTAAGTAAGTGGATTAAGTGAAAGTGCATTCACCTAACTTCATAAAATTGGTATTAAACCACATGGATTACTACTACTTTATAAATGTTCTGAAGCTTGAAAGTTTAGGGTGAGGTTGAAGTTTAGGATGAACAATGGAGGGACAGAAATATCTCGTTTCATTCAAAATATTTTCATCTGTGTTCCAAAGATGAACAAATTTCTTATGGGTTTGGAATAACAAAGGAGAGTAAATGACAACTAACCCTTTAAGAGGATAATACAATGAAAAACTAAATGTCAACTTTGTTGAAAACACTTAGAACACATGTCCCGATGTGAATGCTAGTGGGAAGGCATCCAATACGTTGAGATACCTGTATTTCCCCGTACTTTCCTTCTTATGGCAGAAATACGATTTTTGATGAAGTATTTGACCGCCTTCCAGTCTCGATTTCCTAAAGCTTGAGCTTCTGCATCAACGCAGCGCTGACAGTCCTTTTTCCCTGGAACTTGGCTCCTCACAATGAATTTCCTTAGGTGCCTTTCTACTGCCGCACATTCATCTGTTGTCCAGCTTCTTTTGGCAGCAGTTTCTTTACCCAAGTATACAAAAAAATAACATGTTATTAAGTTTAGGTTAATGTCTTAAGTTTAGGATTTTTAAACCTTAATCTGAACTGAAAGACTATTGGATTGATCACACAGGCCATTCATTGCCATATTGACTTGGTTCAGAGACTAAAAATACACTTTTAGTTTGTTTCTGAATAAAACTTTTGACTAATAATAATAATAATAATAATAATAAAGCAGTGCAATCCAGTAAAATGTGTGGTAGCACTTTATTTTGATGGTCCCCTTTAGACATTCTGTTAACTGAGTAACAATGCACCTACATGTCAACTAACTCTCATTACAGCATTAGTAGACCGTCTACTTAAAGTACTTTATACAATTTTGGCAAATGTACTTTGTTTTATGGACATTTTTATTTTAAAAACAAGACAAGGATTATTAGCAATGACTTTTACAGTCCGCATCTCATATTTTACGTATTGTCCTGTTAAACATGGCAGTCTCACATCGATGGGAATATGCATATGGAAATTATATGCAGATGAATGTATTAAAACTTTTGTGCGAACGCAAAATCTTCCCTTTGTGCATCCCACACTTTTAGAATGAAATCTAAGCAAAGTGTTATACATTTACATAGTACAATTTTCCTTTTGATCATATAATGAAAATGTTTAACCCAAAAATTCTGTCATCATTTACTCACCCACATGTTGTTCCAAACCTGTATGAGTTTCTTTCTTCTGAACACAGAAGACATTTTAAAGAATGTGGGTAACCAGAGAGTTGACGGCACCACTGACGTTCAAATTAGGAAAAAAATACTATAGAAGTCAGTGGTGCCATCAATTGTCTGGTTACCCCCATTCTTTAAAATGTCTTCTGTGTTCAGCAGAAGAAAAACTCATACAGGTTTGGAACAACATGAAGGTGAGTAAATGACAATAAAAATTTTGGGGTAAAGTATCCCTTTAAACCTTACGCTCAATAATTCTGTTTGAGGTTGTAAACCAAATATAATCAGAATATTAGACTGTGTAAACATACCTATTGTGACAGCTATCAATGTACAGTGATCAAGAGTAAAGATTTGATCAAATAATATAATTCAGAATAAAGCTTGTGTCTTCAAGACGAACGGGACAATCAATCTACTTAACATTTCTAAGCTCACCTCTCTTTTTTGCCGACTTTCTCTGGTATTGGGAATGCAGCGTGGAAGTAGGTTCTTGTGTGGATGTCACACTGTCCTCAACTTCAGTCTCCTGTGCTTCTGGAATAAAGTCATCTGAGTGCAAAGAAAAAAAAAAGTTTATTAAAGAAAGATAAATCAAAATGTAAGCAACACTGACTGGATTAGGATCTATCATGCATAACATTTGTGTCATGGTGACCAAGAGCAATGATCAACAGTACAAGTTTATAAATATTCAGTATACGGCACGAGTCTTGCAGATGATATGTATTGTGAAAAGCGCTATACAAATAAACAAATCGAATTGAACAAATTTCACATGGTTCCATAATTCTACAATACAGTGGTAGAGAGAGCCGGGTTTAATCATACTTGCACTCACACTGGGAGCACAATTTAAATGTATGCCCTTGGCAGATACTTTCTCCCCAAAGCAACTTACAGAACACATTACAGTGGCAATAGCCCTGAAGCAATGGGATGAGAACGTTGAGGAGATCGTCTACCTTTGGATCGTCTACTATACCTGTGGTGTAGCTTACTGTACCACACAATTAACTGGAAACAATGTCAAACATTCCCCACATGCAACAGGCAGCATGTCTAAAACATGTCAACTATAAATTAACTAAAAGGTTATATTAATGCAACAACCAAATATGTGGAATCCCATAAATATTGTGCAATAACATCTACATTTAATTGTCTAATTTAATTGAGATATCTTTCATAACCAAATTTTTCTTGTGAACACCCATCCATGTCAACAGTCTCTAAAACGGCAAGTAATAGAATATGAATGAGTTGTAAAACTGAAACTGCAATCTGTCAAGAGTATACAAAATGACTATAACAATAAAACCTGCCCTCTTCTTCAGTATGTTGAGGTCAAAAATTTCTACTCTGTTCTATTCAATTATATTCTATTACTTATCAAATACTATCTACTGTTCTAAAAGAGAACGATTTATAGATGGACAATGCTGTGCTTTTTAACTTTCCTTAGAGAAAAAAAAAAAAGACTTAATACTAGTCACATCGCGATCATCGTTTTCATGATTGATCGTCGCTGTCATTTGCGAGTACTCAGAGTCCATCCCTACCACGCACACCTACCTATTACGCAATCGCCACGGACCAACGGTAGTACGATGGTGTTTACCAGCCCGAGCAAACTTTTCTGGAAAGTTCGCTTTGAAATCCCAAAACAAACTTTGTTATGGCCTGATTTTGTTGAATGACGTCACAGTTCGTTATTCGATTTCGCTTGAAGTATATCGGGCCTTAAGGAGAAATGACTGATAAGACAATGATGAAGTAGCTGGTACGCAACAGATCCTAAGCATCATTGACATATCTTATCTTGCCGATGCTCCATATAGACAGTAAGAGCATACACTCATCTTTTCTAGAGGTAACAGCAAGTGTCACAGCAACAAATACGATGTTGCAATGCATTCCATCCAAAATACTCATTCTGAACATGCAGCAGCTTGATCAGTGTTGAATTACACCTGCAATTACACTAGTTTAAATATTGACAGGTGTTGTCCCAATGATGTAAAATCACTAAGAGTGAGATCCATACGTGAGGGCCCCATAAGGCCTAGACTGGAAATGTGTGTGTATGTGGGGGCCCCATAAGGCCTAGACTGGAATGGTGTGTGTGAGCTTAACTGTGAATTCATTCGTTTGAGGGGAGGGCCCCATAAGGCCTAGACTGGAAATGTGTGTGTATGTGGGGGCCCCATAAGGCCTAGACTGGAAATGTGTGTGTATGTGGGGGCCCCATAAGGCCTAGACTGGAATGGTATGTGTGTGAGCTTAACTGTGAATTCATTCGTTTGAGGGCAGGGCCCCATAAGGCCTATACTAGAAATGCGTGTGAGGGCCCCATAAGGCCTAGGCTAGAAATGTGTGTGTGTGAGCGCTTGACATGTAGAGCATGAGGGCAAGACTAGAATAGATTGTGATGACAGAGTCGACATTACTACTTTACCTGCGTGACGACAGCATCTTTGTTGGAGGCATCATGGGAAGAGTGATCTGTTAGGGATGTTTTGGTCTCTAGAACAGAAGTCTGCTGCTTTGGCTCCTGGAAATTAGACAAAAAAAACAACAGAAACCAAAGTTAACAAAAGTTAGCTCATGTGAAAACAGTTTCTCATCTAGCACAGCTGAAATATAAGAGCATACACTCATGTTTTCTAGAGGTAACAGCAAGTGTCACAGCAACAAATAAGTTGTTGCAATGCATTCCATCCAAAATACTCATTCTGAACATGCAGCAGCTTGATCAGTGTTGAATTACACCTGCAATTACACTACTTTAAATATTGACAGGTGTTGTCCCAATGATGTAAAATCACTAAGAGTGAGATCCATACGTCAGGGCCCCATAAGGCCTAGACTGGAAATGTGTGTGTGTGTGTGAGGGCCCCATAAGGCCTAGACTGGAATTGTGTGTGTGTGAGCTTAACTGTGAATTCATTCATTTGAGGGAAGGGCCCCATAAGGCCTAGACTGGAAACGTGTGTGTGTGTGAGCGCTTGACATGCAGCATGAGGGCAAGACTAGAATAGATTGTGATGACAGTCGACATTACTCCTTTACCTGCGTGACGACAGCATCTTTGTTGGAGGCATCATGGGAAGAGTGATCTGTTAGGGATGTTTTGGTCTCTATAACAGAAATCTGTTGCTTTGGCTCCTGGAAATCAGACAAAAAACAACAGAAACCAAAGGTAACAAAAGTTAGCTCATGTGAAAACAGTTTCTCATCTAGCACAGCTGAAATATAAGAGCATACATTTGTCTTTTCTAGAGGTAACAGCAAGTGTCACAGCAACAAATAATATGTTGCAATGCATTACATCCAAAATACTCATTCTGAACATGCAGCAGCTTGATCAGTGTTGAATTACACCTGCAATTACACTACTTTAAATATTGACAGGTGTTGTCCCAATGATGTAAAATCACTAAGAGTGAGATCCATACGTCAGGGCCCCATATGGCCTAGACTGGAAATGTGTGTGTGTGTGTGGGGGGGCCCCATAAGGCCTAGACTGGAAATGTGTGTGTGTGTGAGCTTAACTGTGAATTCATTCATTTGAGGGAAGGGCCCCATAAGGCCTAGACTGGAAACGTGTGTGTGTGTGAGCGCTTGACATGCAGCATGAGGGCAAGACTAGAATAGATTGTGATGACAGTCAACATTACTCCTTTACCTGCGTGACGACAGCATCTTTGTTGGAGGCATCATGGGAAGAGTGATCTGTTAGGGATGTTTTGGTCTCTATAACAGAAGTCTGTTGCTTTGGCTCCTGGAAATCAGACAAAAAACAACAGAAACCAAAGGTAACAAAAGTTAGCTCATGTGAAAACAGTTTCTCATCTAGCACAGCTGAAATATAAGAGCATACATTTGTCTTTTCTAGAGGTAACAGCAAGTGTCACAGCAACAAATAAGATGTTGCAATGCATTACATCCAAAATACTCATTCTGAACATGCAGCAGCTTGATCAGTGTTGAATTACACCTGCAATTACACTACTTTAAATATTGACAGGTGTTGTCCCAATGATGTAAAATCACTAAGAGTGAGATCCATACGTCAGGGCCCCATATGGCCTAGACTGGAAATGTGTGTGTGTGTGTGAGCTTAACTGAATTCATTCATTTGAGGGGAGGGCCCCATAAGGCCTAGACTAGAAATGTGTGTGTGTGTGAGGGCCCCATAAGGCCTAGACTGGAATGGTGTGTGTGTGTGAGCTTAACTGTGAATTCATTCATTTGAGGGGAGGGCCCCATAAGGCCTAGACTAGAAATGTGTGTGTGTGAGCGCTTGACATGCAGCATGAGGGCAAGACTAGAATAGATTGTGATGACAGAGTCGACATTATTCCTTTACCTGCGTGACAAAAGCATATTTGATGGAGGCATCATGGGAAGAGTGATCTGTTAGGGATGTTTTGGTCTCTAGAACAGAAGTCTGCTGCTTTGGCTCCTGGAAATCAGACAAAAAGTTCTAAGAAACAGATCATGCATATATGAGATCACATAGCTATGCATAGATAATCATTTTTTACATACATTTAAGATGAATGTGTGTATTTAATGGGTAAAGCGCAGAAGAACTGAAGCGGATGCTTGAGCGCTGACTAGGGCTGAACGATTTTGGAAAATAATCTAATTGCGATTATTTTTACCAATATTGCGATTGCGATTTAATATGCGATTATTTTTAAGCTCTTTATCTTTTCTATTATTTCAACAAAAACAAGCAATACATCACTGTAAAATAGGATGGGAATCTTTTTTTTTTATAAAACTTAAAATATTTATAATTATAAGTACTTTTAAAAAGAAATACACATTAAAAAAAACTAAATAATACAACTATATGTTAAGAATTTTAACTAATATAGCTCCAAAACATAAAAGCAAATCAAATAAAAACATTAAAAACATTACAAGCAATAAACAATGAGTGCTTTCAGTATTTAAGGGTAGGCTGTCTGAACGTTTTCATCTCTTTTGAAATATAAGATGTGGTTTGTCCTGTCTGTTAAAATAACTTAACTGCGTTTACATTAATTTCGCGTCATAAAAGCATTTTGAGATGCAAGTACATTTCACCACGTAGACGGAGTCGCTCACAGCCGCATGCTCAAGCGCTCTTCGCAAAGCGCGCGTGAGTATTTGAAACTGAAAGCAGCTTCTGTCAGTGATTTTCATATTTTTAATATATAAGCCAACTGTATTCCAAAAGACATATGATGCCTTCGTAGAGCATTTGTAAGGAAAATACCGGCGCCGGCGGGCGAGACTACAAGAGTAACATCAAGCAAAGCACGCGTGATGCGTATCTTATAGCGCATCTTGTGCAATGCAGCCCGCGAATGTCCTTGTAATTCGCTTCAACTTCTCCGAACTTTATGAAAGATTATTTTTCGGAAGGTTCGAGTGGTGTCGTGTGTGCGTGTGTGTGAGACAGAGGAATTAGAAGCAAGCAGAATATTGTTGTTTATAAAGCACACGCAGCGTCATCACGTAGGCTATCTGTGTTTAAAACTAAGATCAGACTCTATTCTGAATTATCTGAATAGATACAAAATCGTTGGAGAGAATCTATAACACAATATCACATAAATTAAACACAAACTGTTCTTTCCTGTAGCCTATGCCAGGTCTATGTGTAGCGTGCCAAGTTGATGCTTCCTCCGTAGGCGTAGTGCAGACTGCTTTACTGCTGACGCGTGTCACGTGACCAAAGTTTAATCGCAGCTTTTGCGGTTAAATCGCGTTTCATCATATCGCGATATTATCGTAAATGCAATTAATCGTTCAGCCCTAGCGCTGACAGAAGACTTTTCAGTACACACGCTTCGATTGTGTGCACACAGAGGGCTGCCTGTCATGGTTCATTGCAATTTAGCATTTTAAGATCTTTGAAACTTTGATTTAAGACATTGAAATGCTAATTAAGGCATTATTTGTACATTAACAAATTAAAAACTTAAAGATTGGCAGACATCCTGATAATCAACAGAAGTTGGAGCTATGATTCATAGGGGTGGAGCGGTACATGTATTCGTATTTAGGGATGGGGCCGATCCGATCCAGTATCGGTATCGGGACCGATACCAGCGTAATTCACGCATCGGATTTTCCCGATCCAACCTGCGGAGATATCCGATA
Organism: Leuciscus leuciscus; assembly: GCF_965113295.1. Lineage (NCBI taxonomy): Eukaryota > Metazoa > Chordata > Actinopteri > Cypriniformes > Leuciscidae > Leuciscus > Leuciscus leuciscus. Next base: position 36,788,270 of record NC_138746.1, read on the forward strand.
TCCATGAGTCATGTCTGCACTTTAACGTTGTCTGCTGAAATGACTCCAAAAGTGATTCCCGCCAGCTAGTCTGCTAGCTTTGGATTTGGATTTCCCGAACGGAGGCGCAGCTCAATGAGACACAGCGTTATGAGACACGCCCCCGCTCAGGAAATCCATTCCGCAGTTTGCGGTTAGCCAACATGTCCGCTGTGTGGAAATACTTCACACTGGAAACACCGCAGAGCAAGACAGCATCAGACAATTAATACGAGTCGAGTCTATTAAATGTATTTTTTTGAATGAATACTTGTTTGATACTCCATAAATACTTGTTTAGTTAATGGATGATTCACCATTTCTGAACGAATCTTTTGAATGAATGATTCTCGTTCCAGAGAAGGCAGACATGCTGATTTTTCTTCAAAAGAATTGCTGATTCTACATCTGATGATGTAACGTCTTTACTTCTGTTACATATTTTATGTTCATGTTTTTGCTTTTCATGATAATTCCTTAAAGTATTATAAATATAAATACTTTGCATTGTCACAGTTTTACTGGTAATAGCCTAAATGTGACAAGAATAAAAGGTAGAATTTTTACAAGTATTTGCTCTCTTTTTTCTCTCCAATAAATATTGAAATTGAAACCAAGAATCGTTAAGAACCGGATTCGATAAGCAGAACCGGAATGGTTAAAATTAAAACGATACCCAACCCTACGTCTGAGGCGAAATCCGCTTGTCTGTTTGCAAGATGGCTGATGTTGATCGAGCATTCATCGAGAGAGTTACCGCATCGGAACGAGGATCACCCTTTAGATAGTGTGTGTGTAAGATGTTTAACATTACACTTGCACTTTTCTTATATTTCAAGACTCAAGTATTTGACATTTTGGGAATGTAATAAATATTGACATGACAATCAATTTGAAACCCTTACAGTTGTATATTTGTTTTCAGAATGGGATTTTTCCTGTTAACAGGATTTCCTGTTTTTCTGACTTCCTTTTCTGACCTTATACTTCTCAAGTTGCCTTTTGGGACATACATGCGTATACGTACATATCACACTTGCCTGTTGAGAGAAGTTTATTTCAGCATCATATAAAATAAACAATAATGATAATAATAATAATAATAATAATAATAATAATATTAAAGCAAACACAGCTCTGGTATCGGAATAGTATCGGTATCGGCCGATATCCAAATTCAGGTATCGGGATCAGATCGGAAGTGAAAAAATGTGGATCGGTGCATCCCTAGAACCAAATCGGTACGGGTGTCATGGTTCGGTGCATGAATTTACACACAGAATACACAGTATAAAAATAAATAAAACTCGCGTTCAAATGAATTAATGTAATGCAGAACTACTGTTAGATACGCAGGTTCTTTAGGGACACCTAATCTGTAGCCCCGCCTTAGGCTAGGTTTGTTTATACTTTCGCGAGCCTCCGCTGACCGCGCGCGCGCGCCTCCCCAAATGGACGAGGCATTTATACTTTGCGTTCGCCGGTGTACTATTCTTTGAAATGACAGGGTGCGACTCGGTGTAACTGTCCATCAGGAATCAGCGGTGAGAAATAAGGTACACTAGTGAATGTTTATTTTAGTAGCCTACAACAACACCTTTAGTACACCAAAACCACACTACAAAAGAATCGTGTAAAGCAGGAAACCAGATTATTCCGTGACATTAGAAGAAAATGGATATGAGAACGTAACCTACAACTAAATTAACGTTATCTTACATAATTTCTAAACATTTGTATTTAGTTTTGTGAACCTTTTTATAAAACATGGCTATTTATTTTTATTTAAAGGGCTTATGTCTGCTATTTTGTTAATGTACATTAAGCAACTCATTTAGATGCAAGAACTGGCTGCCGGTGCTGTGAGATGTACATGCTTGGCCAGATTCGGCTCGAAGTTGTGCGTCTTCGGATGCGGAGCCGTGCACACTAAAAAACCGTGCACTGCACACCGCCACGCAAAATTAGGGCTGTCGCGGTGAAGGATTTTCCCTTGCGGTAATTTTCAGTGGGCCAATAGCGCGATATGCGGTTTTACCGCATTTATTAATTTATTTAGATGTATTTGTTGCTATATAAATAAGTGTCACGATGTGGTCAGTATGCACAAAAGCGAGAACATTTTAAGTAAACAACAAACCGAAACTAAAAAGCGTCTCTGCGCATTGAAAGCCTGTCACTCAGCGCGCAGTTGTTACGGCAACGGACTGTCGTTGAGTGAGTCATTAAACCATTCATTCAACAACACGTTCAAAAACGCTGATTGATTCATTAAAAGATAGTAATGAAACAAGGTTAATTATTTTTAACTTTGAGCTCCACTTTTCAAGGCTCAGCTGACCAGCAATGCGTCGCATGGGAAATGCTGAAGCTTCATAGAGATAAATGGCATTGATTCAATGCGTGACTCACTGAGTTTTGTTTCCCGCGACCGCGAGTTCCTCGCGCTGTGGATGCTGACCAGCGATGTCGCTGATGCCATTCATGGTAAATACCCTTTATTTTAAACGTTCAAAGGATGACAGGACAAATATTTAACTTTCCTTGGACACGGCAACCTTTTCACGAATATGACTTGACCTCAAAGACAGACGCAGGTAATCGCACGCGCTCAGTCGATCTCTCTCATTCACTGTCCGTTTAGGCTTAAGTGCAACTCCACGAAGCCTCTGTACAAATCACCACGATAAAACCATGATCACCATGTCTTATTATCATTATTAACTTATTTAACATTCAATACACATGCACAAAGTTCAAATCAAGAAGGGTGTAGCCTTATGAAAAAAGAAAACGCAAATATCGCGGTTGCTGTGGTTACTTGAATTCCTCTGCGGTTGGCTTGTCAGTAGAGCGGTAATACAATATTGCAGTTATCGTGATAGCCCTACGCGAAATGTGGCCTTGCACACTAGGGCTGCAACAACTAATCGATAATAATCGATTATGAAAATCGTTGTCAACGAATGTCATTGTCGATTAGTTGGTCTGCTCACGTCACGGGGAGCGTTACTGATGACGTCCCTTTCATGACAACGCAGTCACGCGAAATGGCAGAGAGTAATCGGAGAGAAACATCAGCACGGCAAGCAAAAACTGTATATTCTCATTATATGATGATGTGAAAATGGTATAGTCTAGTTTAATTCAATACTACAGTGTAAACAGCTTTGTTTACTAACTTCGGGACAGTCACACTAGATCTATTTTGTATCGAGCATCAGGTTGCGCAATCAGTTCGCTCGCAACATAAGTGATGGATTAAAATAGCGCTACCGCATAAATAGGTTAAATTAAATGGTATTTACAAAGTGAAGCACTAAATATAAAGGCAGTTAATAACAGCAGCAGTAAAATATTGTTTTTTAGTCACTGTAGTCAGTGGTTTTCAGCGAATGCTTGTGCAGTAATACATCATTTTTCCTGTACTTTTAATCAAGCCTGTTGTCAGCTGCGTACCTCCATTCCGCTCTCTTTTTATAGCATTTGTCTACTACTATGTAAGGGATAATCCCGCTTATTACATGGCTACCCACCAAATAAATCAATAATTTTACACAAAATATTGATTTAAAAAGGAGTTTATTGATTTAAAAATGATTGTATTGCTTCCGCTAAAGAAAATACTCCGTTCCGTCTCTACGGTTAGAATCCTGCGTCCATAGCAACGCTCTGTTTTTCTGGTGTGTTATACTTCGCAGCGGTCTGTTATCAAGAAATAACAGATCGCATTCTACATTGGAATTCAAAATCTGCTGCTTAATATCTTATTACAAACATGTTTGTGTCCTAATTTCATAATGTGAAGTTTATATGAGCAGCGCAACTCAATATTTTGTTTTGTTTATTTATATTTTGGATATTTAAAGAAGTTTTACTGTTTAAAAACTGGACAAACTTTTGTGTTTGGGGTTTAAAATGTAAAAATTAAAGATTATATTAGTAAAACTCAATGTGTGGCTTTTGCACTTTTTAAAGTACACTTTTACACATAAATACCCTGATTTAGGGTTTTATTTAGTTATAAACAAAAATCAAATTGAATTTAAAAAACCTATCCGATTAATCGATTAATCGAAAAAATAATCGTCCGATTAATCGATTATCAAAATAATCGTTAGTTGCAGCCCTATTGCACACCCAACGCGCACGACCGCCAACACCGCAATGACGACATTTTTGCCACGCGCCCTCGCATAAATAAGAGATGCTTTATTTTCAGTTTTATAGCTGATTGTCTTGTTTACATCTTACTTTACACACTTCAGGGCAGGCTGTTGCAGCTAGCTCAGGGGAGAGACCGTATGACACTATGGTACAGCCTCAGACATGCACAATAAAAAATTTCTGCATTTTTGTTTTGCTTTTCCCTCCATTGTACCGAACTCCTACCGAACCGTAATGTCTGAACCGAATCGTGACTTCTGTGTACTGTTCCACCCCTAATGATTCAGGTTATTAACACACAATGTGGACACTTTTACAAAACCAATGCTAATTTATCATTTTCCAACTACAAAGACATGGATTATCATGTAAGCGTATGCAAACGATCAGTACTAAGAAATTAATGTGTAATATGCTGTCCCATACCTTTGTTACTATCGATAAATCATTCCGTAAACCCAGGTTTGTCCCTAAAAGACAGAATGTGTGTCCTGGCATCATCAACAGGCCTTATCCTCGTCTTCCTTTTCAACATTATGGTGCTGAAAATAATTACATACACAATAAAAATCAATTACATTATCATGGGGAAACAAAAAAAATAATTAAATCAAACAATTTCAAGTAATGTAACGTTAATATTCAGTGGTTTAAGATCTAAATGTAGCTTGCACAGGCCAGACAACAGATATAAAACAGAAACGATAATTAGATTATTCAGGCATATTGTAAATATTGTAAGATAGATCAATAAACAGTTAAGTTAGTCTGTCAGCTGCACACGATCTGCAATCATGTCTGCTCAATTAAAATATAAGCGTCAAACCAATACATTAGTGGATTTTTGCAAAACTATAAAGCAAACGGAGTCAAATTATCATGTAATGCAATAAAATGCTTCTTACGCAGCCGCCATTATCAGCTATCGATCTATAAATAGCATCACCAGCTCATAACATTATCATCTATCGATCTGAATAAAATGCTACATCATTAACTATCATTTAACGTTAGTTGCGCTACGAAATTGAGTAAGAATTGAAACGAATATCATGTACAAAGTCAAATAACTTCACTTACCTCTTTCTCACATGAAGAGAGTGTGTTCAGAGTCGAAGCGCGTGGAACTTCCGGTTTAAAATGCCGTCCTTGACCGTGTCCGTGGGCTTTTAGCAGCTAATGTTAGCCATCTGATTAAAACCTTAACGTTACTTCATTAAGCATTATTCTGTTCACACGACTAGAAATACACATGAAACTATATCAAATGTTTAGTTAAATACTATAGGATTACAGCAAATTATTGCTTAGTCTACATGAAGTGTTTCTTCCGTTGAAACAGAGTCAAAACATGAGGAATTAAAGATTACAACCCAGAAACAGTGTGCGTCAGTGCGTCAGTGCGTGAGTGCGTGGGCGCATCCAATAAAACTACACGGCTCCTCCCTCCCTCTCCGTGGGCCTTTCTCATTGGCTAAAGCCACACACACATCCGGGAGTGTGTATCTGCTGCAATACCACGTTCCCAGCTACAGGGGCGATAGAGAGCATACACACTTACACACTCAAAACTGGTTTTTATTACCTTGTGGGGAAAGTGAAAAAAAAGCATGAGGCATATCAGCAGAGGCTACTGAGGCAGTTTACGTTGAAATCGGTGTGGGGCCCACCATTTTGGGCCCCACAACGTTGTTGGACCCCATACCGTTGGTGTGCTCCCGGTGACTGGGACCCACAAAGTAAGAAATACAAGTACACACACACACACTCTCTCTCTCTCTCACACACACACTCTCTCTCTCTCTCTCACACACACACACTCTCTCTCTCTCTCTCACACACACACACTCTCTCTCTCTCTCTCTCACGCACACACACACACACACACACACACACACACACACACACACACACACACACACACACACTCTCTCTCTCTCTCTCTCTCTCTCTCACACACACACTCTCTCTCTCTCTCACACACACACACACACACACACACACACACTCACACACACACACTCTCTCTCTCTCTCTCTCTCTCTCTCTCTCACGCACACACACACACACACACACTCTCTCTCTCTCTCCTTCTCTCTCTCTCTCTCACGCACACACACACACACACACACACACTCTCTCTCTCTCTCTCTCTCTCTCTCACGCACACACACACACACACACACACACACACACACACACACACACACACACACACATCTAGCACTGCAAACATCATTAACAGCTTTATCTTGTCAGTGCTGTGAGATAAGTATGGAATAAGTGGGATAATCCACGGATAGCTGTGCATTAAACCATCTCTGCATCCGTTGACAGTTTTGCCTCCACATCGCGGATCATTTAATGCACAGCTAGTCATGGATTATGCTTTGCTTATTATACAAGACACATTTAGTAGTTTTAGTTTAAACCATATTTAGTTTCCAATGATTCTGAAACTTTTTTTTCAATATTTGATACAGGAGATATTTGTTGGCTGTGATTCGCCCTCCTCATATACACGCCTTATTTTATTTTTTGTGTATTTTTATCTATTTACTGTATCTAATCTACAGAATGCATTTTTAAACGTGATCAAATTTTTTGCACTGCATAGGCCTTTCTGTTCTGTTTGTTTTATTCACAATATAGAACTATATATTTAGTGTTCTTTCCTAACTGTATATTCATTTGTGTAAATACAGAGATTAGCTTCTGTCATTGCGTTAATTAGAGACACATCTGAATTTAGCAGAAGCTGTTATTTACCAGAGACAAACTCTGACCCGGTTATTTACAAACCTCACTGTAAATCTGGCAGTCATAAATTTAGCTTGCATAGTATGAACACTGACCAAAAGATGAATCTTTCAAATCTACACCTAATATAAAAATGCAGTATTTGATGGTGAGCACAAGAGAACCTCTTAAAGTCCCCCTGTGGGGAAGATCCAGCTTTTAATGTAGTTTATGTGTCTATGCCCAGCCAGCAATGACATGTGGGGCCCAGATGAGGGCTTCATGGGCGGCAAATGTGGGCCCCATTATGGGCTTGCACCCGGGATCCACATTGGGGCAAGCCGTGGAAGCCCAGACATACTAAAAGTGGGACCTGTAAGGGTACTGCATGGGTCTTAATTGGGCAATTCATGTCAGACCCATTTGGGCCCCACCTGCCCAAATGGGTCTAAAGTGGGCTTGCACCCGGGATCCAACCATGGCTACCCAGATGGGCTTTAAATGGGCTCTGTAAGAGTCTTATGTGGGTCCTAACTGGGCAATTCATGCCAGACCCATTGGGGCCCCACCTACCCAAAGGGGTTTAAAGTGGGTTTGCACCCAGGATCCAGCCGTGGATGCCCAGATGGGCTTTAAAAGGGATCTATAAGGGTGTTATGTGGGATCTTAACCGGGCAATTCATGACAGACCCATTTGGGCCCCACCTGCTTAAAGGGCGTTTAAAATGGGCTTGCACCCGGGATCCACACGGGGGCCAGCCGTGGATGCCCAGATGGGTTTTAAGTGGGACCTGTAATGGTCTTATGTGGGTCTTAACTGGGTAATTCATGTCAGACCCATTTGGGCCCCACCTGCCTAAAGGGGTTTAAAGTGGGCTTGCACCAGGATTCAACCATGAATGCCCCTATGGGCTTAAAGTGGGCTCTGTAAGGATCTTATGTGGGTCCTAACTGGGCAATTCATGCAAGGCCTATCTAAGCCCAACCATGCCAAGTGGTTTAAGGAAACAATCTAAGAAAAACTAAAAATGAGGAATGAATATAAGTCCAAGATAAATACAAGACACTTGACGCTTTGAACTGCAAGAAATATATTGTTAAATTGAACAACAAAAATGATCTTTAAAAAACAATTTAAATGTCACAATGTAACGGGTACCGTAGCAACGGCACCGTGGATAACAGATTAATTCCTGTAAAACAGGAGAGAAACGAGGAGACAGTGTTATCAGTTTCGAGCTCTCTGCAGTAATTTATTTTCTGAATTTTCTTCAGCAATCACATCTCTATTGTTAAGTATCATTGTATGTTTCACATATTATATGTTCAGTGTCTTTTTAACATTACAATGAATTTTCAGTGTCCATGTCAATGCAAAATCCATATTAAAATAAACCTCTTTCCACCAAATGCATGTTCACTTACTCTTCATGCTTGTATTTTATACTATTTATCAAAATGAAATGTAAAGACAATGGTAATATTCACCAGCTTTTTTTTAGATACTTAGAATCTTCCATTCACAGTATTTTATCAGTATCATGTTAATACAGTACTGCAAAATCATGCTCAGAACTCATAAAGTGATTAAAGTGTAACTTTTAACCTCGTTTTAAACTGTAAACATTTTTGTATAAACTCATTGAGCAAAAAAACATTTCCAACAGATGGTGGGAAACTGACATACAGTGAGCTAAACATATCTGTTAACATTACAAGCTCAAAAAAATATCTTCATGTACATATATATACACGGGGAAAGTGTGTGTTGAGCTGACTTGATCTCTAGTAATGTCTCTCGACCGTTACTCTGTAGGACTTTGCCCTCTCGTTTCAACTCATTTCAAACTAAATCAAAAACAGACCCTAACGAAACTCATTTCACTAAAAACAGTTCACTCATATCTCACATACATTTCAGCATAGATAAATGCTACTTCTGAGGTGTTTTTATACAATTACCCACCTGTAAAACAGGAGAGAAACGACAGCGTTATCAGTTTCGAGCTCTCTGCAGTAATGAAAAACGCCTCGGTTACGACTGTAACCTCGGTTCCCTGAAGAGGGAACGAGCGTTGCGTCGAAAACTGACGCTATGGGAACGCTTTGCGTGATGACGTCTTGAAGCACATGTAAAATCAGTCCAATGGTGTGGCGGAACGTCAGAGGCGGGTGACGTCACGTACCAGGAAGCTATAAAAGCCGGCCCGAAACAGAAAACGAAAGCTTCGTAAAGTCTGAAGTCGCGCTGACAGGCATGAAGGAGATATGGCAAGGCGACGCAACGCTCGTTCCCTCTTCAGGGAACCGAGGTTACAGTCGTAACCGAGGCGTTCCCTTTCAAGGGAACTCCCGTTGCGTCGAAAACTGACGCTATGGGAACGTCTATACCAACGCCTCCATAGCTACAAATGTCTGTCCTGTGTGTAATCATGTGAGCAGCACTAAGAAGACAAAACATGAGACCCTGGAGTAGAGTCTAAATCCAGAGAGTAGAACCTGACGAAGGTGTGCGGTGAGGACCAGCCTGCCGCATCACAGACGTCCTGTAACGATACTCCTGATATAAGGGCCTTAGAGGCCGCCATACTCCTAGTAGAGAGCGACCGGACAGCCAAAGGAGAAGGCTGTCCAGCCGCCTCATAAGCCAGTGAGATAGTCTCAACCACCCACTTGCTCATCCTTTGCTTAGACACTGGACCTCCCTTGTTAGGGGAGCAAAAGTCACTTTTACGCCACAGGGCAGCTCTGTGGACATACGCGTCTAACGCCCGAACAGGGCAAAGCAAATTATTCGCCTCCTGGTCCGATTTCGAAAGGGAGGAGGACCTCCAAGTGCCACGAAGGAAACGAGATACCAAGGGGTCTTTCCCCACAGACATTCCACCCAAAGGACTGTGGTAAGCACCTATGGCCGCCACATAGACCTTTAAAGTGGACGGGGTCAGACCTGCAGTGAACCGTTCCTGCAGGAACTCCAGCACTGTACCAATTGGGCAGTGGACTGGGTCCAACCGACGGTCACTGCACCAAGAAGTGAATACTCTCCACTTCAGGGCATAAAGTTTCCTCGTGGAGGGAGCTCTGGACTGTAGAATGGTCTCAACAACCTCGGTTGAGAGACCTGACTCTATGAGCTGGGCCCCCTCAGAGGCCAAGCCCACAGGTTCCACAGTTCTGGCCGAGGGTGAAATATCGAGCCCTCTGCCTGGGACAGAAGGTCCCTCCTGACGGGTAACTCCAGAGGATGCCCGTCGAGGAGGGACACAAGATCGGGAAACCATACTCTGCCCGGCCAGCGCGGGGCTATAAGAAGTAGATGGACCCGGTCCCTGCGAACTCTTTCCAGAACTCCCGGGAGCAGAGCAACTGGGGGAAAGGCGTACAGACGTAGCCTCGGCCACGTCTGTACCATAGCATCCAGTCCCAGAGGAGTTGGATGCGTGAAGGAGAACCAAAGTGGACAGTGAGACGTCTCTCGAGACGCAAACAGATCCACTTATAATTTCCATATCAGCTCCACCACCTCGGGGGTGGAGCCACCATTCCCCGGGCCTCGGCCCCTGTCTCGACAGAGTGTCTGCTCCTATATTCTGGACCCCGGGGATGTAGGCTGCCTTGAGTGACAGCAACTTCCCCTGGGACCACAAGAGGATATGGCATGCCAGCGCAAACCCCCTTGATATAGGCGACTACCGACGTGTTGTCCGTATGTACTACACATGGTGTCCCCTGAGACCTGTGATAAAGCTCCTCAGAGCCCGGAAGACAGCTAACATCTCTAGGCTATAGAATGCCAGGAACGATGATGGTCTTCCCACAGACCTTGAGATGAGCGACCCTCAGGATCGCTCCCCAACCCGTGAAGGAAGCATCCGTCGTTAGCAGTTTGCGACGACAAGGAGCTCCCAGCACTGGGCCCTGGGACAGGAACCAAGGTTTCTTCCACATAACCAAGGCACGTAGGCATCACCGCGTGACCTTGATTGTGCGAAATGGGTTGCCCCTCGGGGAAAAACCCTCTGGTCCTGAGCCACCACTGCAGGGGCCTCATGTGCAGCAGTCCAAAAGGTATCCCGTTGGAAGCTGCTGCCATGAGACCCAACAGTCTCTGGAACTGTTTGACAGTGAGTAGCTGGCCTAGCTTTACACTTCTCACAGCTGCCAGGATGGAATCGAAGCGTGGCGATGACAGGCGCGCCTGCATCGACACTGAATCCCAAACCATGCCTAAAAAAGTGATCCTCTAAAATGGAGAAAGCACACTCTTCTTGGCGTTCAGCCGTAACCCCAACTCTTTCATATGGGCGAGAACAACATCTCGATGTTGAACCGCCATCTAATGCGACTGAGCTAAAATCAACCAATCGTCGATGTAGTTCGTGATGCGAATACCCCGGAGGCGCCAGAGCTGCATCCACGCATTTGGTGAAAGTGCGGGGTGATAAAGCCAGGCCGAATGGAAGAACTCGATATTGGTATGCTTTGCCCCCGAAAGCAAACCTCAGGAACTTCCAATGACACGGACGGATGGAAATATGCGTCCTTGAGGTCTATCGTGACAAACCAGTCCTCGGACCTGATCTGTGGCACGATTTGTCTCAAGGTTAACATTTTGAACTTGAGCTGCATGTACTCGTACAGAACTCGAAGATCTAAAATGGGACGCAATCCCCCGTCCTTTTTTGGAACTATGAAGTACCGGTTGTAAAACCCGGTTTCCCTGTTGGAGGGAGGTACATATTCTATGGCCCCTTTCTCTAACAGAGTGTTTACTTCCTGTTCCATAACCAGAACCTGCTCGGGGCCCACCACTGTGGGCAGGACCCCCATAAACCGCGGTGGGCGTTAATAGAATTGTATCTAATACCCTTTTTCCACGGTCTGCAGGACCCAACGAGAAACATTTGACAGTAGCTTCCACGCTGTCAAAGATTCTACTAGAGGTACCAGTCTCTCGAGACTGGTTTCTGGATTTTGTTGCTGTTGAGTAGTCGGTTCGTCGCCCTGTAACGGCGCACCGGCAGGGAACGACCAAACAGACTGCTCCAGCACCCTCCTCAGAGGGGGCGGGCATCCCGAGGCCACTACGTTTCCGGGTGGACCTTGAGATATGTGCTCGCCGGAGACCGCTGCGCCCTGTAACACCGGAGGCGGCAGGGTTGGCAGAACGGTCCCCTGAGGGCACCGAAGAGAGACGGCACCGTATTTTTCTCCTGCTGTTGAGTAGTCGGTTCGTCGCCCTGTAACGGCGCACCGGCAGGGAACGACCAAACAGACTGCTCTAGCACCCTCCTCAGAGGGGGCGGGCATCCCGAGGCCACTACGTTTCCGGGTGGACCTTGAGATATGTGCTCGCCGGAGACCGCTGCGCCCTGTAACACCAGAGGTGGCAGGGTTGGCAGAACGGTCCCCTGAGGGCACCGAAGAGAGACGGGCACCGTGAAAAGAGGTGTTAACCGCTCTGCTTCGGGGGGACTACCCTCATTTGTCCTGAGCCCTCAGACATCAGGACTTTTTCCCCAGCAGCCTTCTTGGCGGTAATAACGGTCCGCAGATCCGTTTTACCCCTCGAAGACTGCTGGGTTTGAGAGCGCCCTCCGTGTCCCCGAGATTTTTGTGGGGGAGCACGAGAGGACACACTCTGTTTTTGAGTAGCACGAAGTTCAGCGCTCTTTTTAGAGGAGTGAGGCTGCTCCCGCTCAGCAGCCTCAATGAAAGAACGGCGGGGGAGAAGTTTTTGTAATGCAGCTGCCTGTTTAGCAGCTTCCTGAGATTTAGCTACCGCACTGTTTACTGCATCACCAAATAAACCAACAGTGGAAACCGGAGCATCTAAGAGAACGTGCTTTTCTTTCTCTTTTATATCGCTCAAATTGAGCCACAGATGCCTCTCAGTGGCCACCAGGGCTGCCATAGACCGCCCGATTGATTTAGCGGTCTCCTTGGTGGCCCTGAGAGACAGATCTGTGGCTCTGCGTAGTTCAGCCACTGTGTCAGGACCAATTCCCCCGCCCTCCTCTAAATCCCCCAATAATTCTGCCTGATAGGCTTGCATAATAGACATCGTATGCAGACACGCTGCATACGATTTATGAACCAGAGATGATGTGAATTTTACTGGCTTAGAGGGAAGTGAAGGAGCTTTCAGGGAAGATGCCGTTGCTGGAGAGAGATAGCTCGCAAGCGTCTCCTCCACCTTCGGCATCTCCCCATAACCATATTCTTTATATTTGTGAATGGAAGAATAGTGGGATGTTTGTGGTGCATACACTCTGTATGAAACCGGTTTTCCCCACGATTTCGACACCTCGGTGTGGAGATCGGGGAAAAACGGAAGGCTTCTTCGCTGAGGCTGTGTACGAGATGGCAGGAAGCGTTCGTCGAGCTTACTTTTCGAACGAACGTCCTGCCTATCCTCTGGCCACTCAATAGATAATCTGTGAACTGCTCTCGTGACAACATCGAGCAATTCCTCAAAAGCGTGAGACTGAGGTGGCGAATCCTCAGACTCAGCTTCAATACTAACAACGTCCAACTCCTCAGAGCTGGACAATTGCAGTATTGGTGCCTCCATCGGGGGGGGAAGAAACCGCAGCGCGTGCTTCCACACCCTGATGAGAGGCACTGGATCTATCAGAAGGATGTTGAGATAAGGCAGAGCCCGTCTCAACATCCACTGATAGATCCATTTGCGAACCCCAGGTCTGTGATTGCCGCCGTGCCTCGGCAGCGGCGGGACCCGAGCCCTGGGGAACGCGATCGGGATCGGATCACGATCGCGGGATCGCGATCGTGAACCGAGCCAAGCGGGATCGGAGCGAACGCAATGGAAGCACGTCGCAATGCACACAGTCACCACCCTCGAGTGCTGACTGGGCATGCTCCTCACCCAAACAAACAACACAAAGAGTGTGAGTATCACCTCCCGTTAAATAACGCGGGCAGGGATGGACACACACTCTAAACTGCTGCTTGCTCGCCATACTGAATATATATATATATATAATATAGACAGACAACACCAAATAACAAGGACAGATTCAACACAGAGCGCAACTGAAGACTCAGAAAGCTTTCGTTTTCTGTTTCGGGCCGGCTTTTATAGCTTCCTGGTACGTGACGTCACCCGCCTCTGACGTTCCGCCACACCATTTGACTGATTTTACATGTGCTTCAAGACGTCATCACGCAAAGCGTTCCCATAGCGTCAGTTTTCGACGCAACGGGAGTTCCCTTGAAAGGGAACCCGCGCAACTCACGCAGCTACAGTAACTCGTCACTCTACACTGCCCCTACTGGCCTGGAGCAAACACTACACAATTCACTTTAAGTCAGGAAAATTCACATTAAAAATAAAACAATTGGGATACTTGTTTTAAAAAAAAAAAATACAATCACTTGTTTCAAATAAAAGACAATAATTGTGAATATTCTTAAAACACAAATACAACACTTTTGTGGTCGTCACAACAACATACCGGTAAACAAATCAAAAATATATTTTAATTAAAAAAAAATCTCTGAAAAAAACCATCTCTCCAAAAAATACATTAATACAAAATTATTACATCGAACAACAAACATAATCTTTAAAAACAATTTAAATGTCACAACATACTGGTAAATAAATCAAAAATATATTTTTATATATATTATCCCAGTTCAAACCCATGGCCACTTTGCCCATAAATGTACCATGCAGGACCCATATATGTGTTCCCAGTTCAAACTCATGGCCACTTGGCCCATAAAAATTCTATGCAGGACCCATATATGTGTTCCCAGATCAAACCCATGCCCACTTGGCCCATAAATAAACCATGCAGGACCCATATATGTGTTCCCAGTTCAAACCCATGCCCACTTGGCTCATAAAAATTATATGCAGGACCCATATATGCATGCCCAGTTCAAACCCATGCCCACTCGCCCCATAAATATGCCATTCAAGACCCATATATGTGTTCCCAGATCAAACCCATGCCCACTTGGCCCATAAATATGTCATGCAAGACCCATATATGTGTTCCCAGTTCAAACCCATGCCCACTTGGCCCATAAAAATTCTATGCAGGACTCATATGTGCATTCCCAGTTCAAACCCATGCCCACTTGGCCCATAAATATGCCATTCAAGACCCATATATGTGTTCCCAGATCAAACCCATGCCCACTTGGCCCATAAATATGTCATGCAAGACCCATATATGTGTTCCCAGTTCAAACCCATGCCCACTTGGCCCATAAAAATTCTATGCAGGACCCATATGTGCATTCCCAGTTCAAACCCATGCCCACTTGGCCCATAAATATGCCATTCAAGACCCATATATGTGTTCCCAGATCAAACCCATGCCCACTTGGCCCATAAATATGTCATGCAAGACCCATATATGTGTTCCCAGTTCAAACCCATGCCCACTTGGCCCATGCCTGTCCCTTATGGGTCCCATGTAATCAGCTCATATGGGCTTCCTATGTGGGACTCGTACTACAAAACCTACATGGGACCCACTGATTTCACCCAGCCAAAGCCCATGCCCACACAGTACCCATGGAACCCGTAGTTCCCTTTCAAGGGAACTCCCGTTGCGTCGAGAAATGACGCTGTGGGAACGCTTTGCGTGATGACGTCTTGAAGCACATGTAAAATCAGTCCAATGGTGTGGCGGAACGTCAGAGGCGGGTGACGTCACGTACCAGGAAGCTATAAAAGCCGGCCCGAAACAGAAAACGAAAGCTTTCTGAGTCTTCAGTTGCGCTCTGTGTTGAAATCTGTCCTTGTTATTTGGTGTTGTCTGTCTCTATATATATATATATTGATTCAGTTATGGCGAGCAAGCAGCAGTATCGAGTGTGTGTCCATCCCTGCCCGCGTTATTTAACGGGAGGTGACACACACACTCTTTGTGTTGTTTGTTTGGGAGAGGAGCATGCCCAGTCAGCACTCGAGGGTGGTGACTGTGAGCATTGCTGTGCGCTTCCATTGCGTACGCTCCGATCCCGTTTGGCTCGGTTCAATCCCGACCACGTTCCCCAGGGCTCGGGTCCCGCCGCGGCTGAGGCTCGGCGGCGATCTCAGACCTGGGGTTCGCAAATGGATCTGTCAGTGGATGTTGAGACGGGCTCTGCCTTATCTCAGCATCAATCTGACAGATCCAGTGCCTCTCATCAGGGTGCGGAAGCACGCGCTGCGGTTTCTTCCCCCCTGATAGAGGCACCAATGCTGCAATTGTCCAGCTCTGAGGAGTTGGATGTTGTGAGTGTTGAAGCTGAGTCTGAGGATTCGCCACCTCAGTCTCACGCGTTTGAGGAACTGCTCGATGTTATTACTAGAGCAGTTGACAGACTTTCCATTGAGTGGCCAGAGGATAGGCAGGACGTTCGCTCAAAAAGCAAGCTTGACGAACGCTTCCTGCCATCTCGTGCGCAGCCCCAGCGCAGGAGTCTTCCGTTTTTCCCCGATCTCCACACCGAGGTGTCGAGATCGTGGGAAAAACCAGTGTCGTACAGAGTATTTTCACCACACACATCCCACTACTCTTCCATTTATAAATATAAAGAGCATGGTTATGGGGAGATGCCGAAGGTGGAAGAGACGCTTGCGAGCTATCTCTCTCCAGCAACGGCATCTTCCCTGAAGACTCCTACACTTCCATCTAAGCCAGTAAAAATAACATCTTCCCTGGTTCATAAATCGTATGCAGCCGCTGGTCAGGCAGCAGCGTGTCTGCATACGATGTCTATTATGCAAGCCTATCAGGCTGAACTGCTGGGTGATTTAGAGGAGGGCGGGGGTATTGGTCCCGACACTGTGGCTGAACTACGCAGAGCCACAGATTTGTCTCTCAGGGCCACCAAGGAGACCGCCAGATCAATTGGGCGGTCTATGGCAGCCCTGGTGGCCACTGAGAGGCATCTGTGGCTCAATCTGAGCGACATTAAAGATAAAGAAAAAAATGTTCTCTTAGATGCTCCGGTCTCCACGGTTGGTCTATTTGGCGATGCAGTTAATAGTGCAGTAGCAAAATCACAGGAAGCTGCCAAACAAGCAGCTGCTCTCCAAAGACTTCTCCCCCGCCGTTCTTTCTTTGAGGCTGCTGAGCGGGAGCAGCCTCACTCCTCTAAAAAGAGCGCTGAGCACCGTGCCACTCAGAAACAGAGCGTTTCCTCCCGTGCTCCCCCACAAAAACCTCGGGGACACGGAGGGCGCGCTCAAACCCAGCAGTCTTCGAGGGGTAGAACGGATCTGCGGACCGTTCTTACCGCCAAGAAGGCTGCTGGGAAAAAGTCCTGACGTCCGAGGACCCAGGACAAATGAGGGTAGTCCCCCCCGAAGCAGAGCGGTTAACACCTCATTTTACGGTGCCCGTCTCTCTTCGGTACCCTCAGGGGACCGTTCTGCCAACCCTGCCGCCTCCGGTGTTACAGGGCGCAGCGGTCTCCGGCGAGCACATATCTCAAGGTCCACCCGGAAACGTAGTGGCCTCGGGATGCCCGCCCCCTCTGAGGAGGGTGCTAGAGCAGTCTGTTCGGTCGTTCCCTGCCGGTTCGCCGTTACAGGGCGTCGAACAGGCTACTCAACAGCAACAAAATCCAGAAACCAGTCTCGAGAGGCTGGTACCTCTAGTAGAATCTTTGACAGCGTGGAAGCTACTGTCAAATGTTTCTCGTTGGGTCCTGCAGACCGTGGAAAAAGGGTATCAGATACAATTCAAGAAACGCCCACCTCGGTTTATGGGGGTCCTGCCCACAGTGGTGGGCCCCGAGCAGGTTCTGGTTATGGAACAGGAAGTAAACACTCTGTTAGAGAAAGGGGCCATAGAATATGTACCTCCCTCCAGCAGGGAAACCGGGTTTTACAGCCGGTACTTCATAGTTCCAAAAAAGGACGGGGGATTGCGTCCCATTTTAGATCTTCGAGTTCTGAACGAGTCAGTCATGCAGCTCAAGTTCAAAATGTTAACATTGAGGCAGATCGTGCCACAGATCAGGTCCGAGGACTGGTTTGTCACGATAGACCTCAAGGACGCATATTTCCATATATCCATCCGTCCGTGTCATTGGAAGTTCCTGAGGTTTGCTTTCGGGGGCAAAGCATACCAATATCGAGTTCTTCCATTCGGCCTAGCTTTATCACCCCGCACTTTCACCAAATGCATGGATGCAGCTCTGGCGCCACTGCGCCTCCAGGGTATTCGCATTATGAACTACATCGACGATTGGTTGATTTTAGCTCATTCGCATCAGTTGGCGGTTCAACATCGAGATGTTGTTCTCGCCCACATGAAAGAGTTGGGGTTACGGCTGAACGCCAAGAAGAGTGTGCTTTCTCCACTACAGAGGACCACTTTTCTAGGCGTGGTTTGGGATTCTGTGTCGATGCAGGCGCGCCTGTCACCGCCACGGATAGATTCCATCCTTGCAGCTGTGAAAAGTGTAAAGCTAGGTCAGCTACTCACTGTCAAACAGTTCCAGAGACTGTTGGGTCTCATGGCAGCAGCTTCCAACGTGATACCTTTTGGACTGCTACACATGAGGCCCCTGCAGTGGTGGCTCAGGACCAGGGGGTTTTCCCCGAGGGGCAACCCATTTCGCACAATCAAGGTCACGCGGCGATGCCTACGTGCCTTGGTTATGTGGAAGAAGCCTTGGTTCCTGTCCCAGGGCCCAGTGTTGGGAGCTCCTTGTCGTCGCAAATTGCTAACGACGGATGTTTCCCTCACGGGCTGGGGAGCGATCCTGGAGGGTCGCTCGGCTCAAGGTCTGTGGGAAGACCATCATCGTTCCTGGCATATCAATCGCCTAGAGATGTTAGCTGTCTTCCGGGCTCTGAGGAGCTTTATCACAGATCTCAGGGGGCACCATGTGCTAGTACATACGGACAACACATCGGTAGTCGCCTATATCAACCACCAAGGGGGTTTGCGCTCGCGCCCGTTATCCAACTTGGCACGCCATATCCTCTTGTGGTCCCAGGGGAAGTTACTGTCACTCAGGGCAGCTTACATCCCCGGGGTACAGAATATAGGAGCAGACACTCTGTCGAGGCAGGGGCCGAGGCCCGGGGAATGGAGGCTCCACCCCGAGGTGGTGGAGCTGATATGGAGGGAGTTTGGCCAAGCACAAGTGGATCTGTTTGCGTCTCGAGAGACGTCTCACTGTCCACTTTGGTTCTCCCTCACGCATCCAGCTCCTCTGGGACTGGATGCTATGGTACAGACGTGGCCGAGGCTACGTCTGTACGCCTTTCCCCCAGTTGCTCTGCTCCCGGGAGTTCTGGAAAGAGTTCGCAGGGACCGGGTCCATCTACTTCTTATAGCCCCGCGCTGGCCGGGCAGAGTATGGTTTCCCGATCTTGTGTCCCTCCTCGACGGGCATCCTCTGGAGTTACCCGTCAGGAGGGACCTTCTGTCCCAGGCAGAGGGCTCGATATTTCACCCTCGGCCAGAACTGTGGAACCTGTGGGCTTGGCCTCTGAGGGGGCCCAGCTCATAGAGTCAGGTCTCTCAACCGAGGTTGTTGAGACCATTCTACAGTCCAGAGCTCCCTCCACGAGGAAACTTTATGCCCTGAAGTGGAGAGTATTCACTTCTTGGTGTAGTGACCGTCGGTTGGACCCAGTCCACTGCCCAATTGGTACAGTGCTGGAGTTCCTGCAGGACCGGTTCACTGCAGGTCTGACCCCGTCCACTTTAAAGGTTTATGTGGCGGCCATAGGTGCTTACCACATTCCTTTGGGTGGAATGTCTGTGGGGAAAGACCCTCTGGTATCTCGTTTCCTTCGTGGCACTTGGAGGCTGAGGCCTGCAGTTCGCTCTAGGGTGCCACCTTGGGATTTGTCCTTTGTGCTACAAGGCTTATCCCAGGCCCCCTTTGAGCCCATTGAGGAGGTTCCTGAGAAGTTTCTTACTCTGAAAGCTCTTTTCCTTCTGGCTATTTCTTCTATTAAGAGAATAGGGGATCTTCAAGCATTGTCGGTGGCTCCGTCATGCTTAGAGTTTGCTCCGGGTATGGTTAAAGCGTTCCTTCATCCGAGACCGGGTTATATCCCCAAGGTCCCCACTAATGTGGCTAGACCTATTGTTCTGCAGGCCTTCTGTCCTCCTCCCTTTCAAAATGCTGACCAGGAGGCTAATAATTTGCTTTGCCCTGTGCGGGCGTTAGACGCTTACGTCCACAGAGCTGCCCTGTGGCGTAAAAGTGATCAATTATTTGTGTGCTTTGGGTCCCCTAACAAAGGGGGCCCGGTGTCTAAGCAAAGGATGAGCAAGTGGGTGGTCGAGGCTATCTCACTTGCTTATGAGGCGGCTGGGCAGCCTTCTCCTTTGGCTGTCCGGTCGCACTCGACGAGGAGTATGGCGGCCTCTAAGGCCCTTATTTCAGGAGTTCCTTTACAGGACGTCTGTGATGCGGCAGGCTGGTCCTCACCGCACACTTTCGTCAGGTTTTACTCTCTGGATCTAGACTCTGCTCCAGGGTCTCATGTTTTGTCTTCCTAGTGCTGCTCTACGGATTTCACACAGGACAGACATTTGTAGCTATGGAGGCGTTGGTATAGACGTTCCCACAGCGTCATTTCTCGACGCAACGGGAGTTCCCTTGAAAGGGAACGCCTCGGTTACGACTGTAACCTCGGTTCCCTGAAGAGGGAACGAGCGTTGCGTCGCCCTGCCATATCTCCTTCATGCCTGTCAGCTCGACTTCAGACTTTTACGAAGCTTTCGTTTTCTGTTTCGGGCCGGCTTTTATAGCTTCCTGGTACGTGACGTCACCCGCCTCTGACGTTCCGCCACACCATTGGACTGATTTTACATGTGCTTCAAGACGTCATCACGCAAAGCGTTCCCACAGCGTCATTTCTCGACGCAACGCTCGTTCCCTCTTCAGGGAACCGAGGTTACAGTCGTAACCGAGGCGTTAACCCATCTGGGCCCCACGTGTCATTGCTGGCTGGGTGTGGTGTTTTTAATCTGCTTTAAGACAAACCATGTGTAAATTCATAAGTCGACACCATTGCTGAGTATTTCCTCCTTAAAACTGCAGTGAACCAAAGACAGTCTCAAACACACGCTTTGAAATCGCTGGTGTTTCTGACGTCACAAACTACCTTGTAACCAATCAGATCACGGGGGGTATTAGCATATCATTAACTGCTGAAAGCAGGGGAGTCTCAAGAGAAGCCACGTTATCCTGGGATATTTTTCTGTTGATATGAAAAATCAGCAGGTGAATGATATATATTACGATGTTCTGAGCTGTTCAAAGCGTTTCTGATGATTGTTAGAATCTGAGATGGTGAATGGGAACATGCTTTGTGTAACATTAGCAACACAAATGCGATGGGAAAAGGGAGAAGAACGAGCTCGGGATAAAGCGAGACACCACTGACCCTGTTTCAGACAGGTTTCTTTTGTAATCATCGACCGGACACTGGTGGGCGGAGTCACACGGGTAGGCGGAGTCACACTGGTGGGCGGAGTCAGTGTAAATAGCCTCTGTCAACAAGTTGCGCTATTTGCACTCAGACACTGTTTGTAATTTTTATTGTTTAAATCAAGTAAAAAAAATCAGCTCTTTAAGGTAACATCTGCAGGTAACCACTATACTGTATATACCATATAGTGTATATGTAATACAAAATAGATGAATAAAAGAACATTCATGCCTGAGATTTTGTTCTTTCATAGTGCTTATATAATGATGAAGCATCCCTGTACATTCAGCCTTGTCTTCAACACAACTTGTATATTTCACTCCAGGTTTTTATAGTCGTCTACAGAGCCCATATTCTGCACTGGCGTCCATATGCTGCGGTTTCCATGCGGTCCACCTGCGGTTTCCATATCCCAACCGTGAGCTTTTCACTCGGCACTCGGCCAGGCCAGCGAGCTCATACATTTCCCTTATATCCTTTAGCATGAGATTCAGATTGTGTAAAGGACTGGCATCTGCTTTCAGTGTTTCAAACACCTCTAACTGTGTGTGTGTGTGTGTGTGTGTGTGTGTGTGTGTGTGTGTGTGTGTGTTATATATAGTCCCCCTTCTTGTGTAGATTTATGTGCATTACATCAATGATTAAGCATTAGCTGACAAAGATCATACACATCTCCTGCTACCAGCTCATGCCCAGATGTGGACCAAATGCATGGTCACTAACGCAACACAAGCTGTGTTTCCATCCAAAGTTGTGAATTTAACTCATGCACAAAAATGGAATATCGCATAAAACATTTGCGAATAAAGCGTTTCCATCCCATGTGTTCACGAGAACAAAATCATCACTTACTGGGAAAAAGGTGCAGAACATCAGTAATAAAACTGTAAGTTTCTGCAATCTTTCTCTTTCTCCCTCCATCATAAACGAGTGTGTCTCGATCCAGACGAAACACAGTAAACGCTGTCATGTTCTCTGGCGTTCGGATGCTGGTGTTCGGGACGCTTCTAAATCATTCTGATGACAGACTTTGACTCCGGTGTTGTGCCGAATTCTGACCGCCGCCAAATTATTACCCCTCTAGTATTGGTAGGTTTAGAAATTAGTTGTGGGGGAGGGGTTATGATTGGGGGAGGGGTTAGGATTAGGGGAGGGGTTAGGATTAGGGGTGGGGTTAGGATTAGGCAATCAGGTGCTGACTTCAACGAGGGCGGTAATAATTTGGCAGGGAGTCAAAATTCGGCACAACGCCGACGTTTCAGAACCACCGAACCAACATTTGAGATGCTGCGATGCCATTGGTCCGCTGGTTAGTCAGTGCGTTTACAAATTATTCGCCTCAATTGAGCAGATAATATTTTATTTACATTTTTAGAATTTATGCTCATGTTGGTGCTTCCATCTAACGTTTTTTATACAATATCCCAGAATTAGCATAAGAATAGGTGGATGGAAAGACAGTTGGCTTTGTGTGAAAGCGCTGTAAAGCTCTGTCTCTACGACCCAAAACACCTGTGATCATGTCCTCTATTATTTCCCCTGTGCAATTTCCTGAACATTGGCAACTGCTTGAAGTTTTAATTTTGTACAACAGCAATGCAATAATAGTCATTACATCAGTGAAGCAGCAGCTCCTGTTTGATGGGGTTTCTTGAGGACATGCAGTGGATATGTAGCCTGGAAATCCAGACCTAAATCTAAAAGATTAATGGTCTGGCATCGACTAATGAAGCTCGGCCAGTTGGAGGGGCGGCACCAAGCATGCATTTGAAAATCTCACTGCACGCAATTGGATAACACTACGACCAATCACAACAATAAACCCCATACGCTCAGATACCAGCGGAGCTAACTGGTAGATTATACTCTTGCCGTATCCGGTCGACAAAACCGCAAAAACGCCCTTCTTGCAAAGGAAGGATTCGAGCGGCGTCTTCTGTTCCTCTTTTAGTTCACGAGTTCACACTTACAAATAAGTCAGATAGAATAAATGCGTATTTGGCGTGCTGTCCGAGGAGAGGGCTCCGGGCTCGGTATTCGGCCCGAACCCAGAGTAATCCCCCCGTATTCCTGGCTGTGAAGAAAGAGCCAAGAGTGAGGAGTCGGGGTGGTGGAGGGATGCTGGAAAACTGTCAAGGAATGTTAGGTGAGTTGACAGAGTGGATATATATATATACTTCTTGTCATGCTGATTAGGGTAGACGTAATTGTTTGATGACAAGTAGATTTGGATTGATTATCTGAACGTGCTCCTCCCGAACTTTGTTTATAAAACATCATATAAAAAGCCAAGTCTAACTTGTTCATTGTAGCGGCCAAAGCCGTTTCAAACAACTGGTGTTCATCCATAGCCATCTTGCAATGTTTACTAATGACTTCGACGTCACAGCGCTGTCATCATCTCACCTCTGGCCCGCCTATATCAGATAACCCGATGTGATTGGTGCAGCTCATATCGAGGGGCATATTCAATGAGCATCATTACTCAACGCCAGAGCAACTCGCTGAGCAAATTCAACTCTGGATTACCAGGGTATTGGATATGCACTATATAATGAACTGTGTGCCATGGAAAACTCCTCCTGATGAGACAGGTGAGGCATAATAAATCATGGTAACACTTTACAATAAGAATCCATTTGTTAAATACATTAGTTAACATGAACTAACAATAAAACATATTTATACATTTATTTATACATTATTGAAATCAAAATTTGCATCTCTTAATATTATTTAATGGACCTAAGCTGACATGAGCTAACAATGAAAAGTTATAATTTTTTTATCTAACCTCAAGAAAGATGAATTAATACTGTAACAAATACATTTCTCATTGTGAGTTAATGTTAGGTAATGCATTAGCTAAAGTTATTGCATGGCTCTGTGGAATACTTGACTCTGATTGGTCAATCGCTCCAGAAACACAGGCTCATCCGGGTCCCTGAAGTCAGCAGCTGTCACCATGATGTTCAGTTATATTCAGTTCATGGACTATTAGTTTGTTTTCATTCCTCACATGTGTTTCCTTGTCTGTGTTTCCCGCCACCTATCAGTCCCCATGAACACTAATCACACTCATCTCAGCTGCTAATCATTTAGTTAATTGCCACTGTGTGTTTTAGTTCCTGCCTGTGTTCTGTGTAGTGTCCGGTATTGAACACGCTGTCTCGTCTGCTGGCTATGTTTCTGAGTTATTGATTAAACTTGTTACCTTTCAATCATCTCCGTCTTCCTTGGATCTAATCGTGACAGCAGCGCTATACACTCGCTAGGAACGTTTTTTCTTCGTGGAAGTTTTGCATTTGGTGAGCTAATAAATGATTAAAAATGTAGTGTACAGTTATTAAATTATGCCATCCAGTATCGTGGACTCGCTCTCGTTTCATACAAACGCTGCTGCCATTTTGAGACTATTGTTTTATACACTGTTGGATTATAAGATACAAACAAGTACAATTTTAAAACCGTTTAATCTGAAATCAATCTCTCTTATCTCCATAATTATTTATGTGTTGAAATGCTGTGTAATAAGTGTCATGACTGTATACCGTATCTCTTAAATGTCCGTCTAGTTTGAACTCGCCGCTGAAACTGCTCTCTCCGTGGAAGCTTTGCGTTTAAACATTTAATAAAACATTTCAACTCAGAGCAATATTTTTTGTCAAATTTTTTATTTATGTGGCAAGTAGCCGTGTAATAAGCGAGATAATGTACATCCAGCCGGTTGTTATCTCAGAATAAACCCCCTCAGGCTGATGAAGACCTGATCCTGATCACCCTGTCAGGGCTTATATTGAGAGAACCAGCCGGATGTACATTATCCCTTACTTAACTAATGGACCTTATTAACAATGGACCTAGTGTGCTTCTGATCTGGTCAGATTCGTCCAGTCTAATGCATTCTGCATCCCGTGCATCAGGGCAACTGGGTGACGGTGAGGCGCTGTAGTCGTGGGACAAACCACCGCTCTTCTGTTCCGATTACAATATTAAACAGATTCTCCCCACTCAGTGAAACACCCTGTAAGACTGAAATAACTGTAAGACTTGAGAAATTAGATAAATGCCGGACAGTCTGGTTAAGGAGCGACCAGACCCTGAGAAGACAGGATCTTGCTGGGAATTCCCATTTGAACTCACCATTTGAGACAAAAGTCTCACCTCAGAATACATCTCTCTCCCCCATCCCCCACTCCTTCTCCCCCATGCGAAGATCACCAAAAACTCACACAAGAATCTAAATGGTTTGATGTGAATGATTATCATCGAGTATTATACATGTTTAGTATCATTTGAAATGTCTCAGTGCGACTGGTACAAATGTCTAATATCCAAATAAGTAAAACAAATGGTAATAAGGTTTTAAGAGTTTAGAGATAACTGGCACACAAAGGAGGGTTGGTCTCCTGGCAAATGGTCGGTAACACTTTATTTTGATAGTCCGTTTGTTGAGACTATACTAGTTATTAGTAGCCATTCAGTAGCTTGTCAACAGTGCATCAGTTGACATTCAACAACACTATTTCAACTGACAAGTAACATACGTTCAACTGACTGCCTATAGACTATAAGGTACAATTCAAGTGTTAATCTACAGATTTTACGAAAAAGTGCCTGTTGACTGTCAATATTATTTTGCAACAGGTTATTAACCAATTGGCGACTAACTTTCAATTGTCAACTAACTTTCTGTAGATTGAGTACCAACAACTGAAGATCAATCTGTCAGTTAAAAGTCAACAGTCATGTCAGCATATGAAGTATATGATACTGTATATCCTACTCAAGGGGTCTCATGTGCATCAAATGAATGATTATTTTAGCTGATTTAAAACTGTTTTTAAAAAATTGTTAACCATTTGTAGATAATCTGTTGATAGTCAACTAAAGATTAGATCTGTTGCTTGTCAACAAATAAATTGTTTATGATCAGTAGACTATTAATAGACATTATCCACTAAGTGTTAGTAGATATATTTTAGGACTATCTAATTAAAGTGAAAAACAGTTTATATCAGTAGAAAGTCTATAACCTATCAACAGATTGAAAACATACTTTTTTTGTACGTTTGGATAGATGCTGAAACGTATGATACAGAATTATTACGAATTCACAGCTACAAAACGTTTACGAATCATAAAGATATCTGTATCATTTCCCTTATACTGTTTTATAGATAAATGTAAGTTCCCTTAACCCTACTCCCAAACCTAAATATAAATTACTCATTTTATACAGAATATAAAAAGAATAAAACACTTTATGGACAGAGATGTGTAGGGAAATGCCAGTTTTATTAATAGCATTAAAATATATTTTGAGTCACTAACATTAATCCTACTCCTGCCCCTAAACCTACCCATAACCATTTCTTAAAACTATGCAGGCTAAAATTATGAAGAAAAACAACAGATGTGTAATCATAATAATTTATTGCGAAAATGTAAATCGGTACCAAAAGTAGCTCAAATGACGATGTGTTGCAGTCCTCTCTGGCAGTATATAATAGTTTTGTATAAGGGACAGAGCAGAATTTAAGTTATTAATCCATGAAAATGTTAACCCAGCTTCCCTCTGCGTGAAGACGGCGCGCGCGCACGCTTCTGCATTTCAATGTTGTTTCAACTGAAACACGGCATGCTGCAATCTGTGACGAAGCAGGCGAGAGCCAATGAGCGTTTGATATCACTGCCGTAAAACATGTCGTAACGCTTCTTGAGGGCGCAATTTTTGAATTTAAATTCATCACGAGCGCGGGATTTGACATTTCCGGTCGCTGCTGAGAATGGAGATGGAGATCGCTGGATGTGGATGAAGGGCTGAATTTGGATCTGTTTCTTGCTTGCGTATGGATTATAAAGATTTGGATTACATCTAACGTCACGTTAGCTAATAAAAATGATGTATTTTGTTAATTTATATTGTGTTTTGGTGTATTATGGTTCTATAGGAGAAAACGCCTTTTGTGTCTCACCGTAACGTTAAATAAACTAAATGTTACAAAATGGTTAAACGATTAAAGAAGGTATTGTTAAGGGTTTAAACTATAGTCTTGTCTGTTAATCCTCCGAAGCGAGTTTGCAGCAGGAACAGAGATTATTTCTTAAATGAGTAACTGTTATAACGTTAAACTGCATTTAATAAATGCGATTTTCTGTAAAACTTACTGTCATGAAAGGATAACTGTATTTTATTAATAATTATTGTTATGTGTTGTTTATAACTTTTGATCTTGGCCTCGGGCATTTGAAATGATGTAGACTATTGAGAGTTTTCTCATTTGGAATGCTCAATATTATTTTTTTCTCATAATCAGATGGTTCAGATGTGATTGTGATATCCTAGTAAATAATGGGTTGTATTATTTTTTTATGTATTTGATAAAAGTGATTTTTTTTTCTCTGATGTGCTGGCCATAGTGTTTGTACTACCTCAGTCAGGTTAGGTATGCAATCTGTTGATAGGTTATAGACTTTCTACTGATATAAACTGTCTTTCACTTTAATTAGATAGTCCTAAAATATATCTACTAACACTTAGTGGATAATGTCTATTAATAGTCAACTGATCATAAACAATATATTAATCTGTTGACAGGTTATAGACTTTCTACTGATATAAACTCTTTTTCACTTTAATTAGATAGTCCTAAAATATATCTACTAACGCTTAGTTGAGAATGTCTATTAATAGTCTACTGATCATAAACAATTTCTTTGTTGACAAGCAACAGATCTAATCTTTAGTTGACTATCAACAGATTATCTACAAATGGTTAAAACATTTTAAAAAACAGTTTTAAATCAGCTAAAATAATCATTAATTTGATGCACATGAGACCCGTTGAGTAGGATATACAGTATCATATACTTCATATGCTGACATGACTGTTGACTTTTAACTGACAGATTGATCTTCAGTTGTTGGTACTCAATCTACAGAAAGTTAGTTGACAATTGAAAGTTAGTCGCCAATTGGTTAATAACCTGTTGCAAAATAACATTGACAGTCAACAGGCACTTTTTCGTAAAATCTGTAGATTAACACTTGAATTGTACCTTATAGTCTATAGGCAGTCAGTTGAACGTATGTTACTTGTCAGTTGAAACAGTGTTGTTGAATGTCAACTGATGCACTGTTGACAAGCTACTGAATGGCTACTAATAACTAGTAAAGTCTCAACAAACGGACTATCAAAATAAAGTGTTACCAAATGGTCTCATACTCCCAAAAGGTGTAACCTCTGAATGCAAATTTCCATTGGTTTTGTAACTCAAGTTGGCCCATGATGATAAGAGTGACCAAAATTCTTATCATTATGTATTTTAATGTCGGGTTCGCATCTCTTCTCTTAAATCCAGAGCTTTTGATGTTTTGTATTGATTATCTTTGAATTGATTATGAAATTGTCATGATACATTTACCTGACATAATAAATTGTTACATTTGATTATTCTAACCGTCTTTGACATTATTTTCATTAAAGAGTTAAAAGGAATAGTCAAACATTCGCTCACATTTAATGATGCACAGATATCATTAAAACCTTTTCATTTATGGAGTCAGATGAAACAACGAGAGAATACATATTCAAATGTATTGCATTTAATCAAAAAATACTTTGCCATGAGAAAAGACAGTAACACGTAAAGTCCTTCCGCGCTGGTCGGAACCAACCCACTGTGAATCCTGTTGAAAGCAAGTGCTGGCTAAAGCTAATCGTAAATTCTCTGCGATTATTATTCACGTCGGCACTAACGATGTTCGACTTCGCCTGTCGGAGATCACTGAAATTAACATTAAAGAGGATGCTGCACACTGGTGGTGGTTGAGGAGAGATCCCCTCATATGACTGTAAAGCGCTTTGGGTGTACAGTAGTACATATGAAAGTGTTATATAAATGCCTTATTCATTCATTCATTCATTCATTCAAGAGGTGTGTGAACTCGCAAGTATGATGTCAGGCACTGTAATTTGCTCTGGCCCCCTTCCTGTTCGCAGGAGTGATTGTCCTCACTCAATGGCTGGTTGTCTAAGTGGTGTCCACAAAATAATATAGTGTTCATAGACAATTGGAAAAGTTTTTGGGGCAGACCTGACCTGTTTAAAAGAGATGGTATTCATCCCTCCTGGGATGGTGCTGCTCTTCTCTCTAGTAATATGGCACATAGTCTTAGAGCTCAAACATGACAATCTGGGGCTCAGGTCAGGAAGCAGACCGACTGGCTAAACCGACCTAAACCTGGCTAAACCGACCGTCTGCTAGCTGTCTCACGTCACCAAGGTCAGATAAATCCCATCACATAGGCCTCGTTTACACTGCAGGTCTTGATGCCAAATTCTGATTTGTTGCCGATATCCGATTTTTTTGACTGTCCATTTAACGTTCTTTCAATTGTGACCCATATCCGATTCATGTGTTTTTACACTTGCCATTCTATCTGAAACATTGCGCATGCTTAAAGGGTTAAATTCTCTAGCAAAGATGGACGAACGCGAAATATCCTTGATGCTAACTCTGCGATATATGCGAAGTTCGCCAAACATCGCCATGATTATGAGGCGGAGGAGGAAAAGTGCATCATTGCAGCTGCGCATACGCTTCAGTTACTGTGTGCGAGAGAGATCTCAGGACTGGCGGGAGCATATTGTGGCGGGCTTTAACGAGAAGCAGTAGGTCCGAAATCTTATGATGAGCAAGCCAACCTTTGATATGTTGTGTCAACGTTTGTCCACATTCCTCTCCTACGACGACACAACGTTTCGTCGGGCCATCCGTCCCTTTGCAGAAGCGTGTCGGGGTTTCTCTCGTCATTAAACCGCGGAGACGTCGCCTAATGCCTCAGAAAACCCGATCTGCCTGTTTACATGACAGTTGCATTGGCACATATCCGATTTATATCTGATTTATTTCCACATATGAACGAGGCCTGAAACAAATCTCGAAATATCCGAATGCATGCGTTTTTTTCCTGTTTACTCGGTCATAGAACACATCCGATCTGTGTCACATATATGAGCAAAAAATCGGAATTGGGTCACATTTCAACGACAGTGTAAACAAGGCCATAGGGACTCTTTCACCTAGACATCATCATATAGAGACTGTGTCTGTTATCTGAACCAGGAAATACAAAAACTCCCAAACCCATTTAAGGGTAAAAATGTAACTGATGTGCCTTGTTGGCAGAGGCTATTTACACTAACTCCGCCCACTGACGTCTGATTGGGCCAGACAAAATTAACCCAACAGTAGCAATAGTGTAGAAGTAAGGCATGTTGCAGAAAGTTTTGACTCAATCATCCCGAGATTTGAATCTGCCGAACTCGCTCTACTCCCTTTTCCCATCAAATATCAGACTTTTATTTTCAATAAAAATTAAGAATATATTAGAACAGTGAAAATAAAGTATCTTAAAAAATAAAGTGTTTTATTGGTTAGGGGTAGGGAGGGCTTTATTGTTCCAGTAAGGTGGCATATTTAATTATTTTAATAAATATAATCATTTACACAATAACTATTATTATTGCAAACCATTTAATGTACAACAACAATGAGGTGTAAATAGTATCTCCAACTATTTATAAGTGTAAATAGCATCTAACTGCCATATACATTTATTGCATAGAAAATCCTATTTTTACACTGTGTAAATAAAATCTAATGCTATTTAAACTTAGTGTAAATAGCATCACCACTTTGTTGGGTTTTGATTAGACTGGTGAGGAAACTACAGACCACGTTTTCAATCTGTTCTCACTCCTGCATATCCAAGACTTTTGCGCATCATTGTACCGATGATAAAAGAGCTGAAAGCGCAAATGTCTCTCTGCGATATCGTGATATCATTATTGGACTCCTGGAGAGTGGAACGGGATTGGCTTTTTTGAATGACTGACAATGTTAATAGAACGTTTGTTCAAAATTATCTGGTCTTTAATAATGTTCTCAAAACGTTAACACACAAAAACATTATTTATACATCATTCATGAAATGTTTTAGTTGGATGATCGCCTATAGCAATTTTACTATTCAGATCGTTCTATTCAAAAGTAACGTTCACATAATGTTTGAAGAACGATATTTGTTTGATGTTTGATTCGACGTTCGATAACCAATAAAAACGTTTTTAAAAAAAAATAAAATTAAGAACTTTTCACTGAACATTCGAAGATAACGCTTTCATAACTTTATGGAAATGTTAGAAAAACCTTTTTGGAACATATTTTGTGTCACTTCTCTAAATTGACTGTCATAAAACTGAAATTAATTTAAAAAGCTAAATTTCAGCTATTTATAATAAATAGATTTAAATCTAAATCTTAATTTGGTTTAATTTCCCAAAAAAAAATGTTTTTTTCTGAATTTCTGAATGGCCAGCGAATATGCTGGAGAGTAAAACATGCTGATGTTCTGTACAGCACGAATGAGTCACATACTGTCTATTATGGAGAGTTTTGATCGTGACCTTGATGACTGTTCACAGCTGTGCGTGTGTTTAGGGTGGGACTGAAGGAGGCAGTGACTTTCCCCCCTCCAGCATCACACACACACACACACACACACACATACACACACACACACTGACAGCAGCGCGCGCGACTGGAGTTTCTGTGCGCGTGAGCCGAGAAGCTGTAAAGGTAAGATCGACGCTCATTTCACACACTTTCATGTGGACTCGGTTTCTCTGAGAGGAAAAAGGCAAACACTTTTATATTTGTTTGAATTACCTGCAGGTTTGTGGTTCAGTCTTTTCTCCACATGTTTTCATCCGATACTTTTTTCCAAGTAAATATAGAGACAGTGTCGCATCACACAGAGTCAGTGTGTGTGCTCTGTTGGGAGTTGTAGTGTTTATTTGGGTTCGGTTAAGGATAAGTTCTCTCAGGTAGATGTGTGACATGCTGAACCTGCAGCCTAAAGCCATCATGCAGAAGAGAAGAACAATCTCTCTCATCCGTGCGCGCGCGCGCGCGCGTGTGTGTGTGTGTGTGTGTGTGTGTGTGTGTTTACAGCAGCAGTATGTGAGGAATCGCGGTGAGCTTGATCAGGCTTGTATTGAGTGTGTGTGTGTGTGTGTTAAGATGTGAAGGGAAGCTCTGTAGAGACATGTCTGCAGTTTGAGGACTGCTGTGTTTCTCCTGCTGCTGTTTGTTCAGCTGTCCCAACAGTCTGCATGATATGTGTCAACTTTTATTATTACCATATATCTATATCTATATCTATATATGAAGAGTTCAGATGCAAAAGCCTCTAAGTGCCATCTGAAATTTTCTTCTAAAATGATCATTTTTATCAAGCTTGTATATTTAAGTTCAGTAATTTCACTTAAATTACAATTAATAGGTCATTTTCATTGCCATTTAAGTGAAATTACTAAACTTAAATATACGAGCTCGATTAAAAATGATCATTTTAGAAGAAAATTTCAGATGGCACTTAGAGGCTTTTGCATATGAACTCTTCATATACACTGCCCGGTCAAAAAAAATCCCTGTTTGGATTTAAATAGGCAAATGCCTTAGAGTCTATGATTGGATCAGTATTGCAGTGATTGTTATGTTTCTTATATGTTTGGCAACAGTTCTTCTAACTCTAATTGATGGAGTGTGTAGCTTTTCATCTCTTAAACAACCATGTAGGAAGAACATCTTGGTCATATTCCAGCATGATAATGTGAAGATTCATAAGCCTCAGACTGTGAGAGAATGGATGTGAGGAGAATGAAGAATCATGTTCACCTCAGAGTCCAGATCTGAGTCTCAGTGAGAGTGTTTGGGATGTGCTGGAGGAGACTTCACTGAGTGCTGGACTCTTGCATTGACAAATCGAGATCTGGACCAAACATTGATGTACCTTTTGGTGGAAATAACATCATAACATTTATTTCCATTCCATCAATGTTGAAGTATATATGATAGGGCCTATCTATCTATCTATCTATCTATCTATCTATCTATCTATCTATATATATGCTAGTAAACTCCCAATAAGTTGAGAATACATTGTAAAGGTGCGCTATGTCAAGCATGCGTTTACTGTGCAACCATGTGACTCGCTGATTAACTATAGTACATCGCATCGTTGGAGAAACTAACCAATGAGTGACGACTTTTGTGAAACCATATTAACATGTTCACACCTCTGCTGTTTGAACCACATGTCTCTTAGAACATTTTTTTTTCGGGAAACATAGAATTGTTGAACTACTGTATGTTGGCAATGACGGGACGTGTGACGATAGTTGGCTAACTGTATCAAATTATCACTTTAAATGTTAAAGACACTTAATATAAAGTGGGTTCAATGTATTTTTATTCTTTGAGCTGTTCTGCTTTCCCTGCAGTAATGTTTTCAGTTAGATGGGGATTATGGGATATAAGTCTGTTTCCTAGACGTGATTGTTCAGGAGATTTCTCAGCTCAAGGTACCAGCCGCCCCTGATCTCAACACTAGTCTTGTGACTCAAAAAAACCTTGTACCATTTTGCTATTTTTATGTTGTGTAAATTGAAATCCATAGTGTCTCTACAGAGGACAAGCGCTTCTGAGAATGGATGGATGAATAATGTGTATAGTTTCCTTTTATGATGTTTGAGTGTGTCAAAGGTTTTCTTTCATGTGTGGTCACTGGTTCGGTCTGGGCTTTAAGAAGAGCTGAAGCTCATTGATCTCAGAATTCCTCCCTAATCTGTGTGTTATGATTGCACTCAATGATTACAGAAACTGAGAAAATAAAGCTGTATGTGGTGAAGCGCCCGAAACACAACGTGAGTTCACACGAGTTCAGCTTGAGTTCAGCAAGTGCCTAAATCACAACGAGCCGCATTGAGGAGGTTAATGGAGACGGGCTGGGTCTGTTTTGGGGCAGAAAGGCCTTTGCATGTCACAGAGTGGTGCAGTTTGGTTACGCAGGGGCTTTAACAGGGGAAGCAGATACTGCTCTTTAAATACTACAGTATTTAACACTCATTACAGTGAATTATCTACTGCGTGCGGCACCAGTTTAACTGTACATGTCATTATTCCATGGCTTTAATGATGAAGAACGGTGGATTTGGGATTCTACCTCTCACCCGGCTGATCCACAAATACGCCTTAGCCCTATTCTGATAATAATTGTTTCTCATGTGGACGTCTGTAAAAATAAATTAGTGTGGCACCTCAGTGATAAAACTCATGCATTGGGATTTATTGACGGTGAAGGAGCGAGTTTTGTAATTCCACAAACCCGCTGATCACGTGGTCAGTCACATGATCATCTGCTGTAAATAACATGTCAAATGCTTGGAATAATACGAATAAATTCATATTTAATTTAATAATAGGAAAATAATGTTCTATTTATTATTTTATTATTTAATTCTCATTTTTAAAAATAGGAAGCTAGTCGCGTGTACGCTATATTCAAAATGGTTCTTATATCCTTACATTTTATCTCAAAATGATGTTATTTTAAAAATATGGAAATTAGCAGAAACAAATGAATGCAGACTCTCATTTACATGAGGTGACAATAAAGCTGCTTGGTTTGTATATTTAATGTTGTGCATAATAGCCTACATATTTTAAAATTGTATCATATATTGTATCATATATATTGCGGTCACTATAAGGCCCCGTTTCAAATGTTTACGTGATTTTTTCTCTTTCTTGGAGCGCTGATGAAATATTGTTCTTGTAAAAACTTTCCAGCGTTTCAGTAATAGAAGTGCACATCTTTAAAATGCATGCAAATAACAGTGAAGGGCAACAGTTATTGTACGTACAGTGATCGGCAGAGATCAAAAAGGATTTAAACAGCGAATTTTGAAGCGATCTCTTCATGTAAACTCAGAGATGTGGATTCGGACGGACAAGATCTTGGTGTTTGTCAAAAAACAGTAGGTAATTCGGCCAGGGATTTTTTACGCCGGTTGTGGGAGAAAAACACTGACATTCTGGATTCAGACGGCAATAACATCACAGACTTACCCTGTAAGAGGAGAGAATACCTTACGACCCCCTGAGAAACAGTTACCGTCCGAATAGGGCTTCAGGTTGTTAAGGTTGTGCTGATTTGCTTGTACAGTCTTTCAAATGGCAGGTACACTTCATGAGTGTATTGAAGGTGATTTACTAAGAAATCAAGAGATCCTTTGCCCATATAATCTTTAAGCTAATAAGGTTAGGCATATTTGGCTTGCTGTCCGCAGTGTTCAGCTCGAGCTCAGACAAACCCCCCGTGGGAACACTAATGCTCGGATGAGGAGTATGGTAGCGAGATGCCTAAATGACCCAGGTGGAGCTGGGGAGGAGGAGGGACACCAGAACAGCTGATGCCGGAGAGAGGTGAGCGGCTGCTTATCGGCTCCGCCAGTTCATTGAAAGATTAGATGGGTTCACTCCTCCCGAAATTACGTTGTGAATTTCACTAATTACACATAATTAGGCCAGACGTACTCTCCAAATTGTCATGTCCATGACTGACAGCTCTCACAGATCATGAAGCACTCGCTGAAGGAGACCAGAACCACAGGAGCTGAGAAAAGCAGATCTGAAAATAAACCGAGGTCTGTCTTATCGAGCTCACCTGCGATGAATTGAGTATTCGTTTGAACAGGACAAAAGCGCATCATGTTCAGCTTTTTATTAAAATGGTTGATCACAATAAATAAGTGAATATCACATGAGTGTGTGTAATCAGAGTCTGCGGGACAGGTAAATGTGGCCCAGATCCGATGGTTTTGCTCATATGTGACTCAGATCTGGTTTCTCTCGTGACAGTGTGAACGGCACAAACCACACTGAACCTGAACTTTTCAATTTCTATTTGTGCCAAATGTATGTGGTCCTAAATCCGATACAGGACAGATGTTTTGCTATGCGAGTACGCGACCTCAGTCTGAACAGACTTTTACGTCACTCTAGATCAACATTCGTCACATTTCTGCGCTCATGGGAGTCTCTTCAAAGATTTTACATTCCCACGCTATAAATAAACACGTAGTTGCTTACTTTAATGTTCTCTGTGTTTACTCTGTGTTGACAGTGTGCTGCGTGTGCATGTGGGTAACCAGTTCAGGACCAGGATATGTCCCCACTGGAATCTGATATTGGACACATTTAAAACAACAATGTGAACAGATATACAAAAGAAATTGGATCTGAGCAATAAATCTGAATTGAGCACCAAGACTCGCAGTGTGAACGTAGTCTAAGTGCAAATAGCTCATGATGTTGGCAAAGGATATTTACATTAGCTCCACTCACCAGTTGAGTCCCCATGAAATCAAAATTGACAATTCTTATTTTTTCTTATTTCTTTTCTTATTTAAACTCAGAGTTTATTATTAATGATTTATCGATGCACATCATTATTGTGTTATAATAATCTTGAATCAGAATAAGTTCCTCTAGCAGCTTCTCTTCTCTGATGATGTGGGCGGGGCAACCTGTCACTCACATGAGATCAGCCCATAGCAAACCACAACCATCCAATCAATTCCACACAGACACAATCAAGCCCCGCCCACATTTGTTCTTGTTCCAGAAGCGTTTCGCTCGGATATACGACACAATAGAGAAGAAAAGACGAGCGCAACTTCCCTTTCATGCAGATTTTAAGAAAGAAACCCTTATGTGAACAGTAGTGGTCAGGGTCTGCGCCAGTGCCCACCAAACCAGTTACTGTGACGTGTGCAGGTCATATGGTTAAAAGTATATGGTTTTGACACAAGCACTAGCCTATGTGTAAAGCCAAATGCTTAGCCTTTTAAAGTATTTTCCATATATAACCAGGGATCCCTTTCGAGGACACCTTTACTAAGATGTGTTTCCCAAAATCATCATCAGCAGTTCAACCAGTCGGTGTTTCCCAAAAACATAGTTCAAACGAACATTCGCAAACGGCATCGCAGAGTTGTGTGTGTTTGGAACGACAGATCTCCACTTGTGGTCAGAAGAAGAGTTTCTTGTTTGACTTAATAAATACTTATCTTGAGCAAAATAATCAAGACATTCCCTACAATCTATATGTTTCATTTCAAATACATACAAATGTCACGTCTTTTAGTTGGTCAAGAGATTTAAAGCACTGTTTTTGAAGCATGCGTGTAAGAACATGATTGAATGATTGAATAGTGGAAATAAAGCAGAACTAGAAAAAAAAGTTTGTTGAGACAAACTTTAAGTTGGCTTGAGAAAGCCTGACCAGAGAGTTTGAAGAAGTTTAAAGAAGTTAGAAGTTTAAAGTAGGTTAAAGTTAGATTGATAGATTAGTTAGAAAGAAATAATAGTTGGGAAGAAAGAAAGAAAGAAAGAAAGAAAGAAAGAAAGAAAGAAAGAAAGAAAGTAAAAAGATTAGTTAGAAAGAAAGAAAGAAAGAAAGAAAGAAAGTAAAAAGATTAGTTAGAAAGAAAGAAAGAAAGAAAGAAAGAAAGTAAAAAGATTAGTTAGAAAGAAAGAAAGAAAGATTAGTTAGAAAGAAAGAAAGAAAGAAAGAAAGAAAGAAAGAAAAAGATTAGTTAGAAAGAAAGAAAGAAAAGATTAGTTAGAAAGAAAGAAAGAAAAGTAAGAAAAAGAAAAAAGAAAGATTAAAGAAAGAAAGTAAAAAGATTAGTTAGAAAGAAAGAAAGAAAGAAAAAAGATTAATTAGTTAGAAAGAAAGAAAGAAAGAAAGAAAGAAAGAAAGAAAGAAAGAAGATTAATTAGTTAGAAAGAAAGAAAGAAAGAAAGAAAGAAAGAAAGAAAGAAAGAAAGAAAAAAGATTAGTTAGAAAGAAAGAAAGAAAAGTAAGAAAAAGAAAGAAAGAAAGAAAGATTAGTTAGAAAGAAAGAAAGAAAGAAAGAAAGAAAGAAAGAAAAAAGATTAGTTAGAAAGAAAGAAAGAAAAGTAAGAGAAAGAAAGATTAGTAAGAAAGAAAGAAAGAAAGTAAAAAGATTAGTTAGAAAGAAAGAAAGAAAAGTAAGAGAAAGAAAGAAAGAGAAAGAAAGAAAGAAAGATTAGTTAGAAAGAAAGAAAGAAAGAAAGAAAGAAAGAAAGAAAGAAAGAAAAAAGATTAGTTAGAAAGAAAGAAAGAAAAGTAAGAGAAAGAAAGATTAGTTAGAAAGAAAGAAAGAAAGAAAGAAAGAAAGAAAGTAAAAAGATTAGTTAGAAAGAAAGAAAGAAAGAAAGAAAGAAAGAAAGAAAGAAAGAAAGTAAAAAATTAGTTAGAAAGAAAGAAAGAAAGAAAGAAAGAAAGAAAGAAAGAAAAGCAAGAAAAAGAAAAAAGAAAGATTAGTTAGAAAGAAAGAAAGAAAAATGATTAGTTAGAAAGAAAGAAAGAAAAAAGATTAATTAGTTAAAAATAAAGAAAGAAAGAAAGAAAGAAGATTAATTAGTTAGAAAGAAAGAAAGAAAGAAAGAAAGAAAGAAAGAAAAGAAAAAAGATTAGTTAGAAAGAAAGAAAGAAAAGTAAGAAAAAGAAAGAAAGAAAGATTAGTTAGAAAGAAAGAAAGAAAGAAAGAAAGAAAGAAAGAAAAAAGATTAGTTAGAAAGAAAGAAAGAAAAGTAAGAAAAAGAAAAAGAAAGATTAGTAAGAAAGAAAGAAAGAAAGAAAGAAAGAAAGAAAGAAAGAAAAAAGATTAGTTAGAAAGAAAGAAAGAAAAGTAAGAAAAAGAAAGAAAGAAAGATTAGTTAGAAAGAAAGAAAGAAAGAAAGAAAGAAAGAAAGAAAGAAAGAAAGAAAAAAGATTAGTTAGAAAGAAAGAAAGAAAAGTAAGAAAAAGAAAAAGAAAGATTAGTAAGAAAGAAAGAAAGAAAGAAAGAAAGAAAGAAAAAAGATTAGTTAGAAAGAAAGAAAGAAAAGTAAGAGAAAGAAAGATTAGTTAGAAAGAAAGAAAGAAAGAAAGTAAAAAGATTAGTTAGAAAGAAAGAAAGAAAAATTATTAATTAGTTAGAAAGAAAGAAAGAAAGAAAGAAAGAAAGAAAGAAAGAAAGAAAGAAAGAAAAAAGAAAGATTAGTTAGAAAGAAAGAAAGAAAAATTATTAGTTAGAAAGAAAGAAAGAAAGAAAGAAAGGAAGAAAGATTAGTTAGAAAAAAGAAAAGTAAGAAAAAGAAAGAAAGAAAGATTAGTTAGAAAGAAAGAAAGAAAAAAGATTAGTTAGAAAGAAAGAAAGAAAGAAAGAAAGAAAGAAAAAAGATTAATTAGTTAGAAAGAAAGAAAGAAAGAAAGAAAGAAAGAAAGAAAGAAAGAAAAAAGATTAGTTAGAAAGAAAGAAAGAAAAGTAAGAAAAAGAAAAAAGAAAGACTAGTTAGAAAGAAAGAGAAGTATGAAAAAAAGAAAGATTAGTAAGAAAGAAAGAAAGAAAGAAAGAAAGAAAGAAAGAAAGTAAAAAGATTAGTTAGAAAGAAAAAAGATTAATTAGTTGGATGGATAGATTAGTAAGAAAGAAAGAAAGATAGATAAGTTAGTTAGAAAGATAGATAGATTAGTAAGTAAGAAAGAAAGAAAGATAGATATGTTAGTTAGAAAGATGGATAGATTAGTAAGAAAGAAAGAAAGATAGATATGTTAGTTAGAAAGATGGATAGATTAGTAAGAAAGAAAGATAGATATGTTAGTTAGAAATATGGATAGATTAGTAAGTAAGAAAGAAAGAAAGATAGATATGTTAGTTAGAAAGATGGATACATTAGTAAGAAAGAAAGAAAGAAAGATAGATAAGTTAGTTAGAAAGATAGACTAGTTAAAACGAACGAAAGAAAGATAAATAAGTTAGTTAGAAAGATAAATAAGTTAGTTAGAAAGATAGATAGATTAGTTAAAAAGAAAGAAAGAAAGAAAGAAAGAAAGATAAGGTAGTTAGAAAGATAGATATATTAGTAAGAAAGAAAGAAAGATAGATGAGTTAGTTAGAAAGATAGATAGATTAGTTAAAAAGAAAGAAAGAAAGAAAGATAAGGTAGTTAGAAAGATAGATATATTAGTAAGAAAGAAAGAAAGATAGATGAGTTAGTTAGAAAGATAGATAGATTAGTTAAAAAGAAAGAAAGAAAGAAAGAAAGAAAGAAAGATAAGTTAGTTAGAAAGATAGATAGATTAGTTAAAAAGAAAGAAAGATAGATAAGTTAAAAAGAAAGAAAGAAAGATAAGTTAGTTAGAAAGATAGATAGATTAGTTAAAAAGAAAGAAAGATAGATAAGTTAGTTAGAAAGAGATAGATTAGTTAAAAAGAAAGATAGATAAGTTAGTTAGAAAGATAGATAGATTAGTTAAAAAGAAAGAAAGATAGATAAGTTAGTTAGAAAGATAGATTAGTAAGAAAGAAAGATAGATAAGTTAGTTAGAAAGATAGATAGATTAGTTAAAAAGAAATAAAGATAGATTAGTTAGTTAGAAAGATAGATTAGTTAAAAAGAAAGAAAGATGATAAGTTAGTTAGTTAGAAAGATAGATTAGTAAGAGAGAAAGAAAGATAAATTAGTTAGAAAGATAGATGGATTAGCTAGAAAGAAAGAAAGAAAGAAAGATAGATAAGTTAGTTAGAAAGATATATAGATTAGTTCAAAAGAAAGAAAGAAAGATAGATAAGTTAGTTAGAAAAAGATAGATTAGTTAAAAAGAAAGAAAGATAGATAAGTTAGTTAGAAAAAGATAGATTAGTTAAAAAGAAAGAAAGATAGATAAGTTAGTTAGAAAGATAGATAGATTAGTAAGAAAGAAAGATAGATAAGTTAGTTAGAAAGATAGATTAGTTAAAAAGAAAGAAAGATAGATAAGTTAGAAAGATAGATTAGTTAAAAAGAAAGAAAGATAGATAAGTTAGAAAGATAGATTAGTTAAAAAGAAAGAAAGATAGATAAGTTAGATAGATAGATAGATAGATAGATACGTTAGTTAGAAAGATAGATAGATAGATAGATAGATAGATAGATAAAAAAATAGTTTGAAAATAGATAGATAGATAGATAGATAGATAGATAGATAGATAGATATATAGATAGATAGATAGATAGATAGATAGATAGATAGATAAAAATAGTTTGAAGATAGATAGATAGATAGATAGATAGATAGATAGATAGATAGATAGATAGATAGATAGATAGATAGATAGATAAAAACAGTTTGTAGATAGATAGATAGATAGATAGATAGATAGATAGATAGATAGATAGATAGATAGATAGATAAGGTTTGAAGATAGATAGATTAGTTAAAAAGAAAAAAGATTGATTAGTTAAAAAGAAAGAAAGAAATATAGATTAGTTAAAGAAAGAAAGAAAGAAAGAAAGAAAGAAAGAAAGAAAGAAAGAAAGAAAGATTAATTAGTTAGAAAGAAATATAGATTAGTTAAAAGGAAAGAAAGAAAGATAGATTAGTTAAAAAGAAAGAAAGAAAGAAAGAAAGAAAGAAAGAAAGAAAGAAAGACAGAAAGACAGAAAGATTGAGTATGTAGAAAAAAAGAAAGAAAGAAAGAAAGAAAGACAGAGGTTATTTAGAAAGAAGGAAAGATAGACTAGTAAGAAAGAAAGAAAGAAAGATTAATTAGAAAGAAAGAAAGAAAAAGAAAGAAACAAAGAAATGAAAGACAAAGATGGATTAGAAAGAAAGAAAGATAGATAGATAAAACAGTTTGAAGATAGATAGATAGATAGATAGATAGATAGATAGATAGATAGATAGATAGATAGATAGATAGATAGATAGATAGATAGATAGAAAAGGTTTGAAGATAGATAGATAGATAGCTAGCTAGATAGATAGATAGATAGATAGATAGATAGATAGATAGATAGATAGATAGATAGATAGATAGATAGATAGATAGATAGATAGATAGATAGAAAAGGTTTGAAGATAGATAGATAGATAGATAGATAGATAGATAGATAGATAGATAGATAGATAGATAGATAGATAGATAGAAAAGGTTTGAAGATAGATAGATAGATAGATAGATAGATAGATAGATAGATAGATAGATAGATAGATAGATAGATAGATAGATAGATAGATAGATAGATAGATAGATAAGGTTTGAAGATAGATAGATAGATAGATAGATAGATAGATAGATAGATAGATAGATAGATAGATAAAAATAGTTTGAAGATAGATAGATAGATAGATAGATAGATAGATAGATAGATAGATAGATAGATAGATAGATAGATGGATAGATAGATGGATAGATAGAAAGAAAGATTAATTAGTTAGAAAGAAAGAAATACAGATTAGTTAAAAGAAAGAAAGAAAGAAAGATAGATTAGTTAAAAAGAAAGAAAGAAAGAAAGAAAGAAAGAAAGAAAGAAAGATTGAGTAGAAAGAAAGAAAGAAAGAAAGAAAGAAAGAAAGAGGTTATTTAGAAAGAAGGAAAGATAGACTAGTAAGAAAGAAAGAAAGAAAGATTAATTAGAAAGAAAGAAAGAAACGAAGAAATGAAAGAGAAAGATGGATTAGAAAGAAAGAAAGATAGATAGATAGATAGATAGATAGATAGATAGATAGATAGATAGATAGATAGATAGATAGATAGAAAAGGTTTGAAGATAGATAGATAGTTAGATATATAGATATATAGATAGATAGATAGATAGATAGATAGATAGATAGATAGATAGATAGATAGATAGATAGATAGATAGATAGATAGATAAAAATAGTTTGAAGATAGATAGATAGATAGATAGATAAAAATAGTTTGAAGATAGATAGATAGATAGATAGATAGATAGATAGATAGATAGATAGATAGATAGATAGATAGATAGATAGATAGATAGATAGATAGATAGATAGATAGAAAAGGTTTGAAGATAGATAGATTAGTTAAAAAGAAAGAAAGATTGATTAGTTAAAAAGAAAGAAAAATATAGATTAGTTAAAAAGAAAGAAAGAAAGAAAGTTTAATTAGTTAGAAAGAAAGAAATATAGATTAGTTAAAAAGAAAGAAAGATAGATTAGTTAAAAAGAAAGAAAGAAAGAAAGAAAGAAAGAAAGACAGAAAGATTGAGTAGGTAGAAAAAAGAAAGAAAGAAAGAAAGAAAGAAAGAAAGAAAGAAAGAAAGAAAGAAAGAAAGAAAGAAAGAAAGAAAGAAAGAAAGAAAGAAAAAAAGAGGTTATTTAGAAAGAAGGAAAGATAGACTAGTAAGAAAGAAAGAAAGAAAGAAAGAAAGAAAGAAAGAAAGAAAGAAAGATTAATTAGAAAGAAAGAAAAAGAAAGAAACAAAGAAATGAAAGACAGAAAGATGGATTAGATAGATAGATAGATAGATAGATAGATAGATAGATAGATAGATAGATAGATAGATAGATAGATAGATAGATAGATAAGGTTTGAAGATAGATAAGGTTTGAAGATAGATAGATAGATAGATAGATAGATAGATAGATAGATAGATAGATAGATAGATAGATAGATAGATAGATAAAAACTGTTTGTAGATAGATAGATAGATAGATAGATAGATAGATAGATAGATAGATAGATAGATAGATAAAAATTGTTTGAAGATAGATAGATAGATAGATAGATAGATAGATAGATAGATAGATAGATAGATAGATAGATAAGGTTTGAAGATAGATAGATAGATAGATAGATAGATAGATAGATAAGGTTTGAAGATAGATAGATAGATAGATAGATAGATAGATAGATAGATAGATAGATAGATAGATAGATAGATAGATAGATAGATAGATAGATAAAAACTGTTTGAAGATAGATAGATAGATAGATAGATAGATAGATAGATAGATAGATAGATAGATAGATAGAAAAGGTTGTAAGATAGATAGATAGATAGATAGATAGATAGATAGATAGATAGATAGATAAAAACTGTTTGTAGATAGATACATAGATAGATAGATAGATAGATAGATAGATAGATAGATAGATAGATAGATAGATAGATAGATAGATAGATAGATAGATAGATAGATAGATAGATAAGGTTTGTAGATAGATAGATAGATAGATAGATAGATAAGGTTTGTAGATAGATAGATAGATAGATAGATAGATAGATAGATAGATAGATAGATAGATAAGGTTTGTAGATAGATAGATAGATAGATAGATAGATAGATAAGGTTTGTAGATAGATAGATAGATAGATAGATAGATAGATAGATAGATAGATAGATAGATAGATAGATAGATAGATAGATAAGGTTTGTAGATAGATAGATAGATAGATAGATAGATAGAAAAGGTTTGAAGATAGATAGATAGATAGATAGATAGATAGAAAAGGTTTGAAGATAGATAGATAGATAGATAGATAGATAGATAGATAGATAGATAGATAGATAGATAGA
This sequence comes from Leuciscus leuciscus, assembly GCF_965113295.1. Lineage (NCBI taxonomy): Eukaryota > Metazoa > Chordata > Actinopteri > Cypriniformes > Leuciscidae > Leuciscus > Leuciscus leuciscus. The sequence continues at coordinate 36,832,930 of NC_138746.1, forward strand.
TAGATAGATAGATAGATAGATAGATAGATAGATAGATAAAGTTATTAGTTAGACAGAAATAGCTTAAAGCTTAATTGAGTATCAATGGCTTCTAGCAGTTTACATTAAACATAGTTCAAACAGACATGGACTTTTGGTCAATGAAAGTCTATGGGATTTTTATGATTTTTAATATAAATTTTTAAGAAAACCATAACTCAAACCAGTCTGAAAAGATATAGCACACCAAGTCAGAACAGTATGAAGGTCTGACCCGAGTTTGGAGTATGTAGCTTGAACGGTCTAGGAGGAGTTAGAGTTGAAAATTTTTGGGTCAGAAGAATAAGAAGAAGAAGAAGAAGAAGAATAATAAGTTTCAATAGGATTTCAGTAAGTTGGCTTTCTCAAGCCAACTTAATGACTGAGAAAAATGAGAGATAGTCCTCAGATGTCTGTCAATTATAGCAAAAGATCTGGCTGTAATTCAGTCTCAAACGGCTTCATCCACGATACGTTCGTCAACGGACAGGGTCGTAAAAATTTCGTCATTATCTATTATTACCTGTCATTTTAATTTTCACATTTTAATGATAATAAGCCATTTAAAAGGCTCTGTTTTTGTTCACATTTTCATTTTTATTCACAAACTTACTGGACAAGCATATAGGCTACCCCGGGGAAAAGGAAATATATTTAAATTGTGCTTTTTTGAACACACTTAATATATTTAAATGATACTATACTAAGTGCATATTAAATGTAATATTTTGAAACAACTTCAAGTATATGAAGTGTATTTCAAGTTATGCTTCGGATCAATTTTAAGCTATTCGCAATATATTTTAATATATTAAATTGTGCTAAAATGGAACCACTTCAAGTACATTTAGTGCAATTTAAGTGTATTTCTGTACAGTTCATTTAAAATATACTTCCATATGTCTTAAACTACAGTTAGAATATATTTGAAGCTTAATTTTAATAATGCTTCAAGAACATTGCAATAGCATTTGAGCTCATTAGAAATGTATTAGCATCACACTACTAGTTTATTATTAGGTGTGTTCGACATCGGCTGCGGCTGGATGTAACCGATCGGCGAGAGTAGCCGCGTGCAGGCGGGGAGGAGCTGCAAACGGAGACGTGAAGTCGGACACTTTCTGGTTCCCGTAGTGACCGCTCACGTGGTGTTCGCGTACTTTACCACAGCTGCAGTGAAATAAATGTAATATTGGCCAAATAATACACAGATGTTTCAGAGACATTTTCATCCAATAGGCCTACTTTATGTACTGCTCCATACAGCGTCTGTTTGAACAAGAATACAGTTCAACATAAGCTACTATTAATGAAGTGGAGTCTATACGTTTTTTAATCAGTTAATTTGATAAACATGACACAATATAACATACGACATGAAAAGAGTGTTTACTGTTATAAAAAACTGATTTGAGAGCTTTAGAGGAACTAAAGGTGTTCGAATAAACACGAAACACACGTGATCGTTGTCATGCGGTGAATCCGGCCAATCGTGGGACAGCTGTGTCGTCATCAGCCCTCCTGCAGCCCAGTGCAGCCGCTCTTGAGAAGCTGCGCTGGCTGAGTTCTCCGGCTACTCTCGAAATGCTCTCGCGGTACTTTGATGGCATACGACACAGTCACGTGGCGTCGGCGCTGTATCAAGTCGGACAAAATTTCTAACCGGCATGCACCGCTTCAAGTCAGCCGCCGATCAGTCTGCGCAGAGCTGCATGAAGTCGAACAAGCCTATTGTCACGGTTTGGGTTAGGTTAGGTCATGTTTCTGTGTCTTGTCATGTGATTCCCTGTTTGTCATGTGATTCTGCCATGTGTCTTGTCATTGGTTAATCTGATCATTGTTCACAGGTGTCCCTTGTCTTGTCATTAGTCTGTGTATTCAAGCCGTCATGTTTGCCCTGTGTCCTGGTCGAGTATTGTTTGTTTCTATGTCCCAGATCCGGTTTCTTGTTTTCTAGTCTTGGTTTTGTGTTCCTGTTTTAGTTTAGAGTTTTCCATGCCTGGTCATGCTTTTGTTTTGTGTTTGTTTTATGTTTGATAATTAAGTTTGCGTTTGGGTCCCCATCTCAACTCGCCTCCAGTGAATTCGTTACAATTATAAAGCTGTTGTTGTTGTTTTTTCAGCATTCAAAATGGTATATTAAAAGTGCAAAAATAATTTAAAATAAATGTTAAGACACACACTTTGAAATCAAGAACCTAGAGTACATTAAAAAAGTAGAGCAGCAGATATAATCTCTTGAACATAATGCATTATAATACATAAAAGATCAGTGAAATGCTATGGCAGAGATATTTTAATAAAAAAAAATAAAAAAAATTGAACATTTGTGTTATACCTGTATTACTGACAAGTAAATAAGCATCACAAAGTTACAGAAAAACAATGTGCAGAAGTGAATTATGCATTATGTACAAACTCAGGCCTATAAACGGCTGAACCAAAGACACAGAAGAGTTCGAAGGTCACATCTTCAAGTGGACGATCACTTCTCTGAGTACGACTCAGTTTCCACAACTTGTGGTTCAGACACTGTAGTGTGTGAAGACTGCTTTATCACTGGGTCTGCGAAAGGAAGAAGAGTTTATATAGAATTAACCAATAATTAACATTTTTGTATCCATGTTTGAATATGTGTATTATAATTAGCATATATGCATTAGAATTGTGTTGTCTTCTCAGTTTACCTTTCGAAGCTTTGGCTATATCCTCATCAAGCTGGACATGAGTGTGTTTATCCTCGTGTCTGTCGTCACTATACTGAACTCTTACAGTCCAATACAACTTACAGCGAGCAGAGTTCAATCAAAAACTCACAGATATAGTTATTATCAGCAATAAATATTGATAATTGTGGTTTATTTAAACCTAGGGTATTCCCCATGACCGTGTGTATTGTGCTCATGCTAACATGCTCCGTTGCAGAGATTTAAGGACATTAGAAGTTGTGCAAAATATTGTTTGCCAGGACAACTAGGACAAGTGACTTGCAGCTTTACTAGAAAAAAACAATTAAACAAACAGATTTGTACATGAATGACTCGAAGGAAGCACAACTGGACTCCTGAAATGGACACGATACTGACATTTTCCTACCAAGACTGACCGAATCACCTTTCATTCGGCCTCAAAGATCTCAATAACAGAGACATGAGATTAAACCATATTACTACTCTCTTCCTCGCTCGTCTCTGCACTCAGACTTCAGTTTCTCTTCTATAGCAGCCGCTCTGAAAAACAACAAACATTAAGATTTCACAAAAAAATTGTAATATATACATATAACATGTTTTTTTCAAACTTTAATTTACATCATAACAATGAAGCCAAATTGTTCAGAAAATCATACATAAATACACAGCTTGCAAATAAAACTAATGTTTATGTAATGTTGTACATGTTATAATAACGAATTGTGTAATATAATAAGTAAATTATAATAACGAGTAGATTTTAAACAGATTTATCAGTTTTAGACCGGTCCACCTAGGGAAAACTAAACCGTGAGCGATTTATTTATGCAAACAGCAACTAAAACTCACCAGTATCTTCTGAGGCTGTATCTTCATCTCCTCGAGTCTGCTTCGACCTCGACTTGAAAAGCTTGGCTCTGATTGGTCAAACTGAATGTAGCTGAACTGAAAAAGACGTGCTGTTACACTTTGTGTCAAAAATATGACTGGCACAGATGGTGATTTGATACAAATCTTACCTAGAATCACAAAATAATGACATTCCAAATGTCATACGACATGCAAACTTGAAGAAAAATAAAAAAATAAAAAAACACTACATTTTCTATTAATTATTTCCCCCAGAAACCTCTAAATCCTGTCATCACCCTTCAGTAGTTCCAAACCGTTTAAGACTTTCGTTCATCTTCGAAAGAAAAACATATTTTAATCGCTCGACACAATCAATCTATATAATGTAACAGTTAAATTTATACTTCTAAATCTAATCACATTCAAGTAACACAAGCAGAGATGAAGCACGCACAGCATATCTGATAAACCGAAGCTCATTATCATAAGAACCAATCAGAGCCGCTCAGCGTGTTGAACACGTGGGCCTGAATGAGTTCACATAGAGTAACAGCGCAGCGCTTCTGGGTTTTACGTCACACGCATCACACACACATGACCAGCGTCGGCCAATAGTGAGCCTCCGTTCTGACGTACGACCCAGAAGCGCTGCGCTGTTACACTACGTCAACTCACTCAGAGACACACAGACGAAAATGAAGAGTTCAATAAAGTCGTTATTTTTGCTGTTTTTTGCACACAAAAAGTGTTCTCGTCGCTTTATAAACTTGTGGTTGAGCCACTGTAGTCACTTAAAGGAGAACTCCGGTCAATTTTAACATTGAGCTCATTTTTTTGTAAATTTGGAGTGCTGTCAGTACAGAGAACAACGACAAAAATCTGTGTTGCCTACACCGTGTTATCCTCTTTTTAAAATTTGCACCCTATTGACTTCAATGGGGCCAGTTTTAAACCTGCTTTTAGCCTCTTAACATGCTTGATGTGTCAATAAAAATGATGTTAATTCAGCCAGCGCACATACCTGTATTTTCTTCCTGTTTTCGGTCGAAGTCCACAGTAGTCGATTGTCGAGTTCACGCGCATGATCATAGATACTAAACCTATGCGTGTGAACTCGACAATCGACTACTGTGGACTTCGACCGAAAACAGGATGTAAATACAGGTATGTGCGCTGGCTGAATTAACATAATTTTTCTTCATATCTTTCACATCTACTGCAGTCAGATTCACCCGTGTTCACTCTGAAGGAATCACTCACAATGGCTGGGCACTTGTAATGACACATCAAGGATGTTAAGAGGCTAAAAGCAGGTTTAAAACTGGCCCCATTGAAGTCAATAGGGTGCAAATTTTAAAAAGAGTATAACACGGTGTAGGAAACACAGATATTTGTCGTTGTTCTCTGTACTGACAGCACTCCAAATTTACAAAAAATGAGCTCAATGTTAAAATTGACCGGAGTTCTCCTTTAAACTATTTTAACGATTTCTTTAATAACTTTTCTGGGCCGGTAAGTTTCTGTAACAGAGAAGCCTATGGAGGAGTGAGACAGCTCTCAGATTTAATCAAAAATATCTTAATTTGTGTTCTGAAGATGAACGAGAGTCTTACGGGTCTGGAACAACGAGAGGGAGAGTCATTACTGACATAACTTTCATTTTTGGTTGAACTGACCCTTTAACATTAACCTTATAGTCCACAAGAGCCACTCGCCACCAAGTCGCTCAATCCGTGTTTCAACCACAGAAAAACGTCAATAAAACAGTTTGTAAACAGTGTCATGTAACTCAGAAAAGCCATTAGTTTAACATTAACCTTATAGTCCACAAGAGCCACTCGCCACCAAGTGGACAGGGGTTAGAATTACACTTACAAGTTACAATACATCACTCTCTGTGTAATCTGTCAAAATGACGGACCGATTTTAGGTTTTTCCTAGCCTGGGAAAACCCAGACAACTTCCGACAAATTTAGATTTGCTCTGCAAGTAGTCTGGCAAAGAGCTCATTCAAGCCCATTTCTAATCCCTCGAAATCACGGCACCAATCAGAAACGTTGAGGCGGGCTTTACACAATGACGATCGCTCTGATTGGTTTTAGGTCTATCCAATTGCGCCCAGAGGCATTTGAGCGACGTCCGTTGGTGACGCCCCTTTGGAAATGAGTTTTTAATGAAGCTTTGCCAGACCATAACTCAGCTACTACTGAGAATGGTCTGGTTTTAACCAGGCTAGGTTTTTCCGTCACTTCTAAACAAATTCTGTCAATGACGGAAAGACTTCCTGTTATCGCGACCTCTGGGTTCAATATATGATTAACCCTCTGGCATCCCTTTATATGATGCATGTTTGGAGCGGCTCCTGAAATTAGTTTCATTCACAGAAACCACAAGACTTTTACAACCCATGACCCAATCACAGTCTCCCTGTACTGTTAATTACAGTATGTTTTCTTTTTATAAAAATTTTTTTATACATGCAAACTTATAGTAAATCAGGCCCGCCCTTACGAAAAAGAAGTATACTTCAAGTTCATTTTATGAAGTATATTTAAGTAATGTTCAAGTATATTTTTAAGTATACTTTATGTAGTAAGTCTATTAATGTCAATGTGTACTTGTAGTGAACTTGTAAGTGTACTATTTTAATACTGCTTGGGACTAAATTGGCCCACTTTTAGTATACAAAAGTATACGTTTAAGTGTACTATAAGTGTAACAGTAGTAAACTTTAAGTACACAACAAGGTTTCTCATTTGTAATGCATCTGTAATACAAGTGAACTTATAAGTATACTAGTACCTGTAGTTTACTATTTTAATACAAGTAGTAAATTTTTTAGTTTATGAAAGTACACGCTGAAGTGAACTCTCAGTAAACTACTAGTTTACTAGTTTACACTCCAAGTATACTTGTAATTTTTCTTTAAGTGAACATAACATTATACTTATAGTTTACTATTTATATATTATTGTTGCACTTGCAGTAAACTACTATGTTCAAATGTAGATATTATTTTTTTATACTTGAAAAATACCTTTAAATGTACTTTAACTCATTTTAAAAACATTTTATTAGCTTCATGCATCCTTTTTTATCAACACTTGAATGTCAGTAAGTTTCATAAAGAAAGACAACATTTTAAACAAAAAAGTTGAGAAAATCACATATTTGTCAAAGATGATCAGATTCAGAACGATGATCAAACACAGATGGAGAAGATCTGAACTGATGGAGCTTCAGTCGTTTTCTCTTCATGGGTTCGACAGTTCATTTGGAAACATTAAGCAGTTTTGATTTACACGCTGTTTAATGTTTGATGATCACGTTATTTTACATTTGCGTGAGCAATCTTCTATCACTTGTTTCAGCTTCTTCTTCACCTGTGTTTTGATCCGGAGATTCTGTACTAGTAGATGTGTCATAGCGCCCCCTAGCGTATACCTCTGAAAACATGGATAGCTGGAAAATTCAGTCAATAATGGGCAAAGAGTAAAGTAGAATTACAGTTTTTTACAATCGCTATGACAATTTTTTCAATACTTTTAACACATTTCATAAACTCTTAACGCACCAACAGTTAATTTCATGCTCACAATCACACATTATAAACTAAACTCCAACACTAATTTTCAAAATACAATAATACACTAGCAACAATACACTATGTCTACCAAAACACTGCAAACGTCTCAACATCAAATAATTTTTCAAAACACTAACATTTGTTCCCGTTCAACAGGAAGATTTAGTCAATCATAGCACAATGCCATAAAAACACTAACATCAGATGGAATTACAGAAACTGCATTATGTTATATGTGTCAGGGGTCTGCCCTTATACAACAGACAGTATCTTGTGTTGATCACAGATTGTGTTTTGCACTGCAGTTTCTTTTGAAGCCTCTCTACATTTTTGTTTTGTTGAGTTTAGGTCTTTTGCTGCAGAAATTCAATAAAAAAAGACCCATCTCAGAGTGCTTTATAGAATGTACGGTTGCAGTATACCATATGGTCATGCGAGTGAAAGAACCTCAACACCTGAGTGTGTTTCCTAGATGGGAATCAGCTGTGATTTATATATTGGCATTATTCAACCAGCTGTTTCTCAGTAACAATAGAATAAAATACAGGGGATATATGTGTGTTTCAGTTCACAGTATAAGCATCTGTTCACCTTGACTTTAGCCTGTAAGGTTAGGTTTAGAACATGGTGTTATCTGTTCTGACATACAGTGTTAAAGCATTGGTAAATTTGGCAGTAAAAATCCATTGTTTTGGTCTTGTTTGAGCTTGTGTGTAAAAGAAGTTCCAGCATTTTAAATTTGTTAATTGTATGAATTTTGTGTTAAAGCAACAAGAAATGTGTTAATAGTATAGCTTACACAGGCGGATGTAGTGCTAACTGTGTTAAGAGTTTTGGAAAATTGTTAAAAGTATTGAAAAATCTGTCATAACAATCGTAAAAAACTGTAAAGTAAAGTCCTATGTACTCTACCAGTGGATTAGCCTACACAAAAACTCAGATAGAATTAGAAACAGTTAGAAATATATCTGTTTTATATCAATATTCTAATCAATATTTTCAAACAATGTAAGTTTCATAAGACTAAAACTACGTAAAAGAAAGTATATTTAATAAGCTACTCGATCAAAAGAGTTAACACAACTACAAGCCAAGTATACTTTGAATACTTGAATTATACTTTAAGTATATCTCGATCAAAAGATTGAGTACAAGTACAGGCCAAATATACTTGCACTTTTCTCTCAGTATAAGTCAAGAACACTTAAGTGTAATTTGAAGTATATTTCTGAGAAGTACATAAAGTATATTTCTGAGAAGTATATAAAATGTAGACTGAAAGTATACTTTCTTATTTTTAATTTAAAAGAAGTGTACTAATAGAACGCTTGAGTAAACGTCTTCTTCGTGAGGGCGTGTCTCGGGCAGTGGGCTTGAGTTCAGAGATAATGCTGTCATTGAGATGAGAAACGACTGATCTGGCTTTTCATTTCGCAGTCTTTGTTACCCTGATGAGGTTGGCAGCTTGTGTGTTGAGCCGCAGAGTATCCACAGGGCTTCATAAAGCTAGGGTTTTTGAAAGGGCTGCCATTAAAAAAACAGTTGTGTCCAAGACAAAAATACACCATGATTGCAGCACGAAATCTGGATCCCTGAGATGTGGAACTTAAAATATAACATGGTCTGATGAGTTATCATTCACGTTTCCTGTAACCAGACTGGTTTACTGGTTTAGAGAAAGCCATCTTAACATTCGGCTAGCTTCATTGCCAATACAAGGCTTTAAACTCTTAAAAATAGTAGATCATATTTTTTGACACCAATGATTACTGTAAAGTCTGTTATTCTACTGCTGTTCTACTGTTTCTACTCAGTCTCCTTTGCTCTAGTCCCCGCCGGTCTTTAGTTGTGATGGGATATGATTTTGTTATTCTGCTGTGTGTCGTTAATATTCCTAGTTTGCCTGTGTATTTTTCTGCCTATGTTTTCCGATCTCTTTGTCGGTTGTCGTTAATGCTTATGTTGAGTTTGGTAATGCTTTCGTTCTATTAAAGTCCCCCTGTAGTCGATCCTTATATCCCTTAAAACTCATCTTTGATCACCAAAATGACATATTTAAACTTTTTTTTAAATTTCTTTTTTTAAATTTCTAAAATATCTTGAATGTAACACGACACCCTTGCCTCATTTAGGGTCTATGAATATGCAAATGAGCCCCGCCTCCACTCACTGGGTTCCACCACAGGGGTACTTTACATAAGTATTGTTTTAACTTCATATTCGTCATCGTGTTCCAGTTTGACACCACGCTTTGCTTCAACCTGACTTTTGCATTCATTCACACATTTCATTTTTGTATTTGCCTTTAAAGTTTCCAAAGCCTTTCATTTGTTGGATTACAGGAAGAAATACGGAGGCTGAAGAGAACATTTGAGCAGATTTACACTGTGGAGCTCAAGATGAGTAAATCGACTCTCACTGCTGTCTTTATCGGTAGGTGTTTTTTTACGATTTTCTTTTTTATATATATAAAATTGTACTTCTGAAAACCGGTATATTTACTTAAAGGTGTAATCACATGACCTTTTATTAGGGGTTCAAGCGCGTAGCCCTGTTACCCTATTGTAATTGTTGAATTTTTGAAGGATCAGCATTCTCCCCTAAAAGTGAGTGGGCAGACCAAACCGTAAGTCGTAGAGACTTGAAACTTTGAGGGCTGGTAGTACTCACACCGCCTACAACGTCACCAATGCTCGCCCCAAACGGCCTGATGGGGGCGCTACAGCGGTCAAAAGTACAAAATGGCTCATAACTCCTAAACCGTTATGCGAAATTTTCGGGTATTTTGGATTTTTTGAAAAACCTACGGTTGCGAGTTCTAGGTTTTTGGCCCAATCGGAATCAAACCGGTGCAGCAAGATTCTCTGAAGTCTGATTGTCAATAGTTCTCAATAAAACTACCCCCCAGGGGCCGCCAAAACGTTCGAAGTGGGAGGAGCCACTTTTACTAAAAATGGCTATAACTCGTGAACGGAATGAGACATTTTCACCAAACTCAGTGCACCTATGTAAGAGCTCATTTTGTGGTCGCGTTGAAGAGGACGTGGCGACTGGCCACTTGGTGGCGCTATAACAGGAAAAAACTGGAAAAAACATAAAATGGCTATAACTACTTCACCATTAGTCCGATTGACTTGAAAATTGGCATCCAGTGTCTTTGAAATTTGAACAGCTTTCAGACAAGGTTAACGGTTAGCGCCTTCACATTTTTCACGTGTGTAAAGGATTGTGTATCGTGTCATTTTTCACACACACCCACGACTGACATTCATTCCGCATAGTAGAATTCCTCTTTCTGAGCAACTTTGCCTCTAGGACTGCCGCCGTCCATCGCATCGTTCTTCAAATATTGGAGATTATTTCAAAAAACAACTTGTCCTGGGTTTTTGGCTCAACCTCGATTAAAACCTCTGCGGCACAATTCTCAGGACTCTCTAGGTCAACAGTTATCAAAAAAAGAAATAACTTTGGCCTCTGTATAGCTATAGCAGGGTCATTTAAAAAACAGGTGTGGCCAAGTCTACCCAAAAGCCTATCATTCCTAAATGAATGATTTCTATGTGAATATTAAGCGTAGCGTTAGTTCTGGCAGGTCATGTTAGTCAAGCTCGCATCAGCTGACTCTCAGCTGATCTTCGTCTACCTATAGGAACACGACGCCTATCACTGTATTCATATATAAGCTCCTCCAGTATTATCAACAGCTATGGCGTTTCTCAGGAGCGAATTACCCTCCTCCCTCCCCAGCTCCACCTCTCTCTGTCAGGATTTGGCCTTCTGAGTGCCCTTTGAATCAGAATAAATTCTCAAATTATGTTGTACTTAAAATCTTGAATTAATCATATCGGCAATACATTCATGTTGGTTCTGTTGTGTTTCCCTAAGGGGGGTTATTGATGCTCTTGTTCATGCTAGATTGCATTGATGCGCAGGGAGTTCTTGCCCAGAACAGAACCATACAGCTAATCCAAACTATATGCTAATGGCCAATCATATTTGACGATAGTGGTCTTGACAGAAATATAGTAAAGTGTCATTTATTCCTGTGATCAAAGCTGAATTTTCAGCATCAATTTTGTGGTTTCCTATTGTTATTGTCACTGATTTCACTGTTAAATATAAATCTGACACAGGCTTTATATGTATTTATATACTTTCATAAACAGTAAATATAAAGAAAAGTATTCATTTTAGAGTCTCTGTGATGTTCTACGCTGCTATAAGCGGTTTCATATGTGTCCATTATGACCACAAGACAAAACACTAGCTGGATTTACAGCCCGTTCAACATCAGAGAGGTGGAAGGGACGAGTATTAGGGAGATAAAGCACTTACGCTCTATTTCGGATCACAGTTTGACTGCTACTCTGAGTTCTGAAAATATGCCAGGAATAGTCTTACATTGGTCTTATTTGATTTCAGAGAACGTAATAACTTGAATAATGTTGTCTTGTAATTTGCTTTTGCATTATGTTCTGTATGTTCCTAGCATTTCTGCTGACTTCCAGTGGAGCAAAGCCAAATGGAAAGAACAAGAAGCAAAAACAAGGTAGCTTCAACGGGGGGGGGGACCCTTTCAAAATGTACTCCTTTTTACCATATTTACACCTAAATGGTGCATATTAGTATCTCAAAGGTACATCTAAGTACCTAAATGGTATATATTAGTAGCTACTGAAAGATTTTTTTTTTTTTTTTGAGACTCTATGCTAATAGTAATTTGCATGTTTGCCACATTCTTCTGACACTGATTCTGCTTTTCCAGTCGTTCCAGCAATTGAATGTGAAATGCGGGCTGGAAAGATCAATCTCCAAGAGTTTATCGTGAAGTGTCCAGGGAACTGCCGGGAGAGCAAGGAGAAGGTCTATGGAACGGGTGTGTTTGCCTCAATCTCCAGTATCTGCAATGCTGCTATTCACAGGTGAGCTCAAACAGCTTGTGTTTAATGAGACCCGATGTTATGAGACTAGCCTGTGCTAGTTTAATGAGATGTTAAAGTTTTATCAGTATTAGGGTAAAACACAATACTATGCAAACGCTTGGACTGCCTTGACCAAATTACAAGTTGCTAATCTAATCGAAAAGAAACTAACACAAGTTTATTTTTTTAACTAACACATTAAAAAATACATACTATCAGTCTGTTCTTTGTTGAGTAAGAAGTTTTCAATGCTATTTTATTAATAAAAGTTCTTTGAAGGAGTCCTATGGTGCTGTTTTCCATGTTCGTCTTTCTTTAGTGTGTAATGTTGCTGTTTGAGCATGAAAAGCTCCGGTTATTCTCTATATCAGAGTCAGTGTTTCAATATTCCTCATTTAAATAATTAATATGCAGAATAAAGGGGCGGGGCCTAGTTGAGTTAGTTAGTAGTGTGTTAAACTGGCAGTTATGGTAAGGGGCGGGACATTTCCCAAACACACTCGAAGCGCTCGACCAATCACAACACACTGCTACAGCCGACCAATCAGAGCACAGTGTGCTTTTCAGAAGGAGGGGCTTCATAGAGACAGGAAGTAAACAGAGCGTTACTGACAGACTGGGAAGAGAGGAGCCGCAACAATGGAGAATATGAGGAAATTAATCAACATCTGAGCATGGAAACCTAGTAGATCCCAAAAACAACATCAAGACTTTGTACTATGACCTCATTCATGTTTTACCCCACATGATAGCAGCTCAACAGCTGCTATCATGTGGGCTGTAGTTCTTGTTGTTCTTAGTAGTTGTTGTGGTGTGGGGGAAATTAAGCTTTTTATAGCATTCCTTACCAGTCCGAACCCTGTATATGAGGCTGTGGCTGTACCTCAAGCAGGGAGAAGATGTCTTTAGAGATCGCTTAAGGTCTTCCCTGCTTTGCGAGCATCTGGTAGTATCTGATCCTCAGGCGTCTGTTTAGAGGGGCTCCTGAGAGGTTTGGAGAGTACATGAATTTATATCATGGCCTTAGAGGTCAAGTTCTGACACTATGAAACTTGATAAATGAGCAGATTTACACAGGGGGATCAGGTTGCACAAAATGCCTCTTCAACAAATACCGTTTCTTATTGCTTGCTGTGGTGTATCGGTCAGTGCACATGTGGGCTGCTGGTCTGCATCATGTCTAGGACTCATTCCCTGCTCTCTCCTTGGTCTCCTTTCCCTCTTATACTTTGGTACACATTTTGTACACCGCAGTATAAGGCAGATTGCATGCATTGAGTTTGGATTATCTCCAGAAGTGATTAAACCCTCTTTGCCATTGGATCTCAGTCAAATTTAAGTTGCAAGATCTCAATTGAATTGCGTATCTAATTAAGTAAATGCATTTGCATAGCATTCTATAATTAGCTGTAAATTAAATGTAATGTTTTGTCTAGATATTTGCTTAAAGCTACCGAGTTTACTGGATCTCACATGCATGGTGTTTTGCTGTTTGTTGTTTTCAGTGGAATCATCACTAACTCTGGAGGAAAGGTAATCGTGATGAAGATGGCAGGACAGGCGATCTACAAGGGCAGCTTTGCCCACGGCGTCCGATCCCTGTCCTTACCCAACTGGAGAGAATCATTTTCTGTCTCAGGTAGGGTGAACTTTACTCTGAGCAAACGCTCCTACATTTAGGCTCGCTATAGAGATCAAAATGAAATGAGAAACATGGAAAGACACACTCATTTCGTAAGAAACTTACTTTCTCATATTTTTTAACTTATGTTTTGAATGATGGATTTATAACCTTTGGTTGTATGTGTCAGTGGGTAAACCAAAGAAGGGAGTGATATATCCATCCACTCTGGTCTTTGTACACTCAAGACCCACCAAAGTGAAAACAGGTTAGTGTCTTAGCCAGATAGCAATGCTAGTTTGTCATATTTCTATGTCTTTAAGTCTTTAGCTCAAACAATAATGCATGGCGCTAACAATGCCAAGATCATGGGATTGCTAAACATTGGCAGAACCTGATAGAGTGTGGATCCATGGTCAGAATCTTGTTCACAGGAGCTCTTTGATGATGAATGTCAGTGTCCAGTAGCAGCTCATCATCCATTCATGTTTCCTAAGGTGAATCCAAAGACCTGTCGTACTCCACAGTGTCACCAGTGACAGAGGCTCCAGAGGCGGAGCCGAGCACCACCACAGCTCCGCCCACAACCACTCCTGTGACCACGCCCACATCCACAGCTCCGCCCACAACCACATTAGCCAAGCCACGGGCCACCGTTCATAAAGTCCGCGAGGCAGGTGAGCCAATCTGTTCAATGCCTGTTTCAATCTTTCATTTAATACCTTGAATGAATCCTAGTCCCTCATAGTAAAATCAATCCAATGCTTTTATCCATTTGTTCTTGGGTCAGTTTTTCAGTACCCTCTTAAAATGAACATCCTGACTGGACAATATGGATCAGGTTCCCTTTCAATCCATCCTTTTCCTCTCTCTGTTTCTAAAGCAAAATCTTTCTTTCTGATCTAGGCAGCAGTCACCCGTATTTCAGCTCTGTTGCACGTAAGTCGAGCGGGCATGTCGAAGCCTCCCTCATGTGGGACGTGTGTTCTCTGCTTTCTGCTGTCGTATCATTTTACTCAGAGATCTCTGGGGTTTTGGGGGGTTTTTTTGTGGTGGTTTACAGAGCTAATGGTCTCTTGCAGTTTTCCTTTGATTCTTGTAATTGTAGTAACCGTCTGTGACTTTTGGGGTGTAGATGGTGTTGGCCTGTGAAATCCCTTTTTTAAAATCTAATCCACTTTAAAGTACGCATGAAACAGCATTTACCTTCCACAACATGACGAGGGACAAAGATAATCAATATGGTGGAGTTTTATTTTATCCACTGATTACCATACCAGTGACAATTGTAGTTGAAGCCAGTGTTGGGGAAAGTTACTTTTAAAAGTAATGTTACAATATTGCATTACTCCCTAAAAATGAACTAATTACATAACTTTTTATGTAAAGTAATTTAAAGGAAATGTACATTTTATGCAGAGGAATGCATTACGTTTTTTCTCACCTGCTCTTACTTTACACATTATATTTTTAAAAATATGATTACATAATACACACTACTTGTAAAAAGTTACTTTACTAGTTGCATCAAAAAGTAATCTGATTACATAATGCATATTGTAAAACGTTACTTTACTCTTTATATAAAAAAGTAATCGGATTACATAATACACGTTATTTCTAATGCGTTACTTGTTATATCAAAAAGTAATCGGATTACATAATACACATTACTTCTAATGCGTTACTTTACTTGTTATATCAAAAAGTAATCTGATTTTGTAATGCTTGTTACTTGTAATGCGTTACTTGTTACATCAAAAAAAGTAATCTGATTACATAATACAGGTTACTTTACTAATTATATTAAAAATTCTGATTAATACAAATTACTTTTTAAAAAGTTACTTTACTAGTAAAGTCATCTGATTACATAATGCATATTGTAATGCATTACTTTACTCGTTATATCAAAAAGTAATCTGATTACATAATACACATTACTTCTAATAAATGATTCCTTATATATAAAAGTAATCTGATTACATAATACACGCTACTTCTAATGCGTTACTTTACTCGTTATATCAAAAAGTAATCTGATAACGTTATACACATTACTTCTAATAAATTATTCATTATATATAAAAGTAATCTGATTACATAATACATATTGTAATGCGTTACTTTACTTGTTATTTAAAAAGTAATCTGATTACATAATACACGTTACTTCTAATGCGTTACTTTACTCGTTATATCAAAAAGTAATCTGATTACATAATACACGTTACTTCTAATGCGTTACTTTACTCGTTATATCAAAAAGTAATCTGATTACATAATACACATTACTTCTAATAAATAATTCATTATATTTAAAAGTAATCTAATTACATAATACACACTACTTCTAATGCGTTACTTTACTTGTTAAATCAAAAAGTAATCTGATTATATAATGCACATTACTTTACTAATTATATAAAAAATTCTGATTAATACAAATTACTTTTTAAAAAGTTACTTTACAAGTAGCATCCAAAAGTAATCTGATTACATAATGCACGCTACTTGTAATGCTTTACTCCAACACCGGTTTGAACACCAGTTGTGTCAAAGGCAAAGTGTATTAATACTAACATTTTGATAAAGGTTAAAGATATTTTTTTCTTAGAATAAAATGCACTGATGAATCCTGTACAGTTCATGTTGACTTTAAGGTTACTGTTACAGCTGAAAAAGAATCAGAATATATCTATTGCTTCAATATCTATGTTCTCTCTAAATGCGGCATGTAGGACAATCCCAGAGTGCCCAAGGAAAGGGTCCTGCGCAAGGTATGTCCTGCTTTAACACTGTGTAGTCTTCACTTCCTGTCAGTAACACAAGCCCTAAACTCTAACCCTAACATTTGTCTTAAGCATTTAGAGGCAGCTCAGTCTATGCCAATAGGTTTTTACCACGCACAAACACAGGTAAACCACTCTCCTATTACTCTGTCTGTATTTCCTTTATTGTGATGTCTGACTGTTGTGCTTTGTTTTTAAGTACTTTGTACTCTAATACTTTCTCAAAGTAAATAGCTTGATTGAGTTTTACTGGTGATTGTTTGTGTCCTGAGCTGGATGAGTTGTGTTGATCTTGCTGTTTCTTCTATTGTACGTCTATGTCTCTTCAATCCAAATGTGAATGTGTTCCAAAATCTGTTGTACGTGTCACTTCCTGCTGCCAGCTGGTGGCACTATGGCTGTGAACAACAGTAGCAACATTCATGTGATCAGCCCTCATGAGCAAACATACAATTTAATCTAAATCAGAAAATGCACGAGTATATGAGACTCTTCCTGTTTCTCTTTTTTGGCATTAATTCCCTTGCCATGGCAACATCATTCAAGATATCAAAAATCTACTCGCAATTGAGCACCTTTAATGTCTTGGCATCATCTCGGCCAGCAGCCATGTCACCCCGTAGCCCAAGACTGGTTGCCCACTGAAGCTAAGCAGGGTTGAGCCTGGTTAGTACCTGGATGGGAGACCTCCTGGGAAAACCAGGTTGCTGCTGGAAGAGGTGATAGTGAGGCCAGTAGGGGGCGCTCACCCTGTGGTCTGTGTGGGTCCTAACGCCCCAGTGTAGTGATGGGGACACTATACTGTCAAAGAGCACCGTCCTTCGGATGAGACGTAAACCGAGGTCCTGACTCTCTGTGGTCATTAAAAATCCCATGGCACTTCTCGTAAAGAGTAGGGGTATAACCCCGGTGTCCTGGCCACATTCCACCCATTGGCCCTTAACAATCATGGCCTCCTAATAATCCCCTTACACTGAATTGTCTCTATCACTGTCTCTCCTCTCTCCACCTGTAGCTGGTGTGTGGTGAGCGCACTGGCGCCGTTGTACTGTGGCTGCCGTCGCATCATCCAAGTGGATGCTACACACTGGTGGTGGTTGAGGAGAGATCCCCTGATATGATTGTAAAGCGCTTTGGGTGTACAGTAGTACATATGAAAGCGCTATATAAATGCCTCATTCATTCATTCATTCATCTTTACCAAGTTTGGTGAGAATCTCCTTGGAGGAGTTCAAATTGAGGTAGAAAAAAATCAAATTCTGCAATTTTCAAAGGATTCTCATTTAAATCCAAGATGGCCGACTTCCTGTTGGTTGGAGCTAATGAAAAAAATCAAACCAAAATTTATTCAAACACCTTCAACATTTCTCACATTATCAAAGTTTATTCGCTATAGTTTAGAAAATCCGAATAATTTTTGGTACCAAATGTGTATAAATGTTACTGGTAGTCACTGTATGAAGAATGTTTGGGTATAATATGTCACAGTTTACTTTATTTTGCATAAATGAACTATAGTGTTCTGCACACACTAGTGAAAAAAAAAATGATATCTGGTGTCTGAATAATGTTTGGTTTGACTGTATACGGAGTTTGGTGACTCAGGGCATGGACCAGCATAGTAAACGAGCCAATACATGTTAATTCCAGACACTCTTCAGGCTGGTTAGTGATTAACCTGTAAGCATGAATGTTCTAGGTCTAGTTGGCTTTGACAGGTTTCCATTGTTGATGTAAATGTACTGTATTCTTCCAGTGAGTGCAGCTTTAGATGTGTCTGAAACATGTGTATGTTTTGACGGCAGGTGTGCACAGGCCAGAGATCAGCTCCACCATCCGACGACAGCCGCACGTTCCCTCAGCTTCAGGTTTGCATGACTCCTTCACTCAGACATCACTCAGTAGCAGCTGCAGTGCAGGCATGAACTCTTGCTTTCTTCTCTCTTGGATATTGTTCCATCTGTTTCACATTGATAAGCAGCCTTGAGTCGGGTGCAGCCGCAGTCTGAGAGAAAGCAGCACACGCCGCAGTCTAATCCCAGTAAGTATCTGCAGATGCCGTCTATTAGCATGTGTGTGTCTTTCAATGTGTGCTGATACACATCAAACAACACAATTAAAGAAGTCCAATGGGATCAGGTAAAGCACCTTTATACATTAGTAAGCCTCTCCAATGAACAAATCATACATGCCAGTAAACAAATATTGAGCTTTCTACTTCACCAGTGTCATTGATGTCAATTAAGTTAAAGACCAGTAATAAACTAGATGCTAGTGTACTAGCCCTGTCATTTGTTCCTAAGGCATGAACACGGATCTTTCGTTTGATTTGTCACTGATTCCTGAGACTTACTGTATATCTGGCACAAAATATCTGATGATTTTATACTACAGATCAATAAACAGGATGTTAATATTTAACTTGATTTTTACATGCAATTTTGCCACTAACTTTGCTATCTTGTCAAATAAGACAAACAAAGTCAAACCTGTGACACTTGTGTCTCTGAGCAACACAGTTGTAATGTTTGTTTATGAGTTTGTTTGATCACCAAAATTACATATTTAAATGTTTTTTCTTTGAAAAAAAACAAAACAAAGTTACGCCTTAAAATATCTTGAATGTAACTCGACACCCTTGCCTCATTTAGTATGCGCGGTTCTATGAATATGCAAATGAGCCCCGCCTCCACTCACTCACTCAGCTCAGAGATCCACTGGTTGACGATCACACGTTGATCTGATTGGTTACAAGTTAGTTTGTGACGTCAGAAACACCAGCGATTTCAAAGCGTGTTTTTGAGACTGTCTTTGGTTCACTGCACCCCCACCACTCCCCACTCCCCACTGACTGTTTATCCAGAACAAACACAGATAAGTGGAGTGTGTCAGGATTCAGAGAAGGGAGGACCAGGCGCAGAATGAACAGGGAGTGATATTTATTGACAAAGACAAAACACAGGCAGGAACAGTCAAACAATAGAGCAGGGAACACAGCTGGAGAACACACAACAAGAGATAACAGACACAAAAAACTGACAACTATGGCTAGAAAAACAAAAGACCAATTAATAACTGGAGGCAGCAAAGGAGAAAATAAGGTAAATAAATAATTTCTCAAAATAAGTAACTAGTACTTACAAACAAACAAAAGACTGCAACCTTGCAGAGAACTAGAGAAAAAGAAATAAAAGATTACTTGACAAAAAATAAAGAGCAGTAAAAACAAGGCTTGAGAGAACTAGAAGTAATTAAAGAAGAGAGCTAGACAAAACACAGGGACAAAGAAACTAGAATTGAACAAAACAGAAATAATCAAACAAGGAAAACTAAATCTACAGTAGCACTGACTGACAATTTCTGCGATAACCGCATACACACGATGAACACAGACACTGCACAAAACAAACCAGCAAAGACATGAGGGAAAGAGGCTCAATATAATGGGACCAGAGCACATGAGGATCAGGAGAGCGCAGTTAGTGAAAGAGGACAAGACGTGGACTAAACCAGGGGGCGGGGTTACAGGAAACAAGGGGGCGTGGTGACAGGAAACAAGGGGGCGGGGTAACAGGACACAAGGGGGCGTGGTTACAGGACACAAGGGGGCGTGGTAACAGGAAACAAGGGGGCGTGGTGACAGGAAACAAGGGGGCGTGGTGACAGGACACAAGGGGGCGTGGTAACAGGAAACAAGGGGGCGTGGTGACAGGACACAAGGGGGCGTGGTAACAGGAAACAAGGGGGCGTGGTGACAGGACACAAAGGGGCGTGGTTACAGGAAACATGGGGGTGTGGTAACAGGAAACAAGGGGGTGGGACAAGAGGAGCACATGACCAACACAAACACACAGAGCCATGTTGTCACGTTCCACACACCAAGGAAAGGGAGAGAAACAGGTGGATCCAAATACAACACTTTCTTTATTAGGGCAATCCAATTCGTCGTCATCCATGCAGGGGTCCAGATCCATGTTAGCAGTCCAATACAGTATAACAAAATAAACAAACAAGGAACAAAACAAACTCAAACTAGGAAACCGACTTGAAGAAGTGTAAGTGACATACAACATTAGCCGCGTTTCCACTGTCGGGCCAGGGCCGGGCCGTGCTAGTGCGTGCCAGGGCCAGTCGCGTTTCCACTGTCACTTCCGGGGCTTGATCGGGGCTTACTCGGGGCCAGCGGCCAGGATTTCTGGCCCGTCGAATACCTTGGGCCAGAGCGGGCCAGCTCGGGCTAGAGGAGTGGTTACGAACAGGCGGAGTTCACCTGAGTCGGGAGACGGCAGCGCCGGATGATTCTGTCAGCATTAAAGACTTTTAAAATAATTTAACTCGCGTTCATGTTTGAATGCCTTGTGTTTGTGATGCAAAAGACTATGCGCGCTAACCATTACCATGGTAAACATAGTAAACGCTTGAAGATACGCATAGTAAAAAAACATACGCTTGAAGAAATCAGACCAATCATAAAGGCTATCACAGTCATGTTTTTATTTGATCTGTCAGTAGCCTACGTCTCGTCTCTTTATACCGGACTATCATAAAATAAAGCAACTTTTTTTTCGGGAGCTTCCTCTGTTTCTCTGACTGAAAATATCTGTATGGGAGTCGAGAGAGTGCTAAAGCTCCTCAGGTCATATTTTTGGTGGCATATATTTTTAGAAATTATCATTCTTTCTAAATGTGATGTAAATATGTCCTGTAACTACGTTACCAGATAAACAGTAACAGACGCGACTGAAGAAGTAAGTGTGTCCTCTTTCTTTTGTGAAATAGACCTAACGGTCATTTATTTCTGAGTGACTAATGTGCAATTTTGACATAAATTAATTCATTATGATCAATGTATCACTTTTTATTGTAAACCTGTGGTAAAACATCGATGCTTGGGTTTTAAATATTCAAGTAAACAATAAAAATGCCAGCAAACGGCCGCTTTTATCATGTTTGTTTTCAACGCTGTTTCCAGTGATTTCTGATTAGTTTTCTGATAAAACTTCCATTTGTTGGTGAATGGGTTAGTGTGACGTTGTTCCAGAGAGGCGTGTTACGGGCGTGTTTTAGTGAAGCGCTGTGGAGCTTCTGGCACGACAGTGGAAACGCAGGCCTGGTGCTATTAGCCCGAGGCTATCAGCCCGGCACGGCTCGTTTAAAGCCCTGGCCCGGCCCTGGCCCGACAGTGGAAACGCGGCTAATGACTCCGTGACATGAACTAACACAACAGGGTATTTATGCACAGACACTAACAACATAAATGGAAACAGCTGGGTGTAATCACAAGTGATGGGAACAAACAAGGAATCATGGGAAATGTGGTTCCAGGAAGAATGGAGACTGGAAGGAAGGGACCTCTAGTGACACTCAGTGGAACACAACAGACACTGTGACACATGTGCTCAAACACACGACAAACATAGAAACATGAAACAAAGACAACACAGACAAGGCTGCCAGGGCAGAACCCTGACAGAGTGAAACAAACAGCAAAAAGTCGAAATATCTGGACTAAATATCAGAGATCTTGAAATTGTGTTCAGTCAGTCTAATTTGAGGACCGGAACTAACTGTTCTGTAATTAAAGATGAATACTAAAATGTTAACCCAAAAGTACCAGTTCATTATTTTAAAACCGCCTGTGCCCAGACCATAACTTCATATGTTTTGTGTCTCTAGTTTTTTATTTTATTTAATTTTTTTAACAATTTCCCAGAACTTTGGTAAAAGAAATACAAAATATAAAGCTTTTCTTGCTCAGTGCCTCCTTTTATATTTCACCTGTAGTTTAATTAATATTTCCATGCTTCGTTTTGTCTCTTGTCTAGCGAGAATCAGTTCAAGTCCATTTCATGTCTTGTATGTTGGTAATGTATTGTAAGCAGTTTCTAAATCTCCCTGTCTAGCATTGGCACGACGAGATTGGACGCACCCTGCGTACGCACGACCTGATTGGTTCTCTGGCACCAGAAGGCCAACAGGTATCTGCAGGCCCATCCAGTCCAATAACGTAACCCTCCATAAGCAAACATTAAAGAAGACATAAACGAAGGCTAAACATGCTTTTAAATTCCGAGTGAATATCCATAAACTCATGATAATTCATGCTAATCCTGTCTAAATCTGACATGAGGCCCAACCATCACTTTCTGTGTTCAGATAGTAGCCACTCAGTGCCAAACACAGGCTATAAATGGAGCCGGACGAGCATTGCTGACCCCGCAGGTGAGGAGAAATGTAGAAATGTTGTTATACTGTAAATCCACTACAGTACCAGAGGAGAATAAAACAGAAACACATAAATCTGCATTATGGCTTCATAGTGTGCATAGCACATGTCTGTTTTGATCACCATAGCATCATATCAATATATGATGTTCCTACAAAGTCTGCTACTGATTTGTACACTGCATTCACTTCCTTCATGTGGTTTAAATAGACCATGACACAAGCTTTCAAGGCGTTTAATAAATCCATGCCAATGTGCGGCCCATATGATATCAAAACATTCAGAGCATGTGTTTCTGCTATATGACTCTGGCTTTATCATCCATGTCAGAGAACAGGTGGTACGCTACGATTTTCTTTACAGCTTTTGATTGTCTGGCTTTTTTCGCTAACACATTCACACAGGTATTATGGGTATGTTTTCCATAATGCACTTCGCTGAACTAACAGTTCCTGCACATGCTAACCTAACCCTCTCTTCTGCAGTTCTCGACCCAAGGCCTGATAACACAGAGTATGAGCACCCGTATAACTTTGGACAGTTTTGTAAGTATTCTCTTATTTTATTTTGGAGTAATGCAAAATAAAGCATAATAGTCTATGTGAAGAGTATGGGCTCTATCTCGCACCCAGAGCAATTGACTTAGTACACCGACGCATGTATCATTCCTATTTTTCACCCGCCCACAGCGGACTTTTCCCTCCACAGACGCACGTCGGTAAATTAG
Source organism: Leuciscus leuciscus (assembly GCF_965113295.1). Classification (NCBI taxonomy): domain Eukaryota; kingdom Metazoa; phylum Chordata; class Actinopteri; order Cypriniformes; family Leuciscidae; genus Leuciscus; species Leuciscus leuciscus. The sequence continues at coordinate 36,856,367 of NC_138746.1, forward strand.
GGAATGAACTTGCGCTCCCGGGGGCGGTTCAGCGAAAAGGGGAGGCGTGTTCCGGCGCAAACGTTCCCTGGTGCTATTTTCCAGTTCCAGAAAACAATTCCGCCACTGACCAGGAGAAACCTAGTCTAAAGTCAGTGGAGCGTTCAGATGCTATTTTAAGGGCACATGCTTGGCCATAATGTAGCGTGTGCACAACACACACACACTTTGCTTCTCTCATCTACACAGAAGCAGCACTTCTCATTTTTGCAAATCATAGGCTACTACAAGGAAAAATATTAACGCATGAGGGAAATCACTGTTGTGTCCATGAAGATGTGAAAAAATAGGCATAAATCTAGCTTACACATTTACTCAAATTATTATACGCCTGTTTAACCGAAGCTAATCTGGGTGTGTTTCTCCATCCCCAATGTCACTTCTCTGTGTTTTACGGCCCTGACGAGAACGTCGGTCTCCTCGGCTGTGAACCGCTCCTGGCGTGCGTCTGGCAAATCCGCAACCCGCCATGGAACAAGCACGCCTGCTCTTAAAGGGAATGTGAGATGTCGCTCTGATTGGTTTATTTCACGTTACGCCCAAACCACACCTATGAGTAATGAAGCTACTTCAGACCAACACATTTTAGATTTGCGTCGGAGAGTCATTTATCCCGCCGGTATAACAGCAACAGCGCCGAGATCCGCCCACAAAGTTACTTGCGTTTCGCGCTTGATACTTACGTTTCAGATCGTTAAAATAGGTCCCATTATCTTACTGTTTACATGTGCTATAACACATATGCAATGTTCCATATGTGTTAAAACAAGGGTTTCCTATTGAAATAAAATCGTAAACTATCCCAAGCTGGTTCGCTGGTCTTAGTTGGTTGAAGCCGGTCTTCCAACATGGCCGAGATGATCTGGTAGAGTGCGTCTCCCAGAAGTTGTCTCATATTTAATGAAGCAAAAAATTGCATCATTGATTCTTTTATTTTCCTGTTTATGACTGGAGAAGCTGCTTTGAAACGATCCGTATTATATAAAGTGCTATACAAATAAGCGTGACAACTAAGACTTGTAGACATTTAAAAAACTACTAGGGAGTGTTTTTATCACAGCCTTAAATGTTTTAAATGAATGTGTATGTGTGTGTATGGTAATGTATTTTTGCACGACTTTCAGGAGATTTTAACTCTCCAGATGTTGAAAATAAGATCTTGTTCTTAAGTGACTTGCCTGGTTAAATAAAGGTTAATAATAATAAATTATACTCATGAAGCAAAATAAAATAGTATATAGAGAACAGAACAAATAAATGCATCTTCGAGAATACAAGTGAGTATAGGAATGTTAGGAGGCTTGCAGTGAGTCTTTGATGGCAGTGTTGGACTGCACACGATCACGATACTGTCTGTCCCCATGTCTGGATCCAGAGGAGTCTGTGCTGGGAACTTCAGTCTTCTGCTGCTGGATTCTGGGTTTGTACCACAGGGTCGGTTTCATGAGAAGAAGTGTATGGCCCTCGGCTGTATATGTTTAAAACCACAGGGCTCGTGGCTGATCTGAGAACTGTTACTGGTGTTACTGTAGTGAGGAGGGTCACCATCACTGTGAGTCACTGTGTCTTTGTGAAACTGGAGGCCAGACTCATGTGTACATGATTTCTGCTTCCAGCTCCTGAGCCAGAAGACCACAAGACTCCGCCTGAGACGAGCCACAGCAGAGGTGTGTCACAAACACAAGCACATTTATATACAAAAGCCCACAGTTCTTCCACAATGCACAATATAGCCCAGTGTCTGCTTAAAGTGCACCTATTATGCTGTTTTAAAGGTCCCTGATGTTGTTTTGGAATCTATTACGATACGTTTACATGCATCCAAGATAAAAAAAAAAACACTTTATTTTCCTCATAATCTCCACTGCAGCTTCAGCTCTTTTCTCTCAGTGTCTGAAACGCTTCCATCAAAGATTCAGTCTCTCTAAACCCCGCCTCTCTGAGAGATGCTCTGCTCTGATTGGTCAGATGATTCAGTCTGCTGTAATTGGTCAGAAAGCAAACGCTCATTATCATATGTGACACAGCTCTTGATCACAGTGATACGAACATTAACGATGGCGTGGGTTTTACCGTATCAATCTCATCAAAGTGGATTTGCTTTGTCAGCAGAAACAGCGTCTTCTCGACACGAACAACACGAACCAAACTCTTCCAGTCTCAGATAAACTACAGTGTTTGAGGGCGGAGCTAAGAGACACTGCTCAGCCAATCAAGACCAGAGGCGGGCATTATGAAAATTAGTTACAAACCTAAATAGATTCATCAGGAAGTGAGACTGAATTACTAACGACTCTTTTCAGTTCAGAATCACTTCTTTCTTTTGGAAGACTTTCTTTTCTTTGCTCTATGAAACTTTGCAGATCTTTAACACTCACAAACATCTCCATTACACACTACATGACAAGGAATATCAGAAAAAAAGCATAATGGGGCACTTTAAGAAACTGTGATTGGATATTGGATGTTTTTTTAATGATTGTGTGATTAATCATTAATTAGTGTGATTACTGTCACAGAGGCGCCTGCGGAGTCTAACCCGTTCGAGTCAGGTGAGGAAACGAATGACTGACTGAAGTATTTATAGAGGAAGATAAAAGCCTTCAGTGCAACACAAGCTCACTGGAAAAACGGTAACACTTTAGAATACTGTTCCTTCATTAATGAATAACTACACAGGAACAAATGAGTAATGCATTAGTAACACTCTAGTAACTACTAGTAGTTCACTATTAGCTAATCAATAACTACTATTTTTCATACCTCACTGAAGACTATAAGACCTACTATATACAGGTTAATAATTAATATTTATAATGCACAATGTTTAATATAAGGTAATGGTAGCCCATTAGTAATGAATCAAGTGTTACTACATCCTTCTAAAGGAACTACTAATAATTTGGATCAGTATTCTAAAGTGAAAAACATGATAACAACCTAATATTGACTGAAGTCATTGTAAGCTTTTAAGGCTTTTGTAAGGTTTTTGTAAGGTTTTTGTAAAACAAGTTGTCAACAGCCTATAAATGAACATTCAAATTCATAACTAACAGTGGATGAAAACAATCATTCATACAAATTGTCGCTCTACTGTGAATTTGCTTGATCATTTACAATAGAGATTGATCGCTAGCTGCTAGAAACATAACGTTATATGTTGTATTCACCAAAGCTAACGCTGACTGCATAGTTCTAGCTAATTACATCCTTGTGTTGGTTTGGCGAACATGAACATCCGTTTAGAAAGAAAGATGGATTTACCTGTTCTGCAAAAACAGAGCAACTGAATGTGGATTGGAAGCCCTTCTGCCGGCGGAGTTCTCGCCACCTTTAAAAGGTTTTTCCGATGTAAATTCGGTATTTCGCGCGTTCCTTATCCTCGTCCCCTCTTCTTTGCAATTTGTTCATCGGACACCTCTTTGGTCGTGTTTCGGCCATAATTCAAACTTCCCTCTTCATGCTTCTCTCTCCTCCACACACCCTTCATGTCCACGCACACTAACCCCCCAAACCCCACCCTCAAATACTTCTTGTCAGTGATTGGCTGGAGCACTGTTAGTTGTGTTTCGTGGTGCGGGTGAGCCCAGTTTGTTTTTGTTGCCGTTTGTGGAGCCTGTGGTGTCTAGAGAGACAGTGTGTTCAGGGGACAGGCAGCTAGCGGATAGTGAGGGGATGTTTGCTGTATGTGACAAAAAATGTTTTGGCCTAAAAAACGCGTGGCATCGCTTACAGCAACTTTAATTATGAACCTGTAGATAGTAGTTCTCTGGGAGGTATGAAAAAAATTGTAGTTCTTGATTAGCTAATAATGAACTACTACATTCATCTGAGCGCTATTACTTACTAATTTGTTAATCAGAGTTTCTTGTTAGTTAATAGTAGTTACTAGAATGTTAATAATACGTTACTCATTTGTTCCTGTGTAATTATTCATTAATGAAGGAACAGTATTCTAAAGTGTTACCGGAAAAACTTGCTTATACACACAATTCACTGCTGTTTCCAGCTGAAATGAACACTAAATACAGTAAAACACCAACAAATTGTATTCCTTTTGACAGAAATTATGATTACAGGGAAATATTATTTATTAATATAAACGTATTTTCACGCTGTTCCTTACACAATACCATGTTATGAGCTGAAGCACTTTTATCGTAGTGCATGATTTGTAAACTAATCCATTTTGATGTTTGCATCACATAAAAAGCTCAATTTGTGTGGCTTTTTTAACAAAGTAAACTTGCTCAGTAGCTCACCTGATCCAGCAGAATCGCTCGGGTACGAGTCACCATAAAAGAGCTCAAAGAAGCTTTAAAATGGCACGGTTGCTTCAGCAAATGTGTTTTTATCTTATGTGTGTTTATGTACACACCATCGGTTAGGGTTTAGTGTAGGTGCAATGTGATTTTCAAGCGCATTAATCTTGTAACGCCGCTCACTGGACATTTAATTTTTGAACAATCAACATAATAAAAAGTTACAACATTCACATTTATCTGTTTCCGTGAAAATTAAACACGCTTTTGGTGCCACTCATTGGACATTTCACTTTAAAAGTGCACTTTAAAACAATAATTTTACAGAAATGTTTTTGCAATGAGCCTGTGTTGCTTTATTACACGTTTTGCAACATAAAGTTAAGTAACTTGATCAGCAAAATCCAGTACCAGGTTCTAGTGGCCTTTCTTCTTATGTAGGCAAACTATTTGATTTTAAATTGGGACTTGATAATATGGTCATACACTTAGTTCTGCACAGTACTATAGATAACGTACAGGGTTGAAGTGTAATAGCAACATCCTCTGATTTCCCAGGATTCAACACTCGAGGACACGAATCAACAGCCAGAGCTCCTGAACTCAGAGATCGGACACACGGAGATCCAAGTACGTTCCTTCAGTACTGACACTGATAATAATAGACTAATACTCGCTTCCGCTTCCTGGCTCTCATTGGATTCTCATCCGTCTCTGTAGGTTGTAAAGTTGATATTGCGTTCCTCATGGATGGCAGCTGGAGTATCGGGAAACGACGATTCAAGATTCAGAAAGACTTCCTTGTGGAGGTTTCCCAGGCTCTCAATGTGGGCGTAGAAGGAGCCATGATGGGCATCATTCAATACGGGTAATAATGTGTCCCTGTGCCAGAACACAGACAGATCCTGAAGTGAGGGGCTGTCACTGAACCTACAACTAACATGATCCCGTTAGTATTCGCAAAATTACGAATAAAATGTGGTTTTAGCATACATTAATTTCCCCTCAGAATCAGAATAAGAAAGAGCTTTATTACCAATTCTGCTCGCGTACACAAGGCATTTTTCTTGGTAATGAAGCTTCCAGTCCACACAGATAAGTACAACAACAAAACAAATAATATGATTAAAGAATAAAAATATGACCGTCTTAAGACACGGTTAGGTTAAGTCAGAATAGACATACAGTATATGCAGATTATTAACATATTACATGCTTGTTTAGATGAAAGATCCACTGAAAGGTACAATATCATTATACTTTCACTGACTAAAGTGAAAACATATTTACATTACAAGAACATCGAAGATGTGAATGAATCCTAAAGGTGATTGTAGAATATCGAATTTAAAGGGATATTTCACCGCTGGAAAGATGAATGTGTATTTAAATTGGGTCATTTATGTAGTAGAAATGTGAAATTATTTTAGAAGTTGGTGCCTTCTAGACTGAGAAAAGCCAGAAAATGTATTTTTGACTCATGTGGATGAAAGACAACAACTCCCAGAATGCACTTGCTTCGCTGCCCTACGAGGCCCAAGCCACGCCCACCGGTTATAGAGGGCAGTATTGGAAGAAATTATACAGCTAGGCTACTAAAGACTCGAAACTGAAAAGACGCCGTTTTATCGTGAGTCTCCGTGACGAGTATGAAATATAAAGATGGCTGACACTATTTGTACATTCTGTGAGTGAGCTCCCCCTATGGGCGGGTTGAAGACATGCGGAACAGCTCCTCCTACTGGCTGGAGTCTCTCGCCTCTGGACACACGAGCCTCTGATGACGATAAATTAAGATTTTTGCGTCATCAGAGGTTTTTTTCCAGACACACAATACAGAAATCTGTCGTCTCAGGGGGACATGAGGGGGGGAAGCACATCATTCCAAAATACTACCGGGTTTCTACTGATACAAAGCTTAATGCTAATCAGTGAAGTATCCCTTTACTATAAGTATAATTTAATATATATTTATATACACTACTGTTTTTGTTTGTTTATTCTCTTACAGTATAATCACCAAGGATGTGTTTATTTGATCAAATACAGAATACAAAAATACATTGAAAACAGTGAAATATTATTCCAGTGTAAATCAGCTGTTTTCTATGTGAATATACAGTAAAGTGTAATTTATTCCTGTGATCAAAGCTGAATGTTCAGCATCATTACTCCAGTCTTCAGTGTCACATGATCCTTCAGAAATCATTCTAATATGATGATTTGATGATCAAGAAACATTTATGATTATTATCAGTGTTGAAAACAGTCGAGCTGCTTCATATTTCGGTGGAAATTCGGTGGAATTTATTTGAAGTAGAATTTTTTGCAACATTATAAGTGTCTTTACTGTAACTTTTGAACACTTTAACATTAATCTCTTCTTTTATTTTAAACCTGACTGATCCCAAACTAGCTTGATTTGTTTTGAGTATAATGAATCATTTATTGAAGTCAGCGGTTCTTTGAGTTTCAGTTCTGACCAGTAATCAGGAGATTTGCAGATTTGTACATCTCTAAATGAACTTACATGCTGTCATACACAAATGTACCAAAATATAACTGGCATGACGAATCATAAGCATTTAATTTCTGCTCCAGGGATGATGCAGTCACAGAATTCAGTCTGAAACAGTTCTCCAGCTCCAGTGACGTGAAACCAGCCATCAGTAAGATCGTCCAGAAGGGAGGTCTGTCACATGTAGGTGAGTGAACAACACTGAGCCGTTCTGAGCTGGAGTTATCACGTGGTTTCACATCTCAGTTCCAAATAAGATCTAAATCTGAGCTGGGAACAGTGGTGAAATTACAGGGCTGGTGCCACTCTGTGGTGTTTCTGTGTAAGCTGACCAAATGCCTGAGGTTTATCCAACCTAGAGATTTGGTTGTATGGTTTGTGTTATAGATAGTGTCTCACTTTAATAAAACAGATGAATCCTGTAAAACAGCAGCTGCCTGTAAAGTCAAAGATAGCCTGAGGACACAGCATTATCTGCTTTGAAGAATCTGTTTGGATGATGTTTAATCAGAGCCGTAGCCCTTCATCTTCTCTATATGATTTACACAAACACACTTGTTTGGACTCTGAAACCCCTGAGGACTGCAGTGGCCATGATAACTCTCTGGACACTTGAAGCACACACAATGTATGAATTTTAGATGACAAAATGTCAACGCTAGTGTCGTGTGTTGTTAAGAAATATGGCGTTAATATTCAACACATATTAAATGTTTGTTGTTGTTGTTTTTGTTTGAATTGAAATTGAAATCCTGGACTCCTGGAATCCGAGCGAAACGCTTCTGGAACAAGAACAAATGTGGGCGGGGCTTGATTGTGTCTGTGTGGAATTGATTGGATGGTTGTGGTTTTCTATTGGCTGATCTCATGTGAGTGACAGGTTGCCCCGCCCACATCATCAGAGAAGAGAAGAGATGCTGCAAGAGGAAGTTATTCTGATTCAAGATTACCAGGAACATGAATTTAAAACGCAAATAAATCATTTAGAATAAACACTGCAATATTCCATAAAACACAAGATTTGTCCATTTGGATTTCATGGTGACTTTAATGCAGCATGTTTAGGTGTGCTTGACGTGCCTCGATACTTTTAAGGTCCACTGAGGGCAGCATTTCTAAAAATATATTTTTTTAAATCCATGAGCTCAAAGTTTGAATATTCAATTAAACTTAGCGGAACGAGGTTTTCCTAACAGCTGCATTGATAGTTTCAGCAGTGGCGTGCAACACCCTGCCTTTCCCCGAGTCCTGGAAGCATTTAAGGAAAGCGTTTGAGGGCCGAGACTGGAGGCGAAACAGAGCTGTGATTGAAACACAGAACTGTAGATGTTTTGTGCTGACTCTGGCTCTGTGCTCTTTAAGGGAAGGCCCTCTCCTACATCAACAAGCACTTCTTCAGCGACGCTAATGGGAACCGAGGCGGGGCGCCCAACGTGGCGGTGGTGCTGGTGGACGGCTGGCCCACTGACCGGGTGGAGGAGGCCTCGAGGCTCGCTCGAGAGTCCGGCATCAACATCTTCTTCGTCACCATCGAGGGCCCCGACGAGAATGAGAAACAGAACGTGGTGGAGCCCAACTTTGTTGACAAGGTATTAATATCGAGAGAGGTGGGGTGTCCGATTTCAGTGTGTGTCAGTGCCGTGAGAAATGAACACCGTTATCCCTCTGGTAGTGTTCATTTAGGGTTAGGGCTAGCTAGTATTGTATTGTTCATGGTCAAAGACCAGAGAACATCATTTTATTTTCATTAAATGAATGTACTATATTTCAAATCAACATTCTTTCTTTAATATTTGAAGAGTTCAGATGCAAAAGCCTCTAAGTGCCATCTGAAATTTTCTTCTAGAATGATCATTTTTATCAAGCTTGTATATTTAAGTATAGTAATTTCACTTACATGACAATTAATAGGTAATTTGCATTGCCATGTAAGTGAAATTACTGAACTTAAATATACGAGCTTGATAAAAAGGATCATTCTGGAAGAAAATTTCAGATGGCATGTATTTCATGTTACTAAGCGATAAAATAAAAAAGGTCTAAATTATGGACCATTTATTTCTATTTAAAAATGTTAAATTATGAGAAAAAACACATTTGATACTTATACTCGGCAATGGTGTCAACTTATGAATTTGCACATGGTTTGTCTTAAAGCATATTAAAAGACACACCACACAGACACATACACTACATTAAAAGCTGGATTTTCACCACAGGGGGAATTTAAGTTAGAAATGGAGCAAAAGTATTTAAAATCCATTGAATGGAGGCAGATTGGTATGGAAGCCACAGAATAAAAAAAATAAAAGGGTAATTGCGACTTTATACTTTTATAACTCAGAATTGAGAATTTATATTTCCCAATTCTGAGAAAAAAGACATGACATGAAATCCCAATTGCAAGTTATAAAGTCCAAATTGTGAGATATAAAGTTGCAATAACCTTTTATTTTTTATTCTGTGGCGGAAACAAGATTCATCTGGTGGATAGAAATAAAGAAAATATTCTGTAAAAGGCCTTTTACGCTGCCGCTTTAAATACTTGAGCTCGTATTTATTGTCATAGTTGTGATGCGGACTCTGCTATTGTATTTAGAATGATTTTTAAACTATATCATTATGTTATCGTCCTTGAATGCGAATAGGCCTTAATGCCATGATGTCGCCACTGGATGTCTATAAATACATACAGGGCAAGTGTACAATACAAGTGGCACTATTTTTTACGACCTTTTAGCCTTTATGAATCATGTCCATGATTTGTTTTTGTGTTTACATAGCAAGTGCCACAAAAGTCATCAAGTTTCGTACCATTCCAGAATTTTTGTTCTGAAATTGCTGAACAAAACCAGAGTGTTAAGCAACACTTTCCTGTTTTGTGCTGCAGGCTGTGTGCAGAACCAACGGCTTCTACTCGCTCCCGATCACGAGCTGGTTCGCTCTGCGTAAAGCCGTCCAGCCTCTGGTGAAGCGTGTGTGTGACACCGACCGGCTGATGTGCAGCAAGACCTGCCTGAACGCCAACGACATCGCCTTCGTCATCGACGGCTCCAGCAGCGTGGGGACCGGGAACTTCCGCACCGTGCTCCAGTTCGTCGCCAACGTCACGCGGGAGTTCGAGATCTCGGACACGGACACGCGTGTAGGAATCGTACAGTACACGTATGAGCAGAGGCTGGAGTTCGCTTTCGGACAGCACAACAACAAAGCCGACTTGCTGAACGCTATCAAGCGCATAAACTACTGGAGCGGAGGAACCAGTACGGGAGCCGCCATCACGTACGCCGCGGACCAGCTCTTCAGCAAATCCAAACCCAACAAGCGTAAGATCATGATTGTCATCACGGACGGACGCTCCTACGATGACGTGAGGGCCCCGGCGCTGGCGGTACATCGGAAAGGTGAGTGCAGCGAAACACCTAACGTGAGCTAGGACGCAGTAGGTTGACATCATTATCAAGTTTATAGACCAAAAAGGTGCAGAAAGCGATTTCTGATAAACGCTGTTGATATTTGAAATTACCAAAACAAACAACCCAGACACAACAGGACCACACCCCTATCTGTCATAGCTCCGCCTCCACATTCAGCTATTCGCTATGATACACAGGAAGCGGAATCTGCTGTGCCCGCTGCCCGAGAGTATGATGTCATCCATAAGGGGAAACAATTTGTGTTACTATGATAATACAGGTCGAATGTCTAATTGTTGTTTAGCTTTGATTGCAAATTCATCCCTTCCATCCAAAAAACAAACACTGTTTTATTTTACATTACTTGAAACGTGAGGTGGAGGAGGTTTAGAGGCTAGTTCCAGTCTTATAATAATAATAATAATAATAATGCAAATGAACAAACAAGCGTAGATGACACGCAAGTATATTTTCAAGCAAAAGACAGCATATCTTAGTTCTGTAAAACACTGCAAAAACAACGTTACTCACGTATCGAGAAGAAATAAAGCAACCTCGGTGTCCATTTTCAGGCCTTCCAGCTCCTTTAGGTCTCTGCAGCACTGGAAATCAAAAGATGCAAAAGAGAACTCAATTGGGAACTGTTGCGCTGTCTATTCACATGACGGGTGTGTGAGCCAGAGCACCAGTACTCGACTGAATTCTCTTTTGCGTCTGATCGCGCTTCAATGTTTAAAAAGCCCTTGAATGAATGATTGGCTGATCATAGGAAAGGCCTACATTCAAACCATCCTCGGTCAGATGCCCTCTCTCACTTTGCGGAGCTGGTCCAAAGGACTCCAGGAAAACAACAGGTGCTTCGTTAAATATTTGTAATGCTTTAAGCAGAAACAATTTATCACAAAAATGAACACGTTCTTTCTGAATTGCACGCAGGCAGCGGACGGGCGCGGTGTGGTGAAAACCATGCTTAAGCCTAACCAGGGCTTGACATTAACACCCGCACACCCGCCAGATGCTTGTGTATTTCAGCAGTGGTGTGTAATACAGTCACTCCTACTAGACACTTCGGCGGGTTGAATTTTATATATAACATATACATTTTTCAATTGTAGTCTTTTAAAAAGTCATCTCAAATAATAAGTGCAATGAAGTGTTGTCAAAAATATTGATTTTTCTATACATTTTGATACTGAAAGATCTGAAACGTTTCAATACTCATTTTCCGCAGAATAGACACACTACACCAGTGTCTCTTTCTCTCTCAAAGTTTGTGCGCATAAAGCCGCCTCTCAGTACTAAATTGAGTTCTTTTTCTCAGCTTATTGCGCTTAAACAGTCACACAAAATAATGTCAAAATGCCGGCCTTGGCGAGTATTCACGTAAACACAGTCAGTTCCCTTTCAAAAGCTACAACCGATGCTGCGCTGCTTAGCGCATTGGGAACGTCTTTAATCGTGACCAGCTGTGAATATTGTGTGTTACACGTCAATAGAATTGACCCGGAGGTATTATAGCCTTGGTCGGTGACCTATAAATAGATGAGCCACAGCTGCATCGTCAGGTCTTTTGTCTTCAGAGGCCTTTCTGTGCATGTGTGCAAACATCTCTCTCTCTATCTGCTACAGATTTTTTGTTAGGAGTTAGATTCCAACTGGCAGTGTGCAGATTTTTTCTCTTTCTCATCTCGGATAAAAAATAAAAAAACAATGAAAAGAGTTAAATCAAAGAAAAAGATATGAGTTAACAACAGAGTAAGCGCTGTGTCCCTCCATGTTCTCGTCCTATGTCAGAACTGGATACACACGATTACGGTTTTGTTTGTTTGGGGGAGGAGCTCTTGCGTTGGAGCAGGGCGAGTGCGAGCATTGTGAGCCTTAGCTACTTCCAGACCGCACCCATATTACCATCGTGGGGCTCCCGCATGGATCTGGCAGACGAGCAAGAGACGGGTCCGTCCCTATCGCTTGCTCGATCACCAGATCCACACGTCCCCTTGCGTGATCTCGAAGCGTGCTCCGTTGCTTCTTCAGTTCATGCGGGGGACGATGACGAATCTCTTGGGTCTGCGGACCATGAGCAGCCTACCTCTGAGCATTCTTCTCACAATGATAAATCCACAGATCCAGTCAACTGCCAGATTGCTTCAGTTCTGGACTTCATGCAGGAAAAGTTGTCGACAGGCATATGCACTCTGAGGGTTTATGTGGCCGCTCTTTCGGCTTGCCACGCCTTGGCTGATGGAGCACCACACGGGAAACATCCTCTGCTTGCTTGCTTCATTCGTGGGGCCAGACAACTCAGGCCGCCTTTAAGAACCAAGATCCAAGAACTCTGATTGAGACCCCCTTTGAACCTCTAGAGTCAGCGTCTGACAAACTTCTGACCCTAAAGATGTTTTTTCTTATGGCTATAACTTCTTATATGCAGGATATGCAGGCTCTCTCGATTTCGTCATCCTGCTTTGACTTTGCCCCAGGAATGGTGAAAGTGATTTTTCATCCTCATCCTGACTACCTGCCTAAGGTTCCATTCTCGACCGTACATCGGGTCACCCTTGAGGCCTTCTGCCCCCCAGCCGTTCACAACACCAGAGTAGGAGAGATCTCACAGACTGTGTCCAGTCCGTGCTATTCAGGCCTACGTCCACCGCACTAGCCAGTGGCGTAAGTCAGAGCAACTGTTCGTCTGTTATGGGGGCCGTAACGGGGGGCGGCCGCCACCAAGCAGACCATGTCACATTGGGTCAGGGATGCTTTTGCTTTTGCCTATGAGGCGCGCGGTCAAGCTTCGCCAATGGGTCTAAGGGCTCACTCCACCAGAGGGGTCGCCCTTTTCAAATGCTCTGGCAAGGGGTGCCCCCTTACAACTTGGTTGTGATGCGGCAGGCTGGTCCTCTCTGCACACATTCATAAGATTTTATAGTTTGGATGTTCATGCTACTCTGAGCTCTCACGTCCTTGAGTCACACATCACATCACAAGCTAATGTCTGAGGCCTTCTTGCGTTCTTGTGTGCACATCTACACAACCGTAAGGGGTCCAGACACCTCCAAGCACGGCGCCGTGGGTTTTCCAGTTCCCAATGCGTTAAGCAGCGCAGCATCGATTATAGCTTTTGAAAGGGAACGACCCGGGTTACTTGACTGTAACCCTGTTCCCTGAAAAAGCGGAACGAGATGCTGCGCTGCATTGCCGTGCTGAAGATGTCCCAGGACTGCTCTTCAGACAAAATATCCTGACGATGCAGCTGTGGCTCATCTATTTATAGCCTTGTGTCACGGAAGCGCGCTGGTGACGTCACTGCCCGAGGCTATAATACCTCCGGGTCAATTCTATTGATGTGTTACACACAATATTCACAGCTGGTCACGATTAAAGATGTTCCCAATCAGCATCTCGTTCCGCTTTTTCAGGGAACAGGGTTACAGTCAAGTAACCTGGGTCGTTCTGTTTTAAGTGAACGTAAACAGTTGAGAAAAGAAACGCATGTGTAACAGTATAATGGATTTGTGCGTCATGTCCTAAAGTGAGAGCAGCCTAATATACCTGCTGCCAAATTATGAGATAATAATAAAAATATATATATGGCAGTTTTTCCCCATGGTATCGATGTCAAAATTGTGGCGAGTGAAAATGCTAAGTGGCTAGTAACTTTGGAAAACCACTAGCCACAGTGGCTGGTGAGCAAAAGAGTTAGTCAAGCCCTGAGTCTAACATCTGACTGATTTTTGGGAATGTTGTACCAGGACCAGCCAAGGATGTAGATCTAGAATCACATTAAACGTCATAATTCACAAGGCAAGGCAAGGCAAGGCAAGTTTATTTATATAGCACATTTCATACACAATGGCAATTCAAAGTGCTTTACATAGAAGAAATAAAAATAATAAAAATAATTAAGAATAATTTAAACAGTTTAGAAAAATAAAATACAGTACTTTAAAAAAAAGCATATTATTATAGATATTTCCTTCAAAAGTATTCCCTTAAGACTTAAATCTTTCAACCTTCTTTTAACCTTCAATCTTCTTACGACTTCCATCTATCAACTTTCCTTTAACTTTCTTTTCTCCCTCATTGACTCGCACGTTATTTTCTCTTTCTTTAGGACTGCGTTCACATTCTTTCTCAGACGAAAACTTTAATATCGTCATTTAACTACTATCAAACCCACATTAATACACGTCACTTTCACATTATCACTTTCTTTTACACCTTCTGAGTGTGCATTTACAGTTTCGGGCTAAATGCCCTGCTTTTGAAAGGAAAACAAACAGTCGGACGAACAGCGGCACAGTGCTCATTCAGTAAATGCATAGCTAAACAGAAGTGTTTTGAGTCTGGATTTGAATGTGACCACTGTAGGAGCACATCTGATCTCTTCTGAAAGCTGGTTCCAGCTGTGGCTGGCATAATAGCTAAAAGCAGACTCGCCATGCTTAGAGTGAACCCTTGGTATTTCTAGCTGATATGATCCTAATAATCTGAGTGATCTGTTGGGTTTATATTCAGTGAGCATATCTGCAATGTATTGAGGTCCTAGGCCATTGAATGATTTATATACCAGTAATAATACCTTAAAATCAATCCTAAATCTAACTGGGAGCCAGTGTAAAGACCTGAGGACTGGTGTGATATGTTCATATTTTCTGGTTCTGCTCAGAATCCTGGCGGCAGCGTTCTGTATGAGCTGCAACTGTCTTATGGTCTTTTTGGGAAGGCCAGTGAGGAGTCCATTACAATAATCCACCCTGCTGGTGATGAAAGCATGCACAAGTTTCTCTAAGTCTTGTCTGGAAACAAAGCATCTAATTCTTGCAATATTTTTCAGATGATAGTATGCTGATTTAGTTATTGCTTTGACATGACTACTGAAACTAAGGTCTGACTCTAGTGTCACACCAAGATTCCTGACTTGATTTTTAGTTGTTTGACCCCTAGTGTGAAGGTATGCGTTCACCTTGAGAACTTCATCTTTGTTTCCAAACGTAATGACTTCAGTTTTGTCTTTGTTTAACTGAAGAAAGTTTTGACACATCCAACTGTTGACTTCATCAATGCATTGGCACAGGGAGTCAATGGGGCTGTAATCCTTAGGCGATAGGGCTAAGTACAGCTGTGTGTCGTCTGCATAGCTGTGGTAAGCAATTTGGTTCTTTCTCATTATTTGGCTCATTGGGAGCATATACAGGTTGAACAGGAGTGGCGCAAGAATTGAGCCTTGAGGGACTCCGCATGTCATGGATGTCCACTCAGATTTATGGTCTCCTATACTCACATAATAACCTCTCCCATCTAAGTATGACCTGAACCATTTTAGGACTATCCCAGAAAGCCCCACCCAGTTTTCCAGCCTGTCAAGAAGTATGTTGTGATCGACAGTGTCAAATGCAGCACTGAGGTCGAGTAGTACCAGCACTGATAATTTGCCTGAATCAGTATTTAAGCGAATATCGTTTATTATCTTTATGAGCGCTGTCTCTGTGCTGTGGTGCGGTCGGAAACCAGATTGAAAATTGTCAAAGTATCCATTCGAGCTTAAGAATTTGTTCAGCTGGTTGAAGACAACTTTTTCAATGATCTTGCCTATGAAAGGAAGATTCGAGATCGGTCTATAGTTGCTTAATATGGTCTTATCCAGATTGTTCTTTTTCAGGAGGGGCTTGACAACTGCAGTTTTTAGTGAGTTTGGAAAACTCCCAGAGAGAAGTGAAGCATTTACCACTTCTAGAAGATCTGCTTCTAAACTGTTTAACACACTTTTGAAAAAAGATGTGGGAAGTGTGTCAAGGGCACATGTTGATGTTTTAAGGTGCTGTACGGTTTCTTCCAAAATTTTGCCATCAATTTCTTTGAAATCACACAAAGTTACTACTTTCTCAGGTGGTCTGATCTGTCTGACCCCAGCACAACTCAAGGATGTGCTGATCACCTTTCTGATATTATTGATTTTCTCAGAGAAGAAAGAAGCAAACTCACTGCACTTGCTGTTTGAGAGCATTTTACTGGGAATCTGGCTTGGGGGGTTTGTCAGTCTCTCTACAGTAGCAAAAAGAGTGCGTGTGTTGTTTAAATTGCAGTTTATAATATTTGAGAAGAAAGTCTGTCTAGCTTTGCCTAGTTCCATATTGAAAGCATGAAGGCTGTCTTTGTAGATGTTATAATGGACTACAAGTTTTGTCTTCCGCCACATGCGCTCTGCTTTTCTGCATTGTCTTTTCATATTTTGCACTGCTGTTGAGTTTCTCCAAGGTGCTTTTAGTCTGCCACTCTTCTTCCTGACTTTCACAGGAGCAATATCATCAATTGCACTTTTAACTTTTGAGTTAAAAGAATCAAGGAGAAAATCAACAGAGTCAGCAGATATGCTTGGTGTTAAAGATATAGCCTTCATAAATAGTACACTAGTGTTCTCATTTAAGCATCTCTTCTTGACAGACACAGATCTAGCTTCAATGGCAGGAGAGATCAATATATCAAAGAAAATACAGAAATGATCAGACAGTGCTACATCCTTTATAACAATCGATGAAATGTTTAGACCCTTACTGATAAGTAAATCTAGAGTATGTCCGCGATTGTGTGTGGGTCCATGTACATGCTGAGTCAGATCAAAAGTTTTTAAAACAGTTTTGATTTCTTTTGCCATATTGGTTTCTGCATTATCTATGTGAATGTTAAAATCTCCAGCAATGGCAAAACAGTCAAGCTCTGAGGTAATTGTTGATAACAGTTCTGTAAATTCCTCAGCAAAGGCTGGAGAGTATTTTGGAGGCCTGTAAATAATGATGAGTAAAATGCGTGGAGCACCTTTTAACACAATACCCAGATATTCAAAAGACGTGTAATTTCCAAATAATATTTGCTTACATTGATAGATATCTTTAAAAAGAGCAGCTAGACCCCCACCTCTCTTAACAGCTCTGCAGACACTCCTGAAAGTAAAGTTAGGAGGGGATGTTTCATTGAGGATTGTTGCACTGCAGCTGTCTTCTAGCCAGGTTTCATTTATGGCTCGTTTCCACTGAGCAGTACAGTACGGTACGGTACAGTACGGTACGGTTCGGGTCTGTTAACCATGATCTGGCTAGCGTTTCCACTGCCAACAGTACCCTTACTTGATAGGCGTGGTGTTTCGATCGACGTCATTTTCGCGCGAAGAAGAACATAGTAAACTACAATGGATGACATATACAGCAGATCTTGTTCTTGCTCCTCGACATGTTTGTCACAAGAAGACAAGCGCCGACATTAGGCTTTTCTCAATATTAAGTACGCAAAGTTTGTACTTGCCATGTGCGACTCCTACATGCAAATGGTACAGCGTTCTTAAAAGCGTCACTCAGCTCGCGATCTGCTACTCCGGTTATATCTGTTACTATGTACATTTTAAGCATCAATAAAACGAAATATGTTATAAAACACTACTCTGCCTCTTTTCATTTTCATTTAAATAAATTAAACATTATAGGGACACAAATGTGGTTCATGCGCAACGCATATTGATTATTCACTGCACGTTATACGTTATTCTATTTATAACAAAACGAAATTTAAAACACAACCCTAACGTTACCTCTTTTCGTTTAAATAATAAAAAAAATTACACATATTACAGGCAATATATGCATCTGTACAAATGTTGCAATAAACATCAGTGATAATCTTGTAATAAGAAAATGACAAGAAACCATATTTCTTTTTGTAAAATTTCAGTTTTATCAATAATAGCCAATATAAAAGTTTAAGTAAAAGGTACAAGAAGCTATACAATAAGAAATAAAGCAAACAATTCAGTCAAATGTCCAAATGCTACGCTCTAGTCTAACATTACAACAGTAAAGTTAAATACAAATAGCCTATAATATGAAACTAAACTTAGCCCTCAGCCAAAACGATTGACAGGGAACGAATTATATATTCACGAGACCAAAGATCGCCCGTTAGGTCTACACAAGACGAATTATATCTCAAGTTTAACCACTACCATCGGAGTCATCGGCGAACGTCAGAAGACCTAGCCGAGGAAAGCCTCATCCAGCCGGGAAACATGAGCGCCGAGCGCCCGCTGATCGCATGGATCTCACAACCGGGGAAAAACAAATCATCTTTATAAATAAACCACAGATTTGAGCTTTAAACAACTACATTCTCGCCTGAAAAACTCTTAAAATTACATTTCGTGACACAGTAACAGTAGTATTATATTAAACTGTATATTAAAAAATGGCGCTTCTTATGTTGTCATTCCCCTCGTAGCACGCGCAAGTGACGATTCTCTGTCAACCAATCAACGTCCTGCAGTGAGTCTAGCTCCACCTTTTAGTACCGTACCACTGTGCTAGGTACCCCAACGGAAGGGTACCCAAAAAGTGGTACGGTACGGTTCGGCTTTTTGGTACCATTCTCAACTTTTGGCAGTGGAAACGCAAATAAAAGGGTACCGACCCGTACCGTACCGCTCGGTGGAAACGCGCCATTAGAAGCATAAAATCCAGGTTGTTTGTTGTTATTAAGTCATTGACTAGAAGTGATTTATTTTTAAGTGAGCGGATGTTTAAAAGTGCTAACTTAACAGTCTTACTTTTTTTCTCTACACCAATCTTAGTTAGACGTGCAATAGGTACCAGATTAGTTGAGTTTGCTGTACGGCTATTGAAGGCCTTAGACTTTCTATCTTGTAATAGAACAGCAATAGAGAAAGATACAGGCACACTGGGTACCCGCTTGTTCTGTAAACATTTGAGAAAGTTACTGTTATCATAGCGGGAACCCGACACATATCACTGAGAGCTGGTATTCGTTGTTTTTGGTTCACCTCGAGCAGATGGAGGAGGGTGTGGGCCCTGGCGTTGTGGCAGAGGCCGAAGAGCTCTCACAGAAGGAGGGGGAGGGCGACCTCGGCCCGCAGGCTTTGGTGGAAACGGTGCCTGCCGTTTTTTGGTTGATATCTGGGGGCTTGCAGCAAAAGAGTGGGATAGTTTGGTTCCAGCATACACTAGTTCTTCCATTTTCTGTGAGAAGCACAGGAGTGGAGTTGCTGGAGAGAGGGAAAAAGTATCTGGTGAAAGGGGCTGTTGCTCAGGTGTTATCGGAGGCTGTGATATGCTTCCCTGGCTGTTTTTCAGGAAGTCGTCCTTGGGTGCTGAATCTTGGAGCAGTTCTGATATGACTGTCTGTGATGAGCTCTGTGGGCAGGGCTCAGCTGAGATTGTGTCCGTGGGCAGAGGTTGTTGTGGCTCAGTGGTGTTATCATTGTCCTTGTGTGATATGTCAACATCATGTCCATTTTGCTGCTGAAGTGAAGTCCTGTGGTCATTCATACTGTGTCCAGGTGTGTGTGTGCCGTTTAGATTGAGTGTATTGGCACACACTGCAGAAGGATGATTGAGGGAGAAGTAGATATTGTCTTTTAGCACTCTTGAGCCAAGTTTGTTTGGGTGATGGCCATCCTGATGAAACAGTTGTCTCTGTTCACAGGCTGTAGCTAGAACTTTTTGTCCCTGCATTATAAAAGTGCCCATTTTCGAGCATGTATTTGCGGTGTGATGTGATGGAAGCTGAAGTGTTTTCCTCTGCTGTCTCTCTCGCTCCAGGTGTGATCGCGTACTCCATCGGGATCGCCTGGGCAGCGCAGGACGAGCTGGAATACATCGCCACTGACCCGGACAGAGAGCACTCTTTCTTTGTGGATGAGTTTGACAACCTCTACAAGTATGTATCAAAAATTATTCACAACATCTGCAACGAATTCAACTCCCAACCACGTAACTGAACCATTGTGGAATATTACCAACAATCCAAGGAGCAAGTGCATTTCCACACAGTTACAATTACAGTGTTACAGGTTTAGTGCAGTTAGAAGCGGGCAAGATGTTTCCAGCTTTGATATTTTGCTATTTAAACAAAATACAGTGTGGAAATGGTCATTTAACGATGGCAGTGAATGTGTGTTCAGTGACTTTGGATTACAGTGTGACGGGCTTGTATTGGTATGAGAGAAAACACAAGCTTACAGTTTTTGCATAGATTGTTTCAGTTAAAGATTATTTATATTTTACATGCTAAACACAATAATATGAAAAATTACATTATAATAATATCTTTTTTTCATATGGAAAGTTAACTGTCTGCATAAGATAGAAGTGCCAAGCAAAGAAAATGTTTGTTAATTGTAAATGAAAAATCTTTTTAAATGATGTGCTAAACGAATGGGATTTTGCTTATGTTCAGAAGACAGGATTGTTAATGCATGCATGAACTGACTGATGTTACTGTAATGTACAAGATATTTGTCAAGGCACAGAGGTATTGGAGTATTATGACTGTTTCTAAGAGAAGTTACAGAAAATACTAAAAGAAAGGCAACATTCAGAAAGCTCCGGTTGTGTGGTTTGATGACTCATATCCATTCGAACAGATGTTGATCATAGACCTAAAAAGTTTTTTACTTGTCATTTTAAATTCATATATTGAAATTTTTGTATTTGTATATAAAAATGCTTGTATTTTTTTTTTAAGATGACACAATTTGTCCAATATTGTAATGTAATTTTTAATAAAATGATTATTGAAAACCAGCAAATTCATTGATTTGGACTGAAATGTTAAGTGTCTGGGAGAGAATATCTTTAAACTCTGCCAAAATCTTGATAATTATTTTGGGCAATAAATCTGTCAAGCCATAGTATGCAAGCAAATGTGTTTGTTTGTTTCTGTTGTTCTTAACATTGCAGGCCCACATGACGAGTAGATTTATATGCTGAGATTTATTCCAAAGAATAAAGTCAAAATATTAATGTAAATCATGGCCAATATGGTAAGTTAGATGAAGTTCAAAACGTAGGTTCGGGAGGAGCCTAAACATTCAGTCCTGTCAATTATCATTACGAGCACATTGTTTAAGCAGCAGACACCACGTCATCTCATTGACAAATTCTTCCGGCAGCCCTCCTCGGAAGAAATCTTCCCCTCTCAGGTCCCCAGATCCAGAGTCCGCTCCCAAGTCCACTCCAGAGGGTGAAACCCTCGAATCCACTCCAGAGATTGAAACCCTCGAGTGCGTTCTAGTGTGAGAAATTCCTGCTCCAAGGATTACAGCATTGCCAATTCAGTGAGTAAGGGATCTTCCCGAGTCCACTTCAGTGAGTAAAATTCCCAAGTTTGTTCCAGTGTGTGAAATTCCTGAGTCTGCTCCAGACAGTGAAATCCCAGAATCCGTTCCTATGAGAGATATTCCAGAGTCTGCTCCAGTGTTGGCTCCAGCCCCTGACAAGAGTCCAGTGATTGCTCCAGTCCCTGAGTCCACTCAGGAGAGTGCAGCACTGACCATCATGGCTACAGCTATTTTGTGTGTGCTGGCTGCTCACAGGGGTGTAGTTCCACCCAAGAAATTTTGGGGGTGGGAGGGCTACCTGTCACACGGCCATGGAGGCCGTCCCAGAGCTGCCTGCTCTCCCAGACAAGGTCACAGAAGCCTTCTCAGAGCTGCCTGCTCTCCCAGACAAGGCCACTGAAGCCGTCCCAGAGCTGCCTGCTCTCCCAGACAAGGCCACTGAAGCCGTCCCAGAGCTGCCTGCTCTCCCAGACAAGGCCACAGAAGCCGTCCCAGAGCTGCCTGCTCTCCCAGACAAGGCCACAGAAGCCGTCTCAGAGCTGCCTGCTCTCCCAGACAAGGCCACTGAAGCCGTCCCAGAGCTGCCTGCTCTCCCAGACAAGGCCACTGAAGCCGTCTCAGAGCTGCCTGCTCTCCCAGACAAGGCCACTGAAGCCTTCCCAGAGCTGCCTGCTCTCCCAGACAAGGCCACTGAAGCCTTCTCAGAGCTGCCTGCTCTCCCAGACAAGGCCACTGAAGCCGTCTCAGAGCTGCCTGCTCTCCCAGACAAGGCCACTGAAGCCGTCTCAGAGCTGCCTGCTCTCCCAGAAAAGGCCACTGAAGCCTTCTCAGAGCTGCCTGCTCTCCCAGACAAGGCCACAGAAGCCATCTCAGAGCTGCCTGCTCTCCCAGACAAGGCCACTGAAGCCTTATCAGAGCTGCCTGCTCTCCCAGACAAGGCCACAGAAGCCGTCTCAGAGCTGCCTGCTCTCCCAGACAAGGCCACTGAAGCCTTCTCAGAGCTGACTGCTCTCCCAGACAAGGCCACAGAAGCCGTCTCAGAGCTGCCTGCTCTCCCAGACAAGGCCACAGAAGCCGTCTCAGAGCTGCCTGCTCTCCCAGACAAGGCCACTGAAGCCTTCTCAGAGCTGACTGCTCTCCCAGACAAGGCCACTGAAGCCTTCTCAGAGCTGCCTGCTCTCCCAGACAAGGCCATGGAGGCCGTCCCAGAGCTGCCTGCTCTCCCAGACAAGGCCACTGAAGCCGTCCCAAAGCTGCCTGCTCTCCCAGACAAGGCCACAGAAGCCGTCCCAGAGCTGCCTTCTCTCCAGGACAAGGCCACAGAAGCCGTCTCAGAGCTGCCTGCTCTCCCAGACAAGGCCACTGAAGCCTTCCCAGAGCTGCCTGCTCTCCCAGACAAGGCCACTGAAGCCTTCTCAGAGCTGCCTGCTCTCCCAGACAAGGCCACTGAAGCCTTCGGTGGCTGTCCGTAAACTGCTGGAGCCTCCTAGGCTCCCTGAGCTGCCTGCACTTCCCTTGTTTAATAATGAATTTCTGTATCATTTTAAAATGCCATTCATGTTTTTTTTTTATGAAAGTTAAAGTCAATTTTATTTAGTGCTTTCACAATTCACATTGGTTCATTTTAACATGCTATTGAGAATAGAATAGAATAGAACAGAATAGAATGGTTGGGTAACAACTTATACACTGCTTAAGTTAGTTTTATTAAGTCAGTTTCATTTAAAATTCATATTTCTGCAAATAAGCTGTGCTATTGAGAATAGAATAGAATAGAATATTTAGGCAACATCAATTTACCTATATTATTTACAATTCACATTTCTTCAATAAGTTGTGCAATTGACAATAAAATAGAATAGAATAGAACATAACAGAATAGAATAGAATAGAATAGAATAGAATAGAATAGAATAGAATAGAATAGAATAGAATAGTTGGGCAGCATAAAAAGCATGTAAAAGATCAGGCTCTGCTCTCAGGACGTGACAGTCCTCTGGTGGTCTGGAAGCTGAACTGCTCTGACCCTTAGGGATGATATTTGCACATATATTCAGCACATGTTTATGGTTGTACATCCACAGGAGCCCTGTATAATTCATGTAGTAGCATTGATGAAAGATGAATCCAGTGAATACAACAATGAAGGGTTCGTGTATGTTCTTGTCGCAGCCTCGCAGATATAAAGGATATTTGTGAGAAATGCTTGTCATGTCATTGGTGAGAGTACAGAACATCGACCTCTGATGAGCTCCTATGATTATTCCCTTTTTCACATTAATTGTCTGCTAGTTTCCACCTACATTTTACAATAAAAAGCCATGGTATTGTCAAAGGGTAAAGAGATTAATGTCCTGACATTACTCACACTCAAAAACAAACGATTAACTCTTTCATGGTCAAAATAATTAGGGCCCAAGCCCTGAAAGGGCGAAGTATATACATATACTATATATATATACATACATATATACACATATATATATATATATATATATATATATATGTATATATATTCCATCAATGGCGGGAAAAGAGTTAAGAGACCTGAAATAGCAGGGACATCTATAATATCTCAAGATATAGTTACCAATGGACCAACAAATATAGTTACCAAATGTCACTTGTGCAAGATGTTTGGAAATGCAGTATATGAATTCTCACATTACTGTACACTGAGAAGTAATTGTGCTGGGAAAACCGTTGTGTTTGCTGATTGTCATGAAGACAGAATAGATTTGCAGCCTTAGAAAAAGACAGACACAGATGAAGTACAGGCAACAGTTTGATGTGGGTGAAAAGATCCACAAATAACCAAAATCACATCATCATCACCATCATCATCATCATCATCATCATCATCATCATCAACATCATCATCATCCCCAGGATAATGGCTCAAATACTCACAGAAGAAAGATTATGCACGCTGCTTTGCATATCTTTGGTAATATGTGAAGCATGATGTATTTGTGAGTAGTGGATCAAACACTGGGAAAAGGCACTAAACGAGTTTCACATAATACACAAACTTGATCACACGAAGATTGAGTTTGTCTCCTGGAAAGGTTCAGGCTAGTGCATTAGAAGCTGACTGAAGCAACACATCCTGATGAAATTAGACACACAATGGAGTACATGTGATGTTTTTCGTATGGAATTAAAGAATCTCCCATCATCCCATAATCTCGTTTACACACTGTGTATAGCGCCCCCTGGTGGACAACAGTTGTGTTACAATCCTGATGTTCTTGAAAGGGATAGTCATTGTAATTAATTGTTGTTCTAATGCTGTGGCTCTCTTTCTTTTTCTGACTTTTTAACTAAGTAGTTACATGTAAATATGTCATATTTGTCTATCACTGTATTTCTCTAAACGTCAGAAACAAACAACAACAAAAAACACATACAGGTTAATATTATTTCCTAGACTTCGTTAAAAAAATTAATTGCCAGTGTTTTCACAGCTTTTTATTTATGAACAATTATTATTAATTTTAATATATACTTTTATTAAAAAGTAAAATAATCACCATCATTCTCATGTGTATTATATGTGGCAAATTCAGGAGAATCAGATGCGTGTTTGGACCAAATATTTACACCAATGTAGCTGAAATCATTAAGAAAGACAGCAGGGAAGGACAGAGAATGAGAATGAGAGAATTAATGCCATGTAATAAAACATTCTTGACATTATCATACTTCTAAGATCTTAAAAGAATGCGACAAAGGTTTTAGAAGAACTGTATCCATGTCTTGAACGTTGAGGCGACCAAACCAATTCAAAATGTATTAAAATCACAAAATTTTACTTTCGAGCTGAAAATATCATTTATTTGTAAAACTAGCTGCAACTTTCCCACAAGCTACACTCATGATTTAAGCTATTTGCAAATAATGCACATATTTTTTGTTGTCTAATATGCCGAAAACACAAAAAGTTTCGGTAACACTTTATAATAACTGCACAATATTAATCATTAATTAAGCATTAGTAAACAGTTAATTCATAATTTATAAAGCATTAATAGACATTAATAAGCAGTTTATAAATACAGCTATAAATGCTTTATTCTTGATTTAAAAGCAAATATATAATGTGTTTAATAATTGTATTGTCATACTTTATTAAGGACAAATTTATAATTTCTAAATGAAGTATAGCATTATTTACAAAGCAGTTATTCAGGAGTTGCCAGTGATTCATAAGATCACTTAGAAATTGTTAGTAAATGTAGTAGATTCAGGTAGCTATAAAGCATTTAGTAGTGGTCAGTTAACTATGTTTGTGAGCTCATCTAAAGTGAGGACTAGTTATGCCTTGTAAAGCCTTTATAAAAGAGATTTAAAGACTCAGGGGCCCAGGCCAGAGCCTGCAGTTCAGGGGGACCAGAGCGGAGCCGGCAGTTCAGGGGGACCAGAGCGGAGCCGGCAGTTCAGGGGCCCAGGCCAGAGCCTGCAGTTCAGGGGGACCAGAGCGGAGCCGGCAGTTCAGGGGGACCAGAGCGGAGCCGGCAGTTCAGGGGGACCAGAGCGGAGCCGGCAGTTCAGGGGCCCAGGGCGTAGCCGGCAGTTCAGGGGCCCAGGGTGGAGCCGGCAGTTCAGGGGGACCAGAGCGGAGCCGGCAGTTCAGGGGCCCAGGGCGTAGCCGGCAGTTCAGGGGCCCAGGGTGGAGCCGGCAGTTCAGGGGGACCAGGCCGGAGCCGGCAGTTCAGGGGGACCAGTGCGGAGCCGGCAGTTCAGGGGCCCAGGGTGGAGCCGGCAGTTCAGGGGGACCAGAGCTGAGCCGGCAGTTCAGGGGCCCAGGGCGAAGCCGGCAGTTCAGGGGGACCAGGGCGGAGCCGGCAGTTCAGGGGGACCAGGGCGGAGCCGGCAGTTCAGGGGCCCAGGGCGAAGCCGGCAGTTCAGGGGCCCAGGGTGGAGCCGGCAGTTCAGGGGGACCAGAGCGGAGCCGGCAGTTCAGGGGGACCAGGGCGGAGCCGGCAGTTCAGGGGACCAGGG
Source organism: Leuciscus leuciscus (assembly GCF_965113295.1). Lineage (NCBI taxonomy): Eukaryota > Metazoa > Chordata > Actinopteri > Cypriniformes > Leuciscidae > Leuciscus > Leuciscus leuciscus. The sequence continues at coordinate 36,882,725 of NC_138746.1, forward strand.
CGGAGCCGGCAGTTCAGGGGCCCAGGCCGGAGCCGGCAGTTCAGGGGCCCAGGGCGGAGCCGGCAGTTCAGGGGGACCAGAGCGGAGCTGGCAGTTCAGGGGGACCAATTGCGGAGCCGGCAGTTCAGGGGACCAGGGCGGAGCCGGCAGTTCAGGGGCCCAGGGCGGAGCCGGCAGTTCAGGGGCCCAGGGCGAAGCCGGCAGTTCAGGGGCCCAGGGTGGAGCCGGCAGTTCAGGGGGACCAGAGCGGAGCTGGCAGTTCAGGGGGACCAATTGCGGAGCTGGCAGTTCAGGGGACCAGGGCGGAGCCGGCAGTTCAGGGGCCCAGGGCGGAGCAGGCAGTTCAGGGGCCCAGGGCGAAGCCGGCTGTTCAGGGGCCCAGGGTGGAGCCGGCAGTTCAGGGGCCCAGGGCGGAGCCGGCAGTTCAGGGGGACCAGAGCGGAGCTGGCAGTTCAGGGGGACCAATTGCGGAGCCGGCAGTTCAGGGGCCCAGGGTGGAGCCGGCAGTTCAGGGGGACCAGAGCGGAGCCGGCAGTTCAGGGGGACCAGGGCGGAGCCGGCAGTTCAGGGGCCCAGGGTGGAGCCGGCAGTTCAGGGGCCCAGGGCGAAGCCGGCAGTTCAGGGGCCCAGGGTGGAGCCGGCAGTTCAGGGGGACCAGAGCGGAGCTGGCAGTTCAGGGGGACCAATTGCGGAGCTGGCAGTTCAGGGGACCAGGGCGGAGCCGGCAGTTCAGGGGCCCAGGGCGGAGCCGGCAGTTCAGGGGCCCAGGGCGAAGCCGGCTGTTCAGGGGCCCAGGGTGGAGCCGGCAGTTCAGGGGCCCAGGGCGGAGCCGGCAGTTCAGGGGGACCAGAGCGGAGCTGGCAGTTCAGGGGGACCAATTGCGGAGCCGGCAGTTCAGGGGACCAGGGCGGAGCCGGCAGTTCAGGGGCCCAGGGCGGAGCCGGCAGTTCAGGGGGGACCAGGGCGGAGCCGGCAGTTCATGGACCCAGGGCGGAGCTGGCAGTTCAGGGGGACCAGTGCTGAGTGTCTCGGTGATGGCCTTTGTGGATGGGTAGCCCCCGTCAAAAAATTTGACTCTGGAGTGAGCTCGGGGACTGAAGGCGTCTCTGGACTCTCCTGGACTTATTAAAGACTTTGATTCAGATTTCTCTTTCGCTGTGCACTCACGTCATGTGACAACAACTACAAATGATAATTTCATTAAACAGCTTTAAAGCCTGGATCCGAAGCTTTCTTCTCTTTAAATATGTTTAATTGTAATGAATTTTAATTTAAGTAAAATATTAAATCAATAAGAGACTTAAAGACAAATATCAGTGTCTTGTATAAATTAGGTGTTAAATATTTACAAATATTATAGTTCTTAAAGGGATAGTTCACCCAAAAATGAAAATTGTCATCATTTACTCATCAAGTCATTGCAAACCTGCATTTCTTTCTATTGTGGAACATAAAAGAATATAAATCGAGAAATATCTATGTTTTTGTTTTGCTTTTTGTCCATACATTAGAAGTCAAGGTTAACCCCAATGGTTTGGTTACAACATTCTTTAAAATATAATCTTTTGTGTTTCACAGAAGTAAGTCATACAGGTTGGGGATATTTTGGGGATATCTAATTTAATTTTATCAATCAATAAATTCCTCTTGAAACAAACTTTGTTGTATTATTTTAATTTAATACTGTGAAGCTGCTTTGATGCAATCTGTATTGTGAAAAGCGCTATACAAATAAACTTGACTTGACTTGACTTGACAGGTTTGGAACGACATGAGGGAGAGAAAACGATGACATTTACCGTGTACAGGATTTTCCTCCAGCAGTTTCACTTTGTATTTATTTTATTCATAGATCATTTATTTATTTGATATTGTAAGAGATTTTTATTCAAATAAAAATATTGGGGAATATAAATCACTTTTATAGAGTTTTTATTTTATTTGATAGTTCCAACATGTTTGGATGACAATCAGAAGAGAGAAAAAAGACTCATATGTTTAAAAGTAGGCTACTTAAAAAGCTGAATTTATATACATTTAAATGTGAAGCCACGACCTGGACTGAGTAGAGCTGAGTATGAAACATCTGGATCCGGTTAGTTTGTCATAGGAAGCAGCTGTTATCTTTTGGGAGCTGCTTTCGACACTCCATTCCCTTCTTTCTCACACTGACTTACAATCTCTCGTACTCTCTCCTCATGCTTCATCTTTGCCTGACGATTTGTATAGTTGTATGTGTAGTTGAGGAATGCCTTACTGCACTGAAATGTGCTTTTCTCTACTCTTCATGAAGTTGGCCATTGTTTCTGTTTTCTGAGCAGAGATTTGACCTCTTTTCCCAAACATCCCGTAGTGACGCCCCGTCCTTCCCTCCCTCTGTTTTCTTCTCTTTTTTCTTTCTCTTCAGCTCTTGCACAACTTCCTTGTTTTCATTTTGGTGGTTCATTACAGACTCATGCAGGTAACTGACAAGCTCTCTCTTTCACTGTTTGATTAGTTGCTTGTTTTTGATATAACATACTCATGAACTTCCGTTACAGTTTGCTGAAATGTAAATTTCTTTGTGAATGAATGTCAAAAATAGGAGACTTGATAGAAATTGACTGGCAGACAGAAAAGAAAAGGCTTTAAGGTTGGTATACAGTCCACGAGGCAGTCCAGTGTAAAGTCTTGAAGTTTGAAGGTTTAAAGCATTAAAATACTTCAGTGCTTGTGCAGCATCAATGACAAGCTGTTATAGTTGCTTCATAATCGGTTGCTAGTGTGTTCAGGGAGGTTGTTAAAACATTGGCAGGCAGTCACTATGCAGACAAAACTGTGGTAAGTTAAAAGTGATGGGTTTTAACATTGCACTACTCCCTAAAGAAAGTAACTAATTGTGTTAGTTACTTTTTATTGAAAATAATATGTTTTGTTACTTTTGCATTGCTTTTTCTCATCTGGACAGGACTGGCTTGTATGTTGTTTAATAAAAAATTGTTTGGCAAATGTAAAGTCCCTTTCACACCAGAAGTGAACTGAATAAGGTGAAATGCAGATTCACTCTTGTACAGTAAAGGGCGCCACACAAACAAACCGTTCAGCGGTTCTGCCGTTCTGGACCGCAGAAGAACAGGACGAAGGAGAACTTCAACACTCTTACTTCAGCAATAAACACAAAAATGTGACGTTAAATAGTCATTTTTGCTAATTTGTATGGTTGAATTGGATCATCAAAGGTCAGCAGCAGAAACATTGGTTAATAAAGCGAGATTAAATACATGGGGCCCTATCTGGCACCCAGCACAATTGACTTTGTACAATGACGCATGTATCATTCCTATTTTGCACCGACGCAAAGCGGACTCTTCCCTCCACAGACACACGTCGGTAAATTAGGGAATGAACTTGCGCTCCCGGGGGCGGTTCAGGTAAAAGAGGAGGCGTGTTCCGGCGCAAACGTTCCCTGGTGATAAATTTGCAGTTTCAGAAAACAATTCCACTACTGCCCAGGAGAAACCTCGTCTAAAGTCAGTGGCGCGTTCAGATGCTATTTTAAGGGCGCATGCTTGGCCATAATGTAGCGTGTGCACAACACACACACACTTTGCTTCTCTCATCTACACACAGACGCAGCAGTTCCATTTTTAGAAAACCATACATTATTACAAGGAAAAATATTTACACACGAGGGAAATCATTGTGGTGTCCATGAAGATGTGAAAAATAGGCATAAATCTAGCTTTCACATTTACCCAAATTATTATACGGGTGTAATTTGTGTGTGTTTCTCCATCCCCAATGTCACTTCTCTGTGTTTTACGGCCCTGACGAGAACGTCGGTCTCCTCGGCTGTGAACCGCTCCTGGCGTGCGTCTGGCAAATCCGCCGTTATAATAGCAAGCCGCCATGGAACAAGCGCACCTGCTCTTAAAGGGAATGTGAGATGTCGCTCTGATTGGTTTATTTCACGTTACTCCCAAACCACACCTATGAGTAATGAAGCTACTTCAGACCAACCCATTTTAGATTTGCGTTGGAGAGTCATTTATCCTGCCGGTATAATAGCAACAGCGCGAAGATCCGCCCACAAAGTTACTTGCGTTTCAGATCGTTAAAATAGGGCCCTATTATCTTTATAGAGCAGAATTTGAATTTGTCTCATATTTAATGAAGTTTGACCATTTTAGATTCATTCTTTCATCATTGTTTACAGGCTAATAATGGCATGTGATCATTACCAATACCAATATACTCCAATAATTTCTATGAGATGTCTTGAAATAATGAAAGGCTTGAGTAAAGCTGTTGTTGTAACTGTGCTGCAGTGATGGTGGAGGGTCCAGTTGTAGAAAGGCTTGAGTAAAGCTGTTGTTGTAACTGTGCTGCAGTGATGGTGGAGGGTCCAGTTGTGGAAAGGCCTTGAGTAAAGCTGTTGTTGTAACTGTGCTGCAGTGATGGTGGAGGGTCCAGTTGTGGAAAGGCTTGAGTAAAGCTGTTGTTGTAACTGTGCTGCAGTGATGGTGGAGGGTCCAGTTGTAGAAAGGCCTTGAGTAAAGCTGTTGTTGTAACTGTGCTGCAATGATGGTGGAGGGTCCAGTTGTAGAAAGGCCTTGAGTAAAGCTGTTGTTGTAACTGTGCTGCAGTGATGGTGGAGGGTCCAGTTGTAGAAAGGCTTGAGTAAAGCTGTTGTTGTAACTGTGCTGCAGTGATGGTGGAAGGTCCAGTTGTGGAAAGGCTTGAGTAAAGCTGTTGTTGTAACTGTGCTGCAGTGATGGTGGAGGGTCCAGTTGTGGAAAGGCCTTGAGTAAAGCTGTTGTTGTAACTGGTCTGCAGTGATGGTGGAGGGTCCAGTTGTGGAAAGGCCTTGAGTAAAGCTGTTGTTGTAACTGTGCTGCAGTGATGGTGGAGGGTCCAGTTGTCCAGTTGTGGAAAGGCCTTGAGTAAAGCTGTTGTTGTAACTGTGCTGCAGTGATGGTGGAAGGTCCAGTTGTGGAAAGGCTTGAGTAAAGCTGTTGTTGTAACTGTGCTGCAGTGATGGTGGAGGGTCCAGTTGTGGAAAGGCCTTGAGTAAAGCTGTTGTTGTAACTGGTCTGCAGTGATGGTGGAGGGTCCAGTTGTGGAAAGGCCTTGAGTAAAGCTGTTGTTCTAACTGTTCTGCAGTGATGGTGGAGGGTCCAGTTGTGGAAAGGCCTTGAGTAAAGCTGTTGTTGTAACTGGTCTGCAGTGATGGTGGAGGGTCCAGTTGTGGAAAGGCCTTGAGTAAAGCTGTTGTTGTAACTGGTCTGCAGTGATGGTGGAGGGTCCAGTTGTAGAAAGGCCTTGAGTAAAGCTGTTGTTGTAACTGGTCTGCAGTGATGGTGGAGGGTCCAGTTGTGGAAAGACCTTGAGTAAAGCTGTTGTTGTAACTGTGCTGCAGTGATGGTGGAGGGTCCAGTTGTGGAAAGGCCTTGAGTAAAGCTGTTGTTGTAACTGTACTGCAGTGATGGTGGAGGGTCCAGTTGTAGAAAGGCCTTGAGTGAAGCTGTTGTTGTAACTGTGCTGCAGTGATGGTGGAGGGTCCAGTTCTGGAAAGGCCTTGAGTAAAGCTGTTGTTGTAACTGTGCTGCAGTGATGGTGGAGGGTCCAGTTCTGGAAAGGCCTTGAGTAAAGCTGTTGTTGTAACTGTGCTGCAGTGATGGTGGAGGGTCCAGTTGTAGAAAGGCCTTGAGTAAAGCTGTTGTTGTAACTGTGCTGCAGTGATGGTGGAGGGTCCAGGTGTGGAAAGGCCTTGAGTAAAGCTGTTGTTGTAACTGTGCTGCAGTGATGGTGGAGGGTCCAGTTGTGGAAAGGCCTTGAGTAAAGCTGTTGTTGTAACTGTGCTGCAGTGATGGTGGAGGGTCCAGTTGTAGAAAGGCCTTGAGTAAAGCTGTTGTTGTAACTGTGCTGCAGTGATGGTGGAGGGTCCAGTTGTGGAAAGGCCTTGAGTAAAGCTGTTGTTGTAACTGTGCTGCAGTGATGGTGGAGGGTCCAGTTCTGGAAAGGCCTTGAGTAAAGCTGTTGTTGTAACTGTGCTGCAGTGATGGTGGAAGGTCCAGTTGTGGAAAGGCCTTGAGTAAAGCTATTGTTGTAACTGTGCTGCAGTGATGGTGGAGGGTCCAGTTGTGGAAAGGCCTTGAGTAAAGCTGTTGTTGTAACTGTGCTGCAGTGATGGTGGAGGGTCCAGTTGTAGAAAGGCCTTGAGTAAAGCTGTTGTTGTAACTGTGCTGCAGTGATGGTGGAGGGTCCAGTTGTGGAAAGGCCTTGAGTAAAGCTGTTGTTGTAACTGTGCTGCAGTGATGGTGGAGGGTCCAGTTGTGGAAAGGCCTTGAGTAAAGCTGTTGTTGTAACTGTGCTGCAGTGATGGTGGAGGGTCCAGTTCTGGAAAGGCCTTGAGTAAAGCTGTTGTTGTAACTGTGCTGCAGTGATGGTGGAGGGTCCAGTTGTAGAAAGGCCTTGAGTAAAGCTATTGTTGTAACTGTGCTGCAGTGATGGTGGAAGGTCCAGTTGTGGAAAGGCCTTGAGTAAAGCTGTTGTTGTAACTGTGCTGCAGTGATGGTGGAAGGTCCAGTTGTGGAAAGGCCTTGAGTAAAGCTATTGTTGTAACTGTGCTGCAGTGATGGTGGAGGGTCCAGTTGTGGAAAGGCCTTGAGTAAAGCTGTTGTTGTAACTGTGCTGCAGTGATGGTGGAGGGTCCAGTTGTGGAAAGGCCTTGAGTAAAGCTATTGTTGTAACTGTGCTGCAGTGATGGTGGAAGGTCCAGTTGTAGAAAGGCCTTGAGTAAAGCTATTGTTGTAACTGTGCTGCAGTGATGGTGGAAGGTCCAGTTGTGGAAAGGCCTTGAGTAAAGCTATTGTTGTAACTGTGCTGCAGTGATGGTGGAGGGTCCAGTTGTAGAAAGGCCTTGAGTAAAGCTATTGTTGTAACTGTGCTGCAGTGATGGTGGAAGGTCCAGTTGTAGAAAGGCCTTGAGTAAAGCTGTTGTTGTAACTGTGCTGCAGTGATGGTGGAAGGTCCAGTTGTAGAAAGGCCTTGAGTAAAGCTATTGTTGTAACTGTGCTGCAGTGATGGTGGAAGGTCCAGTTGTGGAAAGGCCTTGAGTAAAGCTATTGTTGTAACTGTGCTGCAGTGATGGTGGAGGGTCCAGTTGTAGAAAGGCCTTGAGTAAAGCTATTGTTGTAACTGTGCTGCAGTGATGGTGGAAGGTCCAGTTGTAGAAAGGCCTTGAGTAAAGCTGTTGTTGTAACTGTGCTGCAGTGATGGTGGAAGGTCCAGTTGTGGAAAGGCCTTGAGTAAAGCTATTGTTGTAACTGTGCTGCAGTGATGGTGGAGGGTCCAGTTGTGGAAAGGCCTTGAGTAAAGCTGTTGTTGTAACTGTGCTGCAGTGATGGTGGAGGGTCCAGTTGTAGAAAGGCCTTGAGTAAAGCTGTTGTTGTAACTGTGCTGCAGTGATGGTGGAGGGTCCAGTTGTGGAAAGGCCTTGAGTAAAGCTGTTGTTGTAACTGTGCTGCAGTGATGGTGGAGGGTCCAGTTCTGGAAAGGCCTTGAGTAAAGCTGTTGTTGTAACTGTGCTGCAGTGATGGTGGAGGGTCCAGTTCTGGAAAGGCCTTGAGTAAAGCTGTTGTTGTAACTGTGCTGCAGTGATGGTGGAGGGTCCAGTTGTAGAAAGGCCTTGAGTAAAGCTATTGTTGTAACTGTGCTGCAGTGATGGTGGAAGGTCCAGTTGTGGAAAGGCCTTGAGTAAAGCTGTTGTTGTAACTGTGCTGCAGTGATGGTGGAAGGTCCAGTTGTGGAAAGGCCTTGAGTAAAGCTATTGTTGTAACTGTGCTGCAGTGATGGTGGAGGGTCCAGTTGTGGAAAGGCCTTGAGTAAAGCTGTTGTTGTAACTGTGCTGCAGTGATGGTGGAGGGTCCAGTTGTGGAAAGGCCTTGAGTAAAGCTATTGTTGTAACTGTGCTGCAGTGATGGTGGAAGGTCCAGTTGTAGAAAGGCCGTGAGTAAAGCTATTGTTGTAACTGTGCTGCAGTGATGGTGGAAGGTCCAGTTGTGGAAAGGCCTTGAGTAAAGCTATTGTTGTAACTGTGCTGCAGTGATGGTGGAGGGTCCAGTTGTAGAAAGGCCTTGAGTAAAGCTATTGTTGTAACTGTGCTGCAGTGATGGTGGAAGGTCCAGTTGTAGAAAGGCCTTGAGTAAAGCTGTTGTTGTAACTGTGCTGCAGTGATGGTGGAAGGTCCAGTTGTAGAAAGGCCTTGAGTAAAGCTATTGTTGTAACTGTGCTGCAGTGATGGTGGAAGGTCCAGTTGTGGAAAGGCCTTGAGTAAAGCTATTGTTGTAACTGTGCTGCAGTGATGGTGGAGGGTCCAGTTGTAGAAAGGCCTTGAGTAAAGCTATTGTTGTAACTGTGCTGCAGTGATGGTGGAAGGTCCAGTTGTAGAAAGGCCTTGAGTAAAGCTGTTGTTGTAACTGTGCTGCAGTGATGGTGGAAGGTCCAGTTGTGGAAAGGCCTTGAGTAAAGCTATTGTTGTAACTGTGCTGCAGTGATGGTGGAGGGTCCAGTTGTGGAAAGGCCTTGAGTAAAGCTGTTGTTGTAACTGTGCTGCAGTGATGGTGGAGGGTCCAGTTGTAGAAAGGCCTTGAGTAAAGCTGTTGTTGTAACTGTGCTGCAGTGATGGTGGAGGGTCCAGTTGTGGAAAGGCCTTGAGTAAAGCTGTTGTTGTAACTGTGCTGCAGTGATGGTGGAGGGTCCAGTTCTGGAAAGGCCTTGAGTAAAGCTGTTGTTGTAACTGTGCTGCAGTGATGGTGGAGGGTCCAGTTGTGGAAAGGCCTTGAGTAAAGCTGTTGTTGTAACTGTACTGCAGTGATGGTGGAGGGTCCAGCAGCCGCAGGAGCGCCGGAGCCGATCAGCGTGGTGACGGGCGGCAGTAAACCTGTGCACCGCTTCCTCAAAGGACAACCCAAGTGTATCGGAGTGAGACACACAACACCATCCTTTCAGATGAAGAAAACTATTCAAGCTCAGATCAATCAGGAATCATCCAAATAAATAAACCTAATTCAAAGGGGAAACCAGATTATTTTGTTTCCTTGTTTTAAGCAAATACTCTCTAAATTTCACACTTTCACTTTATTTTGATGGTCCCTTTAACACATTCTGTTGACTATAAGTAAAGTTGCACCTACTGTCATTAGAGTGTTAGTTGACTGGGGGTTAGTAGAATAAGTTGACATGTAGTTGCAAAGTTACTTATAGTCAGTACAATATCTGTAGGAGGAACATCCCAATAAAGAGTTAGCAGATATTAAAGGATTAGTTCACTTCAGAATTAAAATTTCCTGATGATTTACTCTCGTCATCCAAGATGTCCATGTCTTTCTTATGTCAGTCGAAAACAAATTAAGGATTTTTTTTTTTTTTTTTTTTTTTTTTATGAATACATTTCTAAGGAAAACATTCCAGGATGTTTATCCATATAGTGTCTTCAATGGGGTCCAACGGGTTGAAGGTCCAAATGTGAGTTTCAGTGCAGCTTCAAAGTCTCGACACGATCCAGCCGAGGAATAAGAGTCTTATCTAGACAAACCAGCCGACATTTTAGAACAAAATAAACATTTATATACTTTTAACCACAAATGCTGGTCTTGCTCTCGCTGTGATGCGACACACATTACGTAATCAGGTTGAAAGGTCAAGCGTGACGTAAGAAGAAGTACAGACCTAGTGTTACAAAGTGAATGTGCAAAGACTCAGTCAAACGGCATTTACAAAAAATAAATAAAATAAAAGTTCGAACGATTTTGCACGTTTTTTGCCCTACCTTACATTTTCCATCAACCCGTTGGACCCCATTGAAGTCACTATATGGAGGAAAATCCTGGAATGTTTTCCTCAAAAACCTTAATTTCTTTTCGTCTTAAGAAAGAAAGACATGAACATCTTTGATAACGTGGGGAGAGTAAATTATCAGGAAATATTAATTCTGAAGTGAACTACTCCTTTAAGCAGGCACTACTAATACTCTATGAGAGTTAGTTCACATGAAGATGCACAAGAAGTTACTGATAATCAACAGAATGTTCAAAAGGGACCATCAAAATAAAGTGTTACTAATTTCACTGATTCACTAATATATTTTTTTTAAATGTAAGTACATAGTAGTCAAAGACACCTAATATAAAGTGTAATCAAACATTTTAATTGAACTCACAGTGCTGTTATAATAGCAGCAGGATGTGTGAGTCTTCACAATGGAAACCTGATTATTGGCACTAATAAGAATATCTTCTTCCACAATATATCTCTGTTTAAAATGAATATTATCTGATTGCATTACACAAATGTGCAAAAGTAACATAGATTCATTACATTTATTAAATGCAAAACAACACATGAAATAGCAAACATGGAACAAGGTAGCATTGCTGCATCCACTGCTCCCTCCTATTACTGATGAAGATGAGCAATATTACTGATGAAGATGAGCAATATTACTGATGAAGATGAGCAATATTACTGAGAAGCAGTCTTCTGAGAGACGTTTCACATGTGATTGTCCGTTTCCATGTGTCCGGTGTAAGATTGTGCTGGTGATGATGGCCGTATCCATGATCATGTTTGGAATCACCATGCATGTGCAGTCAGATGCGGAGACCTCGGCAGACATGTACACCCCCTTCTGGCTCGGGATCCTGGTATGTTCTCTTCTGACTATATTAGCATGCTTTGCCTTGAAAGATTTTTCATTACTTCTACGAAAACTTCTAAGGCCACAACCAAGTACTCTAATGAAATACACCTCTACAAAACTAGCCTTATGTTTTGAAACAAAATCATTGGATTGGATCCCCACATTTGAAAACCACTGGTCTACAGATTAAATATGAGATTATTCCACTCATAAAAGTAAAAAATGTTCTAATCGTAATACTTTTACAACTGACCAAATGCAAATCTGCTACAACTTGCAATGAACCACTTTTTATTTGATTTTTTTGTCCTTTAAATTTAGTTGGCAAGTCTCATGCCCTTTTGATTCATTTTAGTCCATTTTAAATGGTATATCATTTCACTTTAGTAAAAAAACATTTCACTCACAACAATGTGCAAATGCAAAAAGATGTCAGTCATTTAACACAAACGTTAACCAATTAAAAAAAAATTCTAAACATTAATTAAAATGAGTATGCATCGTACATCAAACATCTAAACAATTCATCAAATTCAAATACAAAATGTGTAAACCTGAATATAAAAGTGTTATCTACATTTTATATGTTACTGTTTTGAATTCATGCTTCATGCACTTTAAGTAATTCGTTCAAATGAAGAGATGAACTGAGTGAATCTGTGTGTACTGTAATGAGTATTTAGCAATAGTTGAATACTAAATGTCTTACCTTTTTTTTTTTGCAGTTCTTTATCTGTGGCGTTTTGTATATACTGAGTGAACGCAACCCCTCCAAAAAGATCGTAAGTGTCTGTTTAACCTTTGTGTTTCACTGTTTGTACTCATGAATAATTTTGAGAATGCTTGTCTCCAAACTACACAGTTTTCTCTATTTAAAGTGTAATATTAATATTCTTAAATGTGTTTGATATTTTGTTTTACACGTTGATGTTTTCTGAAGATCACAGCCAGCCTTGCTCTGAGTATCATCTCAACCATTGGAGTGTTCTGTGCTTGTGTGGAGTTCATCAGAGCCATCGCTGGGCTTGATAACATATACTGGTATCATTTGTCTGAAAATCAAACAGCGGAGGAGAGACGACATATCGAACAACATTATGTGAGGGTCTTTATGGATTTAATACTGCTCTGTCATTTATGAATAACTACACAGGAACAAATGACTAACACCACATTAACATTCTAGTAACTGCTATTAACTAACAAGAACTTAATGGCACTCAGTTAAAAAAAAAATATATATATATTTCATACCTCCCAGAGGATTACTAAGAAGTACAGGTTCATAATTAATGAGAGTAATGCACAATGTATAATTAATTCTAAAGTAAAGTCATGGTAACCTAAGAGTAATTAGTCAAGTATAAACAAATCCTTCAGAAGGAATTACTAATTATTTGGAACACTATTCTAAAGTGAAGATCATGGTTACCCACTAGTAATGACTCAAGTATTACTATCCAAAACTTCACAAAATCCACTTGACTTTTTTTCTAGTGGGATGAAAGTCGGGTGTTTGCTCCTCACAGTTCAGGCCAGAGTCTGCTGAAGCAGGACGGCAGCTTTGATTGTGGGTTGCAGATGGGCAGAGTAGAGGAAGATATCTATTATTTACAATTAAGTCCGCCGTCTCTGTTTACCACCTTGCGGCTCCTGGCAAGGCATATGTGGAGGCAAGACAGGCCTGTGTGTCCCTGCACACCATGAAACCCACTAGGGCTGTCACTTTTGTGAAAAAATCCTATTCGATTTTTGAGACATAAGTGTTCATTGAATCGATTGTAAAATCGATTTTCCATGTCTAAAGACGTTTCCATTTTAAACGCCAGATATAGGCAAATCCACGGACAACTAACAGGCATTAGGATGAACGTAAAGAGGGCGCTTGAGACGCGCACAAGTCAGCAAATATTCCTGATGATTTATAGGCGTGAAGTTTCGTGCACAATGACAAACAGGAGTGCAACATTCTCGAAAGACAATAAGCAGAGTGGACTGCCATAACATCACTGACAAACATCACTGCAGGATTCAACATGGCTGTGTTTACCATTAGACATGTCAAACAAATTACGCCTGCGTAGGCGACTGTAGACCGTAGCCCGAATCTGTGTCTGTATGCCTGAGACTGTCTGAATACCGGCAGAATTCACAGTTTTGTAGTAAAGAGACACAGAAGTATAATCTGCTGTTATGTGTGTGTGTGTCAGAGTCTGCAGTCGCTGTGTGACGCGTGTTCGCTGCGGGCGTATCGTGACGAGCTGACGAGGCCGTTAAAATTGATTCCCTTTTTTCATTTTAGAAACTTGTGTTGGTTGGTCCGATCGATTGTGCAATCGGTTTTCGAACGTAAAGTGACAGCCCTAAAACCCACCCAGTCTCTGCTCAGCAGTGCTGCCGGAGGGTGGTGTTCTGTCGAGACAAACAGGCATGCCGGCGCGTTTTCAGTATACGTTCAGATTAGGTTATAGGATCGGCATGTGTCTGAGGACTCCTTCACCTGGCCCCCAAGGTGAGTGGCGTTGGGCAGTGGCTGTGAGCGGAGGATTACCATCTCTCTTTCTCTGATCTGATATCCTGAAATTATCTTTTTCCCAGGCTGAGCTATATTCTCCCCTATGTTAGGATTTAAAGTAGAATTGCAGGTATTGTATAGATTCCCTCTACTTAGTTTCCCTCCCTACTGTCCAACTACTGTCCACCAACACCACTTTAATTTACAGCCCGCAATGTCATACTTACCCTGTAACTACATGGAATACTTAGTCTAAATAATTTGCCTAAATAATTTGTTATTTTCCTGGTTGTTACCCCTTTATTCCCAAAACTTTACATATTATTCCCCTACACATAAGTACTTATACACTGTAATTACCGAAAGTTACACTGTAATTTCATTTTAATTACGCAGTATTTTCCTGGTTGTTACACCTTTATTCCATAGGATTTTACATATTATTCCCCTATACTTACACGTAAGTACTTTATAGGTACACTGTAATTACCGAAAGTTACACTGTAATTTCATTTTAATTACGCAGTACTTTCCGGGCTGTAATCTAAAGCGTTACCAAAAGTTACTATATGAACAGAAACTCTCGTTTCTTTTTCACAGATGGCCGTCGAAAAGATAGAGCGAGTGTTCTTCTGTCACAGCTTGATAGGAGGGAGTCTGCTTATAACCATGACGTTCTTCGCTCGGTCAGCGTTGCGATCCAGCAGGACTCAGGTAATCTCACTCACACAGCCTTGGTTCCTTCTGTCAAAGTCAAGTCATCTTCATTTATATAGCGCTTTTAACAATGTAGATTGTTCCAAAGCAGCTTCATTGATAATAGGAAATTAAAGTAAAGTGTTTTGGCTTTATAGCAGCTCTAGAATAAAGTTATTGTCCAGCTAAAGTTAGTTTGATTGATTCACTTCCGTCGCAACGATCATTAGTTATTATCTTAGGGTCCGCCAACACAACACCGTTCTAACAGAAAACTCTGAAATTCTTTCTGCGCAAACTTCAAAAACGCGAACCAGTGAGAACGCTGATGGCGTGCACATGCGTATTACAAGTTCTATACAGAGGAGAACTGTAGAGTGTAAATCAACATCCCTCTCCTTTACATTAATGCAATGTGTACTTTATAATATAGTACACAACTCTGGAATATTTGAATCACAGCATTCATCAATAATTCAACAATAGTTCAGCTGGGAAACCTTTGTTTCCTACATAGCTGTGCTTGTGTTCTGTCTCTACAAGTAAACTAAAAGTAATAAAATCATTTAAACTCGAATCAATATTTCATATTCATAATCTTTTTTTTTTTTTTTTTTTTGCTAAGCAGTCATGTAAACAGTAAGATAATGGGCCCTATTTTAACGATCTGAAACGCAAGTATCAAGCGCGAAACGCAAGTAACTTTGTGGGCGGATCTCGGCGCTGTTGCTATTATACCGGCGGGATAAATGACTCTCCGACGCAAATCTAAAATGTGTTGGTCTGAAGTAGCTTCATTACTCATAGGTGTGGTTTGGGCGTAACGTGAAATAAACCAATCAGAGCGACATCTCACATTCCCTTTAAGAGCAGGCGTGCTTGTTCCATGGCGGCTTGCTATTATAACGGCGGATTTGCCAGACGCACGCCAGGAGCGGTTCACAGCCGAGGAGACCGACGTTCTCATCAGGGCCGTAAAACACAGAGAAGTGACATTGGGGATGGAGAAACACACACAAATTAACTTCGGTTAAACAGGCGTATGAAAATTTGGGTAAATGTGTAAGCTAGATTTATGCCTATTTTTTCACATCTTCATGGACACAACAGTGATTTCCCTCATGTGGTAATATTTTTCCTTGTAATAAAGTAGCCTATGATTTGCAAAAATGAAAACTGCTGCTTCTGTGTAGATGAGAGAATCAAAGAGCATGCGCCCTTAAAATAGCATCTGAACGCACCACTGAATAACGCGCCACTGACTTTAGACTCGGTTTCTCCTGGTCAGTGGCGGAATTGTTTTCTGAAACTGCATAATAGCACCAGGGAACGTTTGCGCCGGAACACGCCTCCTCTTTTCGCTGAACCGCCCACGGGAGCACAAGTTCATTCTCTAGTTTACCTAATTTACCGGCGTGCGTCTGTGGAGGGAAAAGTCTGCTGTGCGCGGGTGCAAAAGAGGAATGATACATGCGTCGCTGTACAAAGTCAATTGCGCTGGGTGCAAGATAGGGCCCTCTGTGTATCGTAATCACACTATCAGGATTCATTTTGCCATAATGACCGGCTGGCTGTACTTTTTCCTGACACTATTCATCATTTCATAATGTTTATGGATGATTTCCTGGTCTCTGCAGGCCGTTGTGGTCATGAGGAATCTGCCGTCAGCGGAGTGAACAAACACAGATCATCTGAACATCAGCTCATGTCCGTGAAGAAGGAGCTGGCGTATTTCACTCATAATCAACTGTGATCTTCAGAATTGCGTAGAGTATTTGGTAACGGGCATTAGCATGTAGTGTTTCTCTTTAGTGTTACTAATACCATTGTTTTGTACTGAGACTTACAATATAAAACAGCCATCAGTGTTCTTGCTTTCCAGTACAAATATCTAAACATTTTTAAATCAAGATACATTTATTCAAGAAACAAAATGTTTTCCCTTTGAATTAAATTAATTTTCTGAACACATTGGCAGATATTTGTTCTTCTAGATCTAGTTAAACTAAATTTTTATACATTTTTCATAAAAAAAGAATTAAAGGGATGGTTCGGAGTAAAATCAACCTAGGGTTCTTTGCACTATGAGCTCGAGCCACATCCCTTTAATATCTTAAGTAATTTTGCTTATCTTGATTTAAAATAATGTAAACCTATTTTATTTTTTTGCAGTGTAAAAAAAAGCAAAGCAATTTGCTATTTTTCACTTCACATTAACTCAAGAACACACACTGAATCTTGGCTATTTACTGTGAAGACATTTATCACTCGTTGAACTTATTATACTTATTATGCAACTTATTAAGGTCAACTTCTCATATACGGTCTCATATACATCTTTATATTGGCAGATATACATGACTCAAATCATAAACATTTCCTAAAGGTCTGACACACATTGCAAATACATATTCCAAATGAAAACACCAATCTTACAGTGATCATGTATATGTAAACGTGACATCAGTCTCTGTGATCTGATCACAAGTGCTAAATACAGATAAAACAGTTTTGTGATCCAGTCCATATTAATTAAATTTAATTATAGCGCTTTTCACAATACATATAGTTTCAAAGCAGCTTTACAGAAAATGCTTGTTTCAATGTTATAATCAAGTGTTGTGTTCAGTCAGAGATGAGCGAGTCAATATAGCAGTGATGTACGGATATGATATAATACATGTTATGTGGTTTGTTAATGTCATGTATTGAGTTAAACAGACACAGCGAATATGTTGCGATTACAACTTGTGCTTGTAATGATTACAAGATATAAAAGATATGTGAATCTGCAGGTCCTGCTTTCCCATTATCATCATATATATCTTCACACATGTGATCTGATCAAAGCACTATATTCTGTCCCAGAAACAATATACTTGTCTTTCACAGCAGGAATGCTCCTTGTCCACATATGTATTTAAGGTGATTTTTATTTTCACATTTGTCATTTTGTATTAAGTTTGTGTACTTGATTAAATAATCAGGCATGGCAATATATTCTCTACTTCTGGATTCAACTGACACAAACACTACAATATCACAATGTGGAAAACGTAGTTCCCACAAAGACTGTTTCCTCAGCAATGATCCCAGATGTTGGAAACGCCTCCTGAAATCAAAATGTACGTTTTTTAGCTTTTAGTATGAATCTGTTAGCCTTAAAGGGTAACTCTCGCCTTTCATTTAAAAGCATAATTTGGATGGAAACGCCACTTTTAAGTTTGACCGTATTTTCGTTGTAGGTTAAATGCCTTGTGAATGGGAGTGAATGGGAGTGAATGGGAGTGAATGGGGCACTTTTATGACAGCATCAAAAAGCGCTATTTTTGCTCCCATTCACTCCAATTCACTCCCATTCACAAGGCATTTAACCTACAACGAAAATACGGTCAAACTTAAAAGTGGCGTTTCCATCCAAATTATGCTTTTACACGAAAGTTTGCCTCGAGTAGATTCACAAAAAGAGCCTAGGTTGCATTTTGGCGAGAGTTACCCTTTAAGGTTATGAATAAACTGGTGTGCTCCAAAACAATGACAAAATTTGCATTAATGAGATACAAGCATTGAAAACTTACAGTCTCTCACTTCCACTAAAATGGATCAGGAATTTTTATGACATCACCGCAACTTCAGCTTCTCGTCACATCTTCTGTCCAATCAGGTGCTCTCTAGAATCTGAAGCTCCGCCCCCTCTGCTATAAACACCACCTGGCCAAAGCCACCGTTGACACGGAGCATTATGGGTTGGAGTGAGATGTTATATATATATATATATATATGTGTTCGTAAGCTTTCGGACGCACAGGACAATACTATACGGACGTGTTTCTTGAGGAAAAACCTGACGCACATATAAATTCACATCTGTCACAATCATATTAATCTTTGTTTTCCCCCTTGCAGTTTAAGCGGTTCACACAGAACTGTTTTTCCATTACACTAGTTTTCCATTTTTTTCACCTTAACAATGTTTAACCCTAAACCATATAACGGCAGTGAATAGCGACTGGCATCAAGGTTTAAAGAATATGCAAAAGTATCACAGAATGATCCGATGCGACACGTGCCGTATAGTCCACATGTTCTGGGGGTTTATGATAGGGTTTGGTGGAAAACAAACCAATATTTTGTGTAATTTAAATAGTGCTGTCAAATTGATTAATCACATCTAACATAAAAGTTTGTGTTTATATAATATTTGTGTGTGTGTATATCTATCTATCTATCTATCTATCTATCTATCTATCTATCTACTTGCTTAATTATGTTGGGTTAAAAATAACCCAACATAGTGACCCAATAGCTATGTGTAACCCAATGGTTGGGGTAAAAAATAACCATTATATATATATACGCACACACTCCCACAGACACACACATACGATTTTTATGAGATTGTATATAAGATATATACATTTTTCTATATAAGATTTTATTTTTCTATGTATTGTTTAGAAGTGTGCTGCGGCGGGTTGTGCTCTTAACACATTAATGCAACGTTTGAGTTTTGACGCGTCTGGCGTTCCGTACAGCGTGGCACGGTTAAAGCCTCGCATTAAAACCAAACTCTAGTCAAGAAGTGAACAAGCTAAATCTGCGGAGGGCGGGGCCTGTCACTAAGCCTCCTTCTGATAGGTCAAATACACCGCGGAAGTGTCTTCTGATTGGTCATCGCCTTTTTTCTAACGATCACCTCAGTCGTTTGCGGTTTTACTTTTAATCATTTTCATCAGCGGCTATTCTATTTTACTTCCATACGCACATTTAATAAGTTCCTCTCATTACTAGGCATCACATGCTGTCCCCTGTAAACCCAGCCCCGCCTACTCGAGTTCCTACGCACGTCCTCTCTGCGCATGCGCGCGTGTCGCTTCCGGTTCCTTCTCTTTCTCGTGTGTGATTGAGTCCGGTCGCACATGTCCATCTGCGCCTCCACACCTGAGATGCCGTCGCAGACCCTGCCTGAAGCCGAGCCCTGCACACAGATGGAGGAGGTGGAGAACGGCCTGCTGCTGCTGAAGGTCAGTTATACACGTGTAATCTCACACTCGAGCGCTTTAACTGAGAGACTCGCGCGCGGATGCTGATGACGCAAACAAACGCGCGTTCACATCACATCACATCATCACCGGACTGACAACCTCTCGTTAGATCACAGCAGTCCTGTTACTGTTACTGTTACTGCAGTGTTAAAGTGTGTTATTCCGATCCTAGACAGTGTACATGTGGGCTCACGTGTGTTTAAATACTGCGACGTGCGTCACTGATCACGTGTGAGCATCATGAACATGAATAACACGTGTGTGATGTTTTGCTAGTGAGCCGACATGCTAACGACACATCTGGCGATTCCGAAAGAATCAAATATGAATTAGATCTACATTAAAATATCGTTCATAAAGAGATGGTTAAACAAATCCACGTGAATGGAGAGGTTTAACCCAAGTCTTAATTTAGGCTTTTATTCGCATATAAACATTGAATGTACATGAAGCACATCAGACACAGTAGAAGATGTGAGAGCCAATCAGGGTCGTTCTCGCGCATCATGTGACGTTTCTTTAAGATATTATTTCTGTATCTACTGGAATAATTGATTTAAAAATTTGTACAAAAACTATTTTCTCACTAAGAAAGTAAAGAAAGTGTCTTTCATAATAATAAATAAATTGTACCCTGTTCAAAATTTTTATGTTTAAATATAAAATAATTTTGCCAAGTTCACACAGAACTGTCGATCATGTTTCTATACTGAACAACTATGGACAAATATTGACACATTTATTAAAGATAATATCCAGCAAGATGTATCCATCACTTTTAAAGACATTATTTTGTGGGTACTTTGATTTTGACCCACTAAAAACAATTGCTTTGTGATAAATGTAATTTATTTTCTTGGCAGATTTTATATACATAAATGTAAATTCATCAACATCAAACTAGTTTTTCTTGTTGTTTTTAAAAGAATTTAAAATGTACCGTAACAATATTTCATCTTCAGTATAAAAGAAAGCAAGTAAAACATCCTCAATTTGTAATTACTTTAATTTGTACAGTAACTGATGAATAAAATAATATCTTGCTCTCATAGTCTTTTTTTTCTTTCTATCTTCTCCTATTTTTCCTTTTTTTTAAACAAATCATTGTTAACTTTTTCTTTTCTTCTCCTGTATGACATTGAACATATTGTTCATATATATTGTGTGTGTTGTATATCATTAATGTCATCTCTGTACAGTGTGCGAGCGTAATGTATAAACGGTGTTTAGATGAGCTATACATGAATAAAGACTCAGTCCTGCGAGAGGATCCTCAGGTGCGCTGCTCATCACCTCTCTGTGTCTCTCTCCAGAAGAAGAAGAAGAAGATGAAGAAAGAGAAGGTGTTAGCCGAGGCAGAAGAGTGTGAGTCTCCGGCTCCTAAAAAGAGGAAGTCTGAGAAGAGTGTCACGGAGACTCCGGATGAGAACGGGAACACGGACACACTCCACATCAAGGTAGCGTTCACTTCATACATACTCTTTCCTCTTGTAGTTGAGTTGCTTACAATTTTGAGGTTTTCACGTAATTATGACTCTTTTCTGGTAATTCTGCTCTGCTTTTCCTCACAATTATGACTTTTTCTCACTTTCTCACATTTCTGTCTTTTTCTCGTAATTCTGAATTCTTGCAATTTATGAGTTAATTTCTCACAATTCAGGCTTTTTTCCCTCAGAATTGTCAGATCTAAACTCTGAATTGTGAGTTATAGTGTGTGTATTGTGAGAGAGTGGCGATGTCCTTCTGTGTGTGTTTATACTGTGGAGTAAATGTCTCTGGTTGACGTGTGTTAATCTCTACAGAAGAAGAAGAAGAAGAAGACGAAAGCAGAGGCAGAGAACGGCAGCGCAGCGACTGAGACCCTGACGGACACACACACACACACACCCGAGACACCAGCAGATCCAGCTCTCACACACACACCGTCCAGCGAGGACTCGGACAGCGACCGCGAGACAGTGCGTTCACGGCTGCTACTCTGCTGATGCTCTCTCAGTGTGTGTGTGTGTGTGTGTGTGTGGTGATGCTCAGTGTGTGTGTGTGTGTGTGTCTGTGTCTGTGTTGATGCTCAGTGTGTGTGTGTGTGTGTGTGTGTGTCTGTGGTGATGCTCAGTGTGTGTGTGTGTGTGTGTGTGTGTGTGTGTGTCTGTGGTGATGCTCAGTGTGTGTGTGTGTGTGGTGATGCTCAGTGTGTGTGTGTGTGTCTGTGGTGATGCTCAGTGTGTGTGTGTGTGTGTGTGTGTGTGTCTGTGGTGATGCTCAGTGTGTGTGTCTGTGGTGATGCTCAGTGTGTGTGTGTGTGGTGATGCTCAGTGTGTGTGTGTGTGTGTGTGTTTGCTGACGGATGTGCTTGTTTCCACAGGAAACCCCAGAGCAGAAAGAAGGAGCTTTTTCCAACTTCAGGATCTCTCCCAACACCATCAAACTGCTGCAGGGTAATGCTAATGCTAATCACACACTCACTGCGTAACGCTAATCAGCTAATGCTAATCACACACTCACTCATAGTCTTCATAAACACCACAGAAAGCATATAGCTGTCCACTGTGGTATTGGTGTGGTATTGGTCTGCATGGTTTACCTGTGGTTAGCATGATCTACAGATGTAGGATATAATGGAAGATCAAGGGTTAATTTTAAAGTGTAAATTGCAGGTAAAATTTTTCACGAAGATAATGCAATGTGTTTATTAAACACAGGGCTCTACAGTGCGCCCATTTCACTCGCACATGCCAGTAAATATTTCGGTGTGCGAACGTGAACAAATATTTGGGCGCACTCGTGCGAGTGACACAGCATTTTTCTATAGAAACATCTGCAAATACATCATCATGAGGAGGGGCAGAGTAGGACACTATATTACCGGGAGATCAGTTATTTAGACCTAAATCTTCAGTAGCTAGCAGAGCATATGAGCGGAGTGGAGCGGTGAGAATCTCCACTCATCGCTCACGGAACTGTTCACCCCTCCGCTCCCCCGCTCTAAGCTACATCAGGCCGCTCCGCTCATTTTCACTCAGCGCTCAACGCAGTTTGCTTCGCGCTCCACTCAAATCGCCCCCCCGCTCGCTCCAAAAAAGGAAACAAATCTACATGTATATCACTTGTAGCGGTCCCCAACCTTTTTTGCGTCACGGACCGGTTTAATATCAGACAATATTTTCACGGACCGGCCAAGGTGTGGCGGATAAATACAACAAAATAAAATGATACGAACGGCATAAAAATGGGGTATTTTTTTTAAATAGCCTATAATAATAAACGTGACTCCAATATGTGTAGGCCATACTAGCAACTTTATTAGCAGCGTCCTCTAACATCGCGCCTAAAGACAACTGAGAAAGTCTGAACACAAACAAAATGCCCCCAAAAGAAAAAAATCTCCATGTTTTCGGTGCTGATGCGTTCATGTAACATAAGGGTGGCACTGCCAATAACGCACCTAAAAGCTGTCACAACGAACCGGCAAAATGAATGATTATGAATATGTAAAATATAGCAGGAGACATTTTAATTGTTTACTAATAAACCATTTTTTTTATGTCTGTGGCTGGAAAGATGCTGACTCGCGATCTTCGCAGTATTGAACGCCCCAGAGAGAAATGCACATTTCATACGGATTCAAGAGAGCAGTCTGTTTTCTTTAGTTTTGAATTGTTCTGTTTAAAAGTAGACATTTCAAGCTTTATATACATGTCTCAGGTCTGTCAGGCAAGTAGGCTATACGCTGAGTTTCGGTTCATTTATGAGACAAACTCCAGGTTCACCCGCCGGCGCCTTCCTGTCGTGATTATCTATTTTCTAATATATTTACTTATTTATTAAATCCAGACAATTGGTTGATGAAACACTGATCAAAATTAAGATACAATTAATACAAAATTAAATTAAATTTAAAGACAGGCTTTGTGCTTTCTGTCTGAGGTCTCAGTGAAAGTTTTAAAGCAGTCTGTCAGAGCGCTCACGTCCGTAACGGAGAACTGCCCATCTGTAACATTGTTTTTTTTAATTTTTTTTTTTTATAAATTTCTAAATAAATGCGACTTATAGTCCAGTGCGACTTAGGCTATGCCTATATATGTTTTTTCTTCTTCATGGCGCATTTTTTGACTGATGCGTGGCGGAATTGGAGCGGGAAATAGGGCGACGCTCCGTCCTTTTGAAATTGCCGCTCTGCGCTCTGTCCAAGATCCGCCCGCTCCCGCTCGCTCCCGCTCCACTCCGCTCACATGCTCTATAATGATAAACTTATACAACAAAAATGACTGTGCTCCCAAATATTTGTCTGTGCTCCTAAATTGTTTTTATTTAGGCGCACCAGTGCTCCTTGTTCAAAAAGTAAGTGTAGAGCCCTGAAACATAAAGATAAGAACCGCCCACCATTGTTTTTTATACCAAAATGCTGAATATAATATGAAAAGTTGGCACTTTTAACAGTGGTTTTAACCGCTCCTGCTCCCTTCCACTAGATGGGGCGTGACGTCATAAGAGGAACTCACTAGTAGAGTTACCGGCATAGTCATAGCTATAGATGCCTTACATAACTACAGAAAAGTTGGTTGTATGTTTTATTTGATAAAAAAATTATGGATAAAATAACTCAGCTGTAAACATACTCGTGTGTGCTGACTTCAAGAGGACCGTGATCCTGCCTGAACTGAGAATGAGCTATTCGCAAAACAAACGGGTTCAGGCACCGGGTTCAGGCCCGTCAGATCAGCCGGTCGCAGGTCGAGCTGTTCCACGTCCACCTCACGGCAGCACATACTCTCCACTGCTGATTCAGCCCACACAAACACAGTGATGGGGACATCGATCTCTTTTTCTTTTCTGACAATAAACATCACTAATTAAATCGTGAGAAAGTCGTTGTCCCTCCTTGCTATTCTACATGACGGCAAACTTTTGAAAAGACTGGCTTGTTCCCTTATATTATCCGGGTTAAGTTTGCACCAGGCTAGCCTAGACTAGCTCTAACGTGGCTACTCACCAGGACACCAGGACACCTGGCCAACCCTCCACTCATTCTCCTCACACCAAGCATTGAGTGCCATGGGTCCTGGCAATTTCCTCCCCTCTCACGCCTGACCGGTTAAAAATTGTAGGGCTGTGGTCCATAAAGAATTTGATGGTTTCCCACATCCTCAGTCGTTCTCCAAATAGCCGTAATACAGTAAGAATCTAGCAGAGTGTGGGTTGCGAGTGCCTCTTATGACGTCATCACCAGTTACTGAAAAAACACGCTATCTTTGAAGAAACCCCAATAAATGTTATTTTAACGCATTTTAAGACAGAAATAAATATATACATATAGAGCACTTTAATTTACACATTAATTGGCTGTGGTGTTTAACCTGCAACTTACACTTTAAAGTCCCTGTAAAGTCAAAATTAAGTATGTGTTCTGAGTTTGTCACACCACAGAAAAATGTGTTATTAGTCACCCAGTCAAATTTGAATGAAAAAAAAAGCCGGCAAGTACATAAAATAAGCTATCAAAATCTTGAAAAAATGAGCAGGAGTCTCTGCTCTCAAACGCTGGGGGCGTGTCCGCTGGCTGCGCTGAAACCACGCCCACTCGCGGGAAAGCTGCCGTCGCCACACTCAACTGTCTGTCACCGCTACAGCCGGAATGGATGCTCCTAGCAGCTTAATTGTTTTTACAAAGCCATACATGTTCGAGCCTGGACTACCTACTATAATTATAACATAAGCACACAAGGCAACTTACACTCATTGATGGGCACGCACTGCCGACGATAGCACCAGTTGTCGGCGCGACGGGAGGATGAAGGCCGAGGCGAGAGATAGTCGGCTCGGACCCATTCACCAGTAACAGCGGATTATCAGTGAATCCCAGTTGTCTCCGACTAAAGTTTATAAAACTATCCCGTGTAAAATGATCACTACAGAGGCAGGTTTTGGCGGTGATCCTCAGCTCTCCATCAAGGTGGCTCTTCACAAAATTAATCCACCTCTTGTTGATGTGATATGTTAGTTTTTCGTAAATTTAAATAAGGACACTGATCTGTTTTGTACGTGATCGCATCCAGGTTATATGCATTTCCGTGATGAGGCATAGCTAGCTAGCAAACTGTAGGCTGTAGTAACCATAGATATCATATAAAGCCTTTATATGATAT
This sequence comes from Leuciscus leuciscus, assembly GCF_965113295.1. Lineage (NCBI taxonomy): Eukaryota > Metazoa > Chordata > Actinopteri > Cypriniformes > Leuciscidae > Leuciscus > Leuciscus leuciscus. Next base: position 36,907,805 of record NC_138746.1, read on the forward strand.
CTATGGTAGTAACTAACAGTACTGACAGTAATTCGCGATCGGCAAACTGATGTGAATGTGCTCTATTTATATTGTTAGGGGAGGGGCCAGCGTCAGGGGCTCCAGTGCGTCATCAAGTAGGGGCGTGTCCAGGAGCTCAGGGGCTCCAGTGCGTCATCAAGTAGGGGCGTGTCCAGGAGCTCAGGGGCTCCAGTGCGTCATCAAGTAGGGGCGTGTCCAGGAGCTCAGGGGCTTCAGTGCGTCATCAAGTAGGGGCGTGTCCAGGAGCTCAGGGGCTTCAGTGCGTCATCAAGTAGGGGCGTGTCCAGGAGCTCAGGGGCTTCAGTGCGTCATCGAGCCCCCGTTTTAGCCCCGCCCAAAAAATCCGGAAAACAGCAATGGTGAAAAACTGTTTAACGGTCTAACTCCACAATTCAGTACTTCACAGTTCACAGTCTTTGTAATATGTTTTAGCAAAACATTTCTAACATTTCTAATGTGTTTAGATTTTTTTTTTAGAATTGCCTTTACAGGGACTTTAATAAGAGTCGAGTCCTAACTCACAGAATATTACATTTTCCCCATATTAAAGTGAGGATGTTTCTGTGAAAAGTAAATAAATGTACACTTGCATCTCAAGCTCAAGCCGCTTCTAAGAGACACACATATAATATTAGCATTAATGCTGAGTGAGTGAGTGAGTCTGAAGAGAGCTTGACTGCATTATCAGCTTTATCTTCACACATGTAATATTAGCATTAATGCTGAGTGAGTGAGTGAGTCTGAAGAGAGCTTGACTGCAGTATAATCAGCTTTATCTTCCAGTGGACATATGCAGTTTGTTGCAGAAGCTGCCGGTGTCACTCACACTTCATCAGCGATGAAACACTGAATATACTGAAGATGTGGTGGTTTATATCTATATCTCTGTGTCCTTCAGCGCGTGGAGTTTCGTACCTGTTCGACATCCAGGTGAAGACCTTCAACTCTGTGTATGATGGGAAAGATCTGATCGGCCAGGCCAGAACCGGCACCGGGAAGACCTTCTCGTTCGCTGTTCCTCTGGTGGAGAAGCTGCAGTCTGACATGGAGGACCGCCGGAGAGGCCGAGCACCCAAGGTCTCGCTCTCACACCACACACACGTCAGCAGAGCAGTGCATTATGGGTCCTGCTGCAAACGAGGGCTGTACATGCCATGAAATACACTGTGACGGACACATATTGGCTGATTATCTCAGTCTGATTACAAAAACAAATAGTGTGGACAACCGCTTTATTTTACAACTTTAACTGCAGAAAACAAGGATACTACTTTTCCCAAAATCATTTACTAAATGTAGCCTCTGCTTTAAACCAGTTAAAGATTCCTTAAGGCGAGACACTACAGGTGAAGAGGGTAACATTTTTAACTAGCAGATATCACCATGAAACTTTCCCAGTTGATTAACTTCATTTAGATGAGAAAAAAATGTATTACAAGTTTTCTGTAATTTAATGTTTAAATATGCAAATTAGGCAATATCTAATTAAAAAAATGTTTTTCATTGTGTTCACATATTAGATGGGGAAAAAATTACAGAGGGATTTATGGATATCTACTTTTGTTATCCTGTAAATCAGAATATACTGTCAATGGCCTTAAATGATTTCCGCCATGTTTTTTGGGATAAAATGTTATATAAATCAGGCTAGGAATAATATATTTACAAATCCCTCTGTAAATGTCTTCATAATATAACTAGGTATAAGACTGGAGAGTTTGGTGTATATCGGTGCTACTGAAGTGGAGATTTCAGACTTGGAGAATGAGAGAAATGTCATTTTGAGAAAACGGGCTTTAAAGATTTATCATCAGCCAATGAGATTGCGCATTCAGCCCTTTTACTTTCACGATTGGTCGCTGATAAAAAGGAAATGACCATATTTGGATCCGACAGCATTGTATAGGAGAGAGAGGGACAAAGTGTGGTAAAATAAAGACCTAAATGTGTATTTCTGACTTTTTTTCACCACAAGTCTGAAAGAAGACATGTTATGGAAGACAAATATCCAAAAATCTAAAATAAAACCCCGATGTTTTTGCCTGCCGTGTCTCGCCTTAAATCATCAAGTTAGGCCAACTTTTCTTTCATATAAAATATTCTATAACAAAAAAAACTTTTAATTATTGGAGCTACATGAACTAATGGTGTTCTCCAGCAGGATCTGATGATCACATCATCACACTTATTTACTTCTGATTAGTCACATAAAAATAGTGCAGAATCACAGATTTCTTAGTATCATTGCTCAAGTCAAACTGTTTGATTTATTGTGACATGTTTAGATTTGTTTTCATTCCTTCTTTAAAATCCTGATTCTTACATTGCCAGTTAAAACCTTGGTCGCATTCTGACCTCATGTGGTGCATTGTGGGATATTCAAATGCTGTTTTCACTTATCTTTCCCTGCCTGTTTAAAAAAAAGTTAATTCAGATGTTTGTTTCTTATAGAAGCTTGTCTCCGCCACAGAATAAAACATTTTAAAAGATAATTGCAACTTTTTATCTCCCAATTGCATGTAATAAAGTCAGAATTGCTTGATATAAACATGTAATTCTTGTAATAACAAGTTATTTCTCTCAATTGCGAGTTTATATCTCACAATTCTGACTTAATAACTCGCAATTGTGAGAAAAGTTGCAATTACGTATTTTATTTTTCACTGTGTGGCGGAAACAAGTTTCTATATTTTGGTACGGTTTGTTTTTCTACTAAACGATTGCTCGCGCGTTTAAGCCAAAGCCTTGGGATCAGAAGGTTTGGATCTTGAGAAGCTGGTTCTGCTAAGAGAGGAGAGTTGTGACTGGATGAATGTGTCCCGGCAGGTTCTGGTTCTCGCACCGACTCGAGAGCTTGCGATTCAAGTGTCCAAAGACTTCAAGGACGTCACGAGGAAACTGTCTGTTACGTGTTTCTACGGAGGAAGCTCATACAACCCGCAAGGTAGGAGTCAGATCATCATAACGATGTGTTTGACACACTAGTGACTGTGACTGCATGATCAATGAAAGAAACATTTATAGTTGAGGTGTAACATTTAATAACTGAACTGTGGTGCATCAGTGGAAGCGATCCGCAATGGCATCGACATACTGGTGGGAACGCCGGGCCGGATCAAAGACCATCTGCAGAACAACAAGCTGGACCTGTCTCAGCTCAGACACGTGGTTCTGGACGAGGTGGACCAGATGCTGGACATGGGCTTCGCTGAGCAGGTCGAGGAGATCCTGTCTGCCTCCTATAATAAAGGTAATCGTGTTCACGTCGAGTCCCAGGAGATCTTCAGACTGATTTATAGGGGCTTTCGCACCGGAGGAACCTTTTCATCGTTCCTAGAACTATTGGCGGAAGTTCCCGGATGTCGGCGTGTTCACACCGCAGGAACTAGGAACGATATTAGTTCTAGGAACTCTTTTAGGAAGAACTAATTCACTCCTCCTTCAGAGTCGGGTCTAAACCGGCGCTATAGGAACTATCCGTGACATTAGTGTTCGCTGATTGGCCGAACACACGCGAAACACCAGCACACGCCATTTTAAAAAAGCACACAGATTATAGCCTATACATTTACTCCAGAAACTAACTCTACGAACATGAAAAACAGTGATATATGGACCTCTTGATCTTTACACTGAGGAGAAAATCCAACATGACTTTGAGGAGACCAAGAGAACATTATGTATTTCTGCTCAGCAACACTGGACATCAAACACAAGCTAATAACTCTTCATTACTGTCTACTTTATATGTATAATAGTTCTCTCTAATAACGTATCAGCGCGTCAAAATAAGTCACAACAAGAAGCGTGTCTTGCATCAGAGTTCCTACTGGCGGTGCGAATGCAACGGGAAAACGTTCCTAAGGGAACCATTCGTTCTCGGGGAAACACCCTGGCGGCTCGTTCCTGTAACTGAGTTCCTAGAGCTATCCGGTGCCAAAGCCTCTTATGACTGAACCTTTCAGAAAGTGGCTTTGCATTTGTAAACAGTATTCCTGGACTTTTCCTCTTAGATGCGGCGGAGAAACCACAGACGCTGCTGTTCTCAGCCACGTGTCCCTCATGGGTTTATGACGTGGCCAAGAAATACATGCGCTCTCAGTTCATCCATGTGGATCTCATCGGGAAGAAGACCCAGAAAGCCGCCACCACAGTCGAGGTAACCGTGAACACATGATCTCCGCTCATCGTAAGCTGTTTGGTTCTTCAAACAGAGTTTCTTGGGATGATTTTAAAGGAAAATCTGGGACATATTTTGTCAAAACAGTTTTTGACAATGATGTGACCAAGTGTGTCAGCATTTATTAGGTAAACAGCGTCAGATACAAAGATAATTTTGAAATCAAAACCTATGCAGACAGAAAACATGGAGCTGCTATAAAAAAAACGTAATTTTATTAATGCCTAAAAACACTGATGCTTAAAATCTGTCTCAGTGTTTCTACAACATTTGTAATGAGATTTGAAGAGTATAAACCCTGAAGACTTGCGCTCTGTAAAGTCACTGCAGGTTTTCTCCTCTAGGTGGCGTTAAACACACACACACACACACACACATACACACACACACACACTGATGGGACGGTGTGAAACTGTCATTCTTTCTATCTCGTCTGATGTTTTTCCAGCATGAAAGGGCAGCGAATGACTTGCAGTGCTCACAGGATGAATTAAGCTGTTGCCAAAATGATAATTAACACTTTGTGTTGCAATAATCTCACTGTGAGATTGAGCATGAAGAACATTGTGATCTTTTATTTTTAAAATAAAACATTTACATTGTGATCTTTTACTTTTTATTTTTATTTCTCGTGTGCACCGCGTGCACAGGAGATGTGTTTCTCGTGAGCACGTGAAAGTCTGTATATTTTTATTTTTGCAATGGTCCCTTTAGGAGCTCCGTAGGTTTTAAAGTAATGTTTGGAAAATAACAAAAGTTTCAATTTGTAATTTTGAGATGAAGTAACCTCTTTGTCGTAACCTCTATCAGCCAATCAATACCAGAGGCTGGCATTATGCAAGTTAGCTACAAACATACACGGGTTCAGCAGGAAGTTAGACTGAATTGCTGACTGCTCATTTCAGTTCAGTATCGATTCTTTCACTCCGTTTATCTGCACTTTGATCTCTGAAACTTTGCAGACCATACTTTTTACATTCACAAACAGCTTTACACACTACACAAGGAAATATCTGAAAAAGCATAATTGTTTTTAAAAGAAAAGTCCCCCATACCTGCTGTTTAAAGCACTTGTCTGTCGCACAGCACCTGGCCATCGCGTGTCACTGGTCTCAGCGGGCGTCGGTCATCGGTGATGTCATCCAGGTGTACAGCGGCAGCCACGGCCGAACCATCGTCTTCTGTGAGACCAAGAGAGAGGCCACTGAGCTCTCCATGAGCACGTCCATCAAACAGGTGCGCCCGCAGCACAGAACGCTAACACGCCTGTAACACACTAATGACAAATCTGTAACACCTATTACACGCCTGTGACACACTAATGACAAATCTGTAACACACCTGTTGCACACCTGTGACACACTTACAAATCTGTAACACACCTATAACACGCCTGTGACACACCAATGACAAGTCTGTAAACCACCTATAAACACGTCTGACAAACCTGTAACACACTTACAAATCTGTAACACACCTATAACACGCCTGTGACACTTACAAATCTGTAACACCTATTACACACCTGTAACATACTTACAAATCTGTAACACGCCTGTGACACACTAATGACAAATCTGTAACACACCTATTACACGCCTGTGACACACTTACAAATCTGTGACACGCCTGTGACACACCTGTGACACACCAATGACAAGTCTGTAAACCACCTATAAACACGTCTGACAAACCTGTGACACACTTACAAATCTGTAACACACCTATAACACGCCTGTGACACACTAATGACAAATCTGTAACACCTATTACACGCCTGTGACACACTTACAAATCTATAACACGCCTGTGACACCAATGACAAGTCTGTAAACCACCTATAAACACGTCTGACAAACCTGTAACACACTTACAAATCTGTAACACACCTATAACACGCCTGTGACACACTTAAAAATCTGTAACACACCTATAACACGCCTGTGACACACTAATGACAAATCTGTAACACACCTATTTACACACCTGTAACATACTTACAAATCTGTAACACACCTATAACACGCCTGTGACACACTAATGACAAATCTGTAACACACCTATAACACGCCTGTGACACACTAATGACAAATCTGTAACACACCTATTACACGCCTGTGACACTTACAAATCTGTAACACACCTATTACACGCCTGTGACACACTAATGACAAATCTGTAACACACCTATTACACACCTGTAACATACTTACAAATCTGTAACACACCTATTACACACCTGTAACATACTTACAAATCTGTAACACACCTATTACACACCTGTAACATACTTACAAATCTGTAACACACCTATTACACGCCTGTGACACACTAATGACAAATCTGTAACACACCTATTACACGCCTGTGACACATTTACAAATCTGTAACACACCTATAACACGCCTGTGACACACCAATGACAAGTCTGTAAACCACCTATGAACACGTCTGACAAACCTGTGACACACTTACAAATCTGTAACACACCTATAACACGCCTGTGACACACTTACAAATCTGTAACACCTATAACACGCCTGTGACACACCAATGACAAGTCTGTAAACCATCTATAAACACGTCTGACAAACCTGTAACACACTTGTGACACGCCTGCAACGACACCTTTAACACACCTGTGAGACGCATGTAACACATCTGACACACACTTGTAACAAGACACCTATAACACACCTGACACACACCTGTAACAGCACACCATACACACACACACACACACACACACACACACACACACACACACACACACACACACACACACACACCTGTAATGACACACCTGTAACGGCACACCTGACACACACTTGTAACGACACACCTGACCTGACGCACACGTAACGACACACCTGTAACAGCACACCTGACACACACTTGTAACGACACACACTTGTAACGACACACCTGTACTGACACACCTGTCCTGACACACCTGTAACAGCACACCTCACACACACCTGTGACAGCACACCTGACCTGACACACACTTGTAACGACACACCTGTACTGACACACCTGTCCTGACACACCTGTAACAGCACACCTCACACACACCTGTGACAGCACACCTGACCTGACACACACTTGTAACAACACACCTGTAACAGCACACCTGACACACCTGTAAAGACACACCTGACCTGACACACACCTGTAACAGCACACCTGACACACACCTGTAACAGCACACCTAACACACACCTGTGCGTCTGCTGGTGTGTGACTCTGGGTTGTGTGTTTCAGAGTGCGCAGACGCTGCACGGAGACATCGCCCAGAAGCAGAGGGAGATCACGCTGAAGGGCTTCAGGAACGGCACGTTCGAGGTGCTGGTGGCCACCAATGTGGCGGCGCGCGGCCTGGACATCCCCGAGGTGGACCTGGTCATCCAGTGCTCCCCGCCAAACGTACGGCAGCCCGCTCTTTTCAATATCACTGCAGTTTATACTGCAGAAATATACTTCATATCTTTAAGGCCCGATCATACTATAAATGATCATTCTAAAAATAATAGTTATAGTTTTTTTTCTAAATCAGTCACCACAATGATAACGACACAGAGGAATGATATCGCTGGAATCTTTAAGGATGTTTTTTTTTTTTTTAGCTGATGAATAATAGAATCAGAATCCATCCTGTTTTTAATGAGACAGATGACACAACTGAAAACAAAACTTTTAATAAACAGAGCAATATTGTATATAGTTTTAGTTGTCTTTATAGTTATAGTTGTTGCTGTCTAAAACATGCCTATAAGCTGCGGTGGATCTTTTAATGCTTTAGGATGGTTTTTTTTCTTTCGTATTTTAGCGCACGTTTACTTGTTCCGTTAACCACTGCCACCAGTAGACCCTGTTGATGGATTCTTTGCTCTGTAGTTTGTAAAGATGTGTTTAGTATTTAACTCTCCTGTTGTAACGAGCGTGATCTTCACACACAGGACGTGGAGTCGTATATCCACCGGTCGGGCCGCACTGGCAGAGCCGGGAGAACAGGCGTGTGCATCTGCTTCTACCAGCGCAAGGAGGAGAACCAGCTCCTGTATGTGGAGCAGAAAGCGGTGAGACGCTAGTCCTTTAACTGGTTAATGTGGGTTAACCAACAAACAATGAATTAATGTAATGTAATTTGTGATCAGACAGGCATAAAAATGTAATTTTTCTTTTTCCTGTCTTTTTTTCTTCTTTTTTTTAAAGCTGCAGTCCAGTCCGTAACTTTTTTTGGGTTGAAAATTATCCAAAATAAATTTGGGTTAGTACATAACCAGCCAGTGTTCAAAACTCTCTGCTTGCCTTAGCTCGACATTAAACTTGTAATAATGTCTTTAACTCCAGTTGTACTGGTGGATTTCCGCGGGAAATTCGAGTCTTTTCGAGAAATGTCTTTGCGTCATTACGTCACATCTGTCCACATAAAGTCACATCTGTCCAATCTGTCCACATAGTCACATCTGTCCACATAGTCACATCTGTCCAATCTGTCCACATAAAGTCACATCTGTACTCAGTCACATCTGTCCACATAAAGAAGAGTCTCAGCTAGTCGGCTATGAGTGTGATGATGTTGGAGGTGGAGATTTGTAGCCTTTTCTCACAGCACTTGATATAATTAAACTTATCAATTTGATGGCGGATCCAGAAAGGTTCAAACGACGATCACCAGGGACTTCAGATTTCAGAGTGGCTACAGAAATAAAGAGACTGCAACCGGCTCATGCGAAAACAAGGATAATATCGGAAGGGCATTAAATGTCACGCAATGCTGATGTTGTTAACATTAACAAAGTATAATTTGCTCGGTTTGACATGATATGATGAGCGATCGTTAGATTTAATCAGCATGGTTTACTGCTATGCTTTTTTCCCTTAGTTGGTCAGAACAAAAGTGGATGTTACTTGTTCAGATTTTCACATTTTCCGGTGAAAATTCTTATGTTGGTCATACTTTCCAAAAGTAGAATCTGTGATTGTGAATGCCAGGATCCACACCGGCGGCGACTGACAGCCGCACATTCTCCTCAAAACATCGGATTCATCCACGCTGTGCCGTGCCGAGGCACAACCCACGTAAAGCTGATCATTCCATGGATAACTGCAATTGCAGATTGTGAACAGAGATGGCGACAAAGATGAAAAACTACGGACTGCAGCTTTAACTTTCAGAATTTTAAAAACAGTGACGAAATAATTCTAAATGTTTAATTTCCCACAGACCCTCCTCAAGTTTTACATCTAATTATTTTGTTTGTTTTAATATAACAGTATTTATGACAAACCTTCCTAAAATTGTGAGGTGTAAATAAATGGTCTCACTTTATATTAGGTGTCTTTAACTACTATGTACTTGCATCAGAGTTAGTTATGCACAATGTTCTTATTTGTTGTAAAACACGTATGCTGATATCGAGGTGGATACGGGTCAAGCTAGGACTGGTTTGCTGGTTGTGTATGTTTAAGGGGTTAGCAGTTTCATTTTAGATGTCATTAGAGAAATTAATCACAGCTGCAAGTATTTAAAAAAATGTAAGTACAATGTAAAAACATGAATGTACACAATAAATGCATTGGATCAAATTATTAATTTAAATGTTAGTACATAGTAGTCAAAGACTCTTAATATGGTGTCAGTCTAACAAATTATGGGGTTTTTTTAATGGTTAAATCTTGTTCACCTCCTTCAGGGAATCACCTTTAAACGGGTCGGGGTCCCGACAGCCAACGAGATCGTCCAGTCCTCCAGTAAAGACGCCGTCAGGTCAGAGACCAAACAAATGATGCACATTAGTCACACATTAATATGATGCTCATATGATGCACATTAGTCTTCGATGTTCTGACACTTGCTTTGAACAGAGGCCATGCTGATGCTAATTCAAAATATATCAGCTGATATTTGACTGGTTTTGTCCGTCCTTCTGTTAGACTGTCTCACACATGAATTATGTTGAATATCTGTCAGCTGTTAAATTTAACTACACAATTAGATAATACCAGTTTAGCTCAACCAATCACCAAGCAATGCTTCATTTTGTTCAGTCTGTGTGTAAAAAGAGCATAATTAATAATATTTTTTTTCTCCCAAATGTTTATAAATGTCTGTGTTTATCACTCGGATAAGCCGCCTCATGTACGCTGGTGTGTGTTTATCACACTAAAAAGATTCTACTTTCAGGTTCCTGGACTCGGTTCCGGCGTCTGCGGTGGAGCATTTCCGCGCTGCGGCTAATGAGTTAATCGAGGCGCGCGGGGCGGTGGAGGCGCTAGCAGCAGCGCTAGCTCACATCTCAGGAGCCACGAGTCTCGAGCAGAGATCTCTCATGAGCTCCGACACTGTACGTCACACATACTATCCCAACACTATATCACACACCATATCATAACGTCATACACTATATAATTTATTCCTGTGATCAAAGGTGAATTTTCAGTATAATTACTCCAGTCTTCAATGTGAGAGTGAGTGTGAGGAGGGAGAGTGTGAGGAGGGAGAGTGTGAGGAGGGAGAGTGTGAGGAGGGAGAGTGTGAGGAGGGAGAGTGTGAGGAGGGAGAGTGTGAGGAGGGAGAGTGTGAGGAGGGAGAGTGTGAGGAGGGAGAGTGTGAGCGTGAGGAGAGAGTGTGCGAGAGGAGAGGGAGAGTGAGCGTGAGGAGAGGGAGAGTGAGCGTGAGGAGAGGGAGAGAGTGAGCCTGAGGAGAGGGAGAGAGTGAGCGTGAGGAGAGGGAGAGAGTGAGCCTGAGGAGAGGGAGAGAGTGAGCGTGAGCGTGAGGAAGAGTGAGTGAGGAGAGAGCGAGTGAGCGTGAGGAGAGAGAGTGAGCGTGAGGAGAGGGAGAGAGTGAGCGTGAGGAGAGTGAGCGTGAGGAGAGTGAGCGTGAGGAAGAGTGAGAGAGAGGAGAGAGAGAGTGAGCGTGAGGAGAGGGAGAGAGTGAGCGTGAGGAAGAGTGAGAGAGGAGAGAGAGAGTGAGTGTGAGGAGAGAGAGTGAGCGTGAGGAGAGGGAGAGAGTGAGCCTGAGGAGAGGGAGAGAGTGAGCGTGAGGAGAGAGAGTGAGCGTGAGGAGAGGGAGAGAGTGAGCCTGAGGAGAGGGAGAGAGTGAGCGTGAGGAGAGTGAGCGTGAGGAAGAGTGAGTGAGGAGAGAGAGAGTGAGCGTGAGGAGAGAGAGTGAGCGTGAGAAGAGGGAGAGAGTGAGCCTGAGGAGAGGGAGAGAGTGAGCGTGAGGAGAGTGAGCGTGAGGAAGAGTGAGAGAGAGGAGAGAGAGAGTGAGTGTGAGGAGAGAGAGTGAGCGTGAGGAGAGGGAGAGAGTGAGCCTGAGGAGAGGGAGAGAGTGAGCGTGAGGAGAGAGAGTGAGCGTGAGGAGAGGGAGAGAGTGAGCCTGAGGAGAGGGAGAGAGTGAGCGTGAGGAGAGTGAGCGTGAGGAGAGTGAGCGTGAGGAGAGTGAGCGTGAGGAGAGTGAGCGTGAGGAGAGTGAGCGTGAGGAGAGTGAGCGTGAGGAGAGTGAGCGTGAGGAGAGTGAGCGTGAGGAGAGTGAGCGTGAGGAGAGTGAGCGTGAGGAAGAGTGAGTGAGGAGAGAGAGAGTGAGCGTGAGGAGAGAGAGTGAGCGTGAGGAGAGAGAGTGAGCGTGAGGAGAGGGAGAGAGTGAGCCTGAGGAGAGGGAGAGAGTGAGCGTGAGGAGAGTGAGCGTGAGGAGAGTGAGCGTGAGGAGAGTGAGCGTGAGGAGAGAGAGTGAGCGTGAGGAGAGAGAGTGAGCGTGAGGAGGGAGAGAGTGAGCGTGAGGATAGTGAGTGTGAGGAAGAGTGAGGAGAGGGAGAGAGTGAGCGTGAGGAGAGTGAGCGTGAGGAGAGTGAGCGTGAGGAGAGTGAGCGTGAGGAGAGTGAGCGTGAGGAGAGTGAGCGTGAGGAGAGTGAGCGTGAGGAGAGTGAGCGTGAGGAGAGTGAGCGTGAGGAGAGTGAGCGTGAGGAGAGTGAGCGTGAGGAGAGTGAGCGTGAGGAGAGTGAGCGTGAGGAGAGTGAGCGTGAGGAGAGTGAGCGTGAGGAGAGTGAGAGTGAGCGTGAGGAGAGTGAGAGTGAGGAGAGTGAGCGTGAGGAGAGTGAGCGTGAGGAGAGTGAGCGTGAGGAGAGTGAGCGTGAGGAGAGTGAGCGTGAGGAGAGTGAGCGTGAGGAGAGTGAGCGTGAGGAGAGTGAGCGTGAGGAGAGTGAGCGTGAGGAGAGTGAGCGTGAGGAGAGTGAGCGTGAGGAGAGTGAGCGTGAGGAGAGTGAGCGTGAGGAGAGTGAGCGTGAGGAGAGTGAGCGTGAGGAGAGAGTGTGAGGAGAGTGAGCGTGAGGAAGAGTGAGTGAGTGTGAGGAGAGAGAGTGAGTGTGAGGAGAGAGAGTGAGTGTGAGGAGAGAGAGTGAGTGTGAGGAGAGAGAGTGAGCGTGAGGAGAGTGAGAGTGAGCGTGAGGAGAGTGAGCGTGAGTAGAGTGAGCGTGAGGAAGAGTGAGAGTGAGTGTGAGGAGAGAGAGTGAGTGTGAGTGTGAGGAGAGAGTGAGTGTGAGTGTGAGGAGAGAGAGTGAGTGTGAGGAGAGTTCTCCCAGATGGGAATCTGTGTGTTCTCTCTGAACGGTTGTGAACGTTCTGTTGTTCTCAGGGATTCGCCACTATGACACTGAGCTGCTCTCAGGAGATGCACAACATCGGCTTCGCCTGGCGAGGCCTAAAGGAGCAGCTCGGAGAAGAGATCGACGAACACATCCGGCGGATGACCTTCCTCAAGGGCAAGAAGGTGCTCACGCTCTTCACACACTCTTCTCACTCTTCACACACTCTTCTCATGCTCTTCACACGCTCTTCACACGCTCTTCACACACTCTTCTCATGCTCTTCTCATGCTCTTCACACGCTCTCCACACGCTCTTCTCATGCTCTTCACACGCTCTTCTCACTCTTCACACTCTTCTCATGCTCTTCACACGCTCTTCACACGCTCTTCACACACTCTTCTCATGCTCTTCTCATGCTCTTCACACGCTCTCCACACGCTCTTCTCATGCTCTTCACACTCTTCTCATGCTCTTCACACGCTCTTCACACACGCTTCACACACTCTTCACACACTCTTCTCATGCTCTTCACACGCTCTTCACACACTCTTCACACACTCTTCACACACTCTTCACACACTCTTCACACACTCTTCTCACTCTTCACACGCTCTTCAAATGCTCTTCAAACGCTCTTCACACGCTCTTCACACGCTCTTCACACGTTCTTCACACACTCTTCTCGTGCTCTTCACACACGCTTCACACACTCTTCTCATGCTCTTCACACGCGCTTCACACACTCTTCACACGCTCTTCTCACTCTTCACACGCTCTTCACACGCTCTTCACACGCTCTTCACAAGCTCTTCACACACTCTTCACACACTCTTCTCACTCTTCACACACTCTTCTCGTGCTCTTCACACGCTCTTCACACACGCTTCACACACTCTTCTCATGCTCTTCACACGCGCTTCACACACTCTTCTCACTCTTCACAAACACTCTTCTCATGCTCTTCACACGCTCTTCACACACTCTTCTCACTCTTCACACGCTCTTCACACGCTCTTCACACACTCTTCTCGTGCTCTTCACACGCTCTTCACACACTCTTCTCACTCTTCACACACTCTTCTCGTGCTCTTCACATGCTCTTCACACACGCTTCACTCACTCTTCACACACTCTTCTCATGCTCTTCACACGCTCTTCACACACGCTTCACACACTCTTCTCACTCTCTTCTCACTCTTCACACACTTCTCTCATGCTCTTCACACGCTCTTCACACACTCTTCTCATGCTCTTCACACGCTCTTCACACACTCTTCTCACTCTTCACACACTCTTCTCATGCTCTTCACACACTCTTCACGCTCTTCACACGCTCTTCACACACGCTTCACTCACTCTTCACACACTCTTCTCATGCTCTTCACACGCTCTTCACACACGCTTCACACACTCTTCTCACTCTCTTCTCACGCTCTTCACACACTCTTCTCATGCTCTTCACACACTCTTCACACACTCTTCTCACTCTTCACACACTCTTCTCATGCTCTTCACACACTCTTCACACTCTCTTCACATGCTTTACACACGCTCATCACACTCTTCTCATGCTCCTTCTCATGCTCTTCACACACTCTTCACACACTCTTCTCATGCTTTACACACACTCTTCTCATGCTTTACACACACTCTTCTCATGCTTTTCACACACTCATCTGGTGTGGTCAGTGTTGGGTGACAATCTCACAGTTTGGTGTCAATAGGGGCTTTCGCACCGGAGGAACCTTTTCATAGTTCCTAGAACTATTGGCGGAAGTTCCCGGATGTCGGCGTGTTCGCACTGCAGGAACTAGGAACGATTTAAGTTCTAGGAACTCTTTTAGAGGAACTAATTTACTCCTACTTAGACCTAGTCGGTCTAAACCGGCGCTATAGGAACTATCCGTGACATTAGTGTTCGCTGATTGGCCGAACGCATGCGAAACACCAGCACACACCATTTTAAAAAAGCACACAGATTATAGCCTATATATTTACTCCAGAAACTAACTCTACGAACATGGAAAACAGTGATAGATGGAGCTCTTAAAAAAAAAAGAAAATCCAAACTAACTTTGAGGAGACCAAGTATTTCTGCTCAGCAACACTAGACATCAACCACACGCCATATGTTAATAACTCTTCATTACTGTCTACTTTTATGTATAATAGTTCTCTCTAATAACGTATTAGACAGGAGTGTTGGTCAGATCGTAACCTAATGAACACGGAGAATGCGAGCGCTGTTTGTTTGCTCAGACTCTGCCGTTCTCAAAATAAAGGTCCGCCGCGCCATCAAAATAAGTCACAACAAGAAGCGTGTCTTGCGTCACTTCAGAGTTCCTGCTGGCGGTGCGAACGCAACCAGGAAAACGTTCCTAAGGGAACCATTAGTTCTCGGGGAAACACCCTGTTGGCTCGTTCCTGTAACTGAGTTCCTAGAGCTATCCGGTGTGAAAGCCCCTACAGTGTCTCAGTGATACAGCCTCAGATGCTGATTGGCATCATGCTATTACATTTTTGATGCGGTATACGAAAATAATTTTGTCTATCAATGCAAAATCAGTACGTTTTTGCTGGCATGGGCAGCTCGAATTTGGTGAAAATCTTACAAGCGTTCATATAAAAGTATGTTAACTTTTGAATGCAAAGCTTTCTTGTGCTTTTGTCAACTTTGTCCACCTCTTTTCTCCTTGCACAGACCTGACTAATCCATCATCTGACTTAATCATCTATGACTAATCAATCATCTATGATCGGTTTATCAAGGACTTGTTGCAGACCTATGTTATTGTTAATATATATTACATTATTTTTATATATTAAGTATAAAAAAGTCACTTAACACCCACGATATACTGATGATCACTGTGAAATACTTCTACATCACGCTAGAATGTAAACTAACTAAATGAACGATGAGACTCAACGTTCTGCTTCTGTTTTGAAGAGTTTGAGTGGAAATGTTCTTGATGTTCTGTATGGGAAAGATGCAGTGTGTAACGTGTCATGTGTTTGTGTTTCTCTCAGGGTGTGTGTTTCGACGTCCCAGCCGATAAACTGAAAGAGATCCAGGTATGTGTGTTTGGAGTCGTTTGTAAAGCGAGACTCGAGGGACGTGTCCGTACAAACGTCCAGCTGATTCCCCTTCCCCAAGCCACTCGCTCTCGGGTTTCACCAGTGCAGGCTTGTCAACAGACACGTGTGTGTGTGTGTGTGTGTGTGTGTGTGTGTGTGTGTGTGTGTGTTTGCGCATTCGCTGACTCGGCTTGTTTCTGTCACTGTTCATTTTGACAGCAAATTTTTATTTAGTTTTAGTCATATTCTTTTGACTAAAATGCCATTTTCTCACAATTCTGACTTTTTATTTAAGAATTGCGAGTTATAAAATGAAAATTGCGTGTTATAAAGTCAGAATTGAGATGTAAACTCGCAATTGTGAGATAAAAAGTCGCAATTATCTTTTAAAATTGTTTTATTCTGTGGTGGAAACAATTAAGCTTCCATAGAATACAGGCATTGAAGAGTTGTCATAAACTTCATTAGTGATGATCCTGAATCAGCTGAATGCTTTTAGATTTTCCCCTTAATTAATGTCATTAACATATAAAAGAGCACCAATCAACATCCAAATCCTTTAGAAAACCTGCAGTTCTCCTACTTTCCACTTCAAATACCGTTTTTATAAATATGGACGTTTTATAAAAGGCCCATTATTTTTACTTTTCCATTTTGTTCCAATAGCAAAATAAAACAGTTTCATGACTTTCCAAAAGAGGAAAAATATTTAGAGAGATTGATTACGTTGGTCAGAAGAGAGAAAGATGACAAATTTAATACCAAGCTAATAAAACACAAGAGTATATTGTTATAAATGTATCTGTATAATAAACAGTCTGAATTGTTTGAGTCTAGTTTTAGTCGATGAAATCATTTTGACCAAATGTGCGGATCCAGTTGCACCAAATGCACATCTGATATTATTCTCACAACTGTGCGTTCTGTAAAGACATAACCCACTGTGTACGTGAAGACTCTCCAAAACACATTTAGACATAAGTGTGTGTGTTTGTCCATTCAGACGCGAAAGAGCTCATTTAGGACTCGTGCTGTGTGTAGTTTACTATGTGCATGGCTGCACGCTTCGTGTGTGTGTGTGTGTGTGTGCACAGAAAACCGTACTGAATAGAGTTCGTTTGCGCCACGCTCATTCAGATCTAGCGATACATCTGCTCTTCTCGTTCTCCCAGACGTCTACATGTTTGAGCGTTTGGAACGAAACGTGCATCCAGCGCGTGCTAACTCCTGTCCCGCATCCAGCGCGTGCTAACTCGTGTCCCGCATCCAGCGCGTGCTAACTCGTGTCCCGCATCCAGCGCGTGCTAACTCGTGTCCCGCATCCAGCGCGTGCTAACTCCTGTCCCGCATCCAGCGCGTGCTAACTCGTGTCCCGCATCCAGCGCGTGCTAACTCGTGTCCCGCATCCAGCGCGTGCTAACTCGTGTCCCGCATCCAGCGCGTGCTAACTCCTGTCCCGCATCCAGCGCGTGCTAACTCCTGTCCCGCATCCAGCGCGTGCTAACTCCTGTCCCGCATCCAGCGCGTGCTAACTCGTGTCCCGCATCCAGCGCGTGCTAACTCGTGTCCCGCATCCAGCGCGTGCTAACTCGTGTCCCGCATCCAGCGCGTGCTAACTCGTGTCCCGCATCCAGCGCGTGCTAACTCGTGTCCCGCATCCAGCGCGTGCTAACTCGTGTCCCGCATCCAGCGCGTGCTAACTCGTGTCCCGCATCCAGCGCGTGCTAACTCGTGTCCCGCATCCAGCGCGTGCTAACTCGTGTCCCGCATCCAGCGCGTGCTAACTCGTGTCCCGCATCCAGCGCGTGCTAACTCGTGTCCCGCATCCAGCGCGTGCTAACTCCTGTCCCGCATCCAGCGCGTGCTAACTCGTGTCCCGCCGGCACGTTATTCAAACATGCACATCATCCCCACACACATCAGTTCTGACTCCATTTCTTACCAAATCCTCCCTACCGAACATTTGCATCTAGTTTTTATCCGTTGACGAAAATGTCAACAGGTTTTTGTCATTCAAAACTTTTTTTTGTTCTCGTCTCGTTTTCGTCTGAAATTTTGTTGACGAAAATAATGAAGTTAAAGGTACAGTGTGTAATATTTAGGAGGATCTGTTGACAGAAATGCAATATCATATTCATAACTGTTGTCAGTGGTGTATAAAGACCTTACATAATGAACCGTTATGTGTTTATTAGCTTAGAATGAGGCATTTCTCTCTACACACACCGCGGGTCCGCTTACATCCACATGTTTCTACGGTGGCCCTGAACGGACAAATGCGTTTCGTCACTATGTTGTTCTTCGTGTAAAGAAGCTTCAGCTAAAGTCAGCGAATAAAACACTGACACAATGATGAACAAGTGACAATAATATTCACAACAACATCGTTTCACTGAAAAATTAAGTAAACCTAATTTCTTCATTTATCTTTGTAAAGAAACCTCATTATTTAACTGGCTACTCTCTGCTGTCTCAGACGACGACATCACTTCCTGTCGGCCAGCGTAACTTCGGTTTGGTGCAATTCGCAACCTCACCACTAGATGCCACTAAAACTTACACACTGCACCTTTAACATCAGTTGTGACTGAATCTATTCCCCAATCGGCCCTACCGAACATGTTCGTCTAGTTTTTATTCGTTGACGAAAATGTCAACAGATTTTCGTCATAATTATTGTCATTCAAAACTTTTTTTAATTTAGTTTGTGTTTCGATTTCGTCTGTGAAAAAAATGTTGTTGACAAAAATAACGACGGAAATGATTGGTCAAGGAAGTGAACGGTGTTTTGTGTGTGTCTACAGGAGAAGTGGCAGGACGGCCGGCGCTGGCAGCTCTCCGTCGCCACAGAGCTCCCCGAGATGGAGCAGAACACACGTCTCACCGGCGAACGCACACCTGGAGGCTTCGGGGGATTCGGTGGACGAGGAGGAGGACGAGGACGAGGAGGAGGAGGAGGAAGAGGAGGAGGAGGAGGAGGAGGAGGAAGAGGACGATCCTTCGGCTTCAAGGGCAACAACGGCTTCGGTGGGAAACGGGGAAGAGGAGGCGCTCAGAAACGAAGCTTCAGTCAGGCGTTTGATTACTGATGGAGGACTGTGATGGTCTGACGGACTGTCGTGTTTTTATTACCCTTTCATTCATACTCACTCTTTACTGGAGTGTTACGACCCATTAAATAGGCTGATTGCTTTCACGTGCAGTTGTGCTATTTATATGATGAATTCCACTGATATTAAAGTGGTTGAAACTACACCGCGACTGATGCTTTTTGTTTGTTTTCCTCATAAGGTGGTCATTCTCTGGCTCGTATTCTTACAAGGGCTTGAATGAAGTGTGACATTGCAAACCAGTTTTTTTCTTTTTCATTTTACTAGAAAATAATCAAATTATACTGTAACATGAATCATAATAGAAAAAGAGAGAGCCTTATTTTACAGTCAGTCCTATGGAAGCTCGTTTCCACCGTGGAAATAAAATTAAAAATCCTTTTTTTTTTCTTGCAATTCTGAGTTTCATAACTTCTAATTCTAACCTTTTTACTCGCAATTACGAGTTTGTCACAAACTAAAAAAAACAGAAAGAGTCAGAATTATTGTCACAATCCGGAGGAATAAAAAGTCTGCATTTTGAGATTAAAGGTCAGTTTTTGTTAAAGTCCCTTTTTAGTCAATCATTTTATCCCTTAAAACTCTTTAATCACCAACATTACATATTTAAATGTTTTTTCCTTGAAAATTATGTCTTCATGCCTTAAATATCTTGAATGTAACTCGACACCCTTGCCTCATTTAGTATGCGCGGTTCTATGAATATGCAAATGAGCCCCGCCTCCACTCACTCACTCAGCTCAGAGATCCACTGGTTGACGATCACACGTTGATCTGATTGGTTACAAGGTAGTTTGTGACGTCAGAAACACCAGCGATTTCAAAGTGTGTTTTTGAGACTGTCTTTGGTTCACTGCAGTTTTAAGGAGGAAATACTCAGCAATGCTGTCGACTTATGAACTTACACATGCTTTGTCTTAAAGCATATTAAAAACACCACATTTAAAGTTCATAATGGAAACGAGCTTTCATTCAGTTTCGCTTAACCAGCTAATCAAGGTCTTCAGGATCGGCCACCAGACGCTGCAGGGCAGGAGCACACGTTCCTGCGGTTCTTAACGCTTCATCACATTTTTGTCCTTCGTGTTCATTTGGGAATGAGGGCGACACGCAAATGAATCCACAGAATGAACTTTATTTAAAGACTTGGAAAATAAAATGGCTAATATCTTCTCTGGGAACCTCGTGTCACTATGATCAGTGACCCAACCGTAAACTCAGGATCACTCAGGAAGCATCTCGTGTCCATTAATGAATGTGCGTCTCCTTCAGTTGATAAAGCGAGTGGTGAAGATGAAGCTGGTTGTGTTGGTCAGTCGTATTGGCCGGACGAGGTGTTGTGAATGTTGCAGTCTGTCTGGAAGGAGTAGCCGGAGAACTCCATCGTCTCACCTGAAAGCAGAGGCGTTCACAGATTTCAGTGGCACATCTCCTACATTAGCTAATGAGAATGATGGTTTGTTTGCTGTGATCATTGACACAAGTTGAGGATGTGCAGATGTTTTCTTACACAGGCATCCCATCCACATGGAGTTGGGTCTCCAGCCTCTGTCGCTCTCGTACGACGGACTCCAGTGATCCAAGTTCTTCAGGTGATCCACAATCTGCAGGAGAGAAGCACATGGTCTTGAGCTTTTCTCACTCAAACACTGAGCTAATGAGGTCTACCATCAACCAGACCCAAGAAGAAATACACAACCTGTGCATGTTGACAGAAAACGAGCTGACAAAAAGATGATATCTTATATTTGGTGATGATACAGCATTATGAGAGATTTATTGGCTTGGTAAAAAGCTGGTTGTTTTTGACCTGGAACACCAAATTAAGTAAAAGATCTTCAGCACAACACAAGAGAACAGTTTAAACCAGTTTGTGAAGACTATTAAAGTCTTGTGTGGTTGTTGAAGTGATCGATACAGATGCAGGAAACCCTAGACCGGGGAGGGATTCCAGAAAGCAGGTTAAGCAACTTAACCAGGGTTAGTTTACTCAGAGGAAACCCATAAACTCAACTTTGGGTTCCAAAATCTGTAGTTTCAGGGTAAGTAGCCGTTGCAACTAAACGTTAGAAAACAGCCGGAAGGTTTGAAAATCTTGGTGTTTTTCTGAAAATCTTGCAGATTTTTTTTTTATATATTTTTAACGATTTTTTAAAAATCTTGCAGTCTCTCGGACAGACCGATCCATTGTGGTTTGGTGGTTAGGATATTTGAGTGTAAGATCCAGTTGCAACATCTGTTCATGTTTATCAGACAGAAGCAAAGCTTCACCCTTTAAAGCTTCAGCAAGAGATCTTTGACGTCCTGAGGTCTCTTTGTTCAACCATCAGCTGATGTTAAATCCATGCTGTTATATTATGATTATTTTACATTTGACTCCTGAGTTACCAATGAATGCTATGGACGCTTGTTTCCGACACAGAATAAAAAATAAAAAAGGTAATTACGATTCTGCCTTTTTAATTGAGATATAAACTCGCAATCGCGAGAAATAAACAAAAAATTCTGACTTTTTATCTCAGAATCGCATGTTTATATCTCGATAACACGCAATTGGGAGATATAAACTCGCATTTGAAAATAAAGTCAGAATTGCGAGATATAAACTCGCAATTGTGAGATAAAAGTCGCAATTATCTTTTAAAATGTAAAATATTCTGTGGCGGAAACAATTAATCTAACATAGAATACAGGCATTGAAGAGTTGTCATGAACTTGAGTAGTGATGAAGCGAAACTACAGTGAAAACAGGACCTCGTTTATAAAGTGTTCTGTAGAAACCGTTTTTATAAATATGGACGTTTTATAAATGAGGCCCATTATTTTTGCTTTTCCATTTGTTCCAATAGCAAAATCAAAAACAGTTTCATAAGCTTGTTTCCGCCACAGTATAAAAAATAAAAAAGACAATTGTGACTTTATATCTTGCAATTTCTGAGACAAAAATTCGCAAAATCTTTTCAAATGTTTTATTCTGTGGCGTAAACAAGCTTCCCTAGTTTCATGACCTTCCAAAAGAGGGGAAAAGTATTGAGAGATTGATTACGTTGGTCAGAAGAGAGAAAGATGACAAATGTAATGCCAGGCTAATATAAAACAAAGTATATTAAATGTACATAAGATTTTTTTTATTTTTTTTTTATGAAAGTGCAAATGTTATTACTGTGGAAACATCTCATATTCATCCATCTTACCTTCAGCACTGCTTCTGTCTGCTCGTGCTCCTCTGTTCTGTTCATCTGCAGTCCTGCGGAGGTAATCAGGCATTTAACCCTTTACTGTCCTGTCCTCGACTGTGGACAAGAGTTTAGATCAGTACTGTACCCTGTGAGCAGTAGATGGCCGGTCTCTCCTCCTCAAAACCCTTGGGAAGATCCTCTTTTCTCAGCGCCTCTGCTGTGGAACCGCCTCGATCGTCTGAATACTTCCAGAAGGCCTCTGAAGACACACGGGAGAGATGTGTTCAGATTACTGTGGACGGAGGTTGGTGTTTGAGTGTGCCAGCTGTCATTGGTAAGTACCTGTAAATCTCTCCAGCGGTAAGCTCCTTTGTGTCGGTGGTGGAGGCGACGCTGCTTTACGATCGGTTTCCAAACACCGTAATGCTGAAGAGAAACACGTTACATCACATGAGTCTTATTTATGCATTAGTAAAACTGATCCAAATCACATTTAGGAGCATTTCATGCAAATCAATATTGGTAGTAAATGCATTGTTGGCTATATTTGACAAATTGCTTTTGAAAGTCACTTTGTAGAAAAGCTTGTTTCCAACACGGAATAAAAAAATATTTTCGACCTTTTTCTCGAAAATTTGAGTTTTTTTCTGGCAATTGCAAGTTTATATCTCGCAATTCTGACTTTTTATATCTCGCAATTCTGACTTTTACTCGCAATTGCAAGTTCATATCTCGCAATTCTTACTTTTTATATCTCGCAATTCTGACCTTTTTATTGCAATTGAATTCAGACTTTATCGCATTTGCAAGTTTATATCTCGCAATTCTGACTTTTCCTCGCATTTGTAAGTTTATATCTCACAATTCTGACTTTTCCTCGCATTTGCAAGTTTATATCTCGCAATTCTGACTTTTCCTCGCATTTGTAAGTTTATATCTCACAATTCTGACTTTTTCAGAATTTCAAGTTTATATCTCGCAATTCTAAATATTTCCTCGCAATTGCAAGTTAATATCTCGCAATTCTGACTTTTTCCTTGCAATTGCAAGTTTATATCTCGCAATTCTGACCTTTTTATCGCAATTGAATTCAGACTTTATCGCATTTGCAAGTTTATATCTCGCAATTCTCACTTTTTCCTTGCAATTGCAAATTTATCTCACAATTCTGACTTTAACAATTGCAAGTTTATATCTCGCAATTCTGACCTTTTTATCGCAATTGTAAGTTTATATCTCGCAATTCTGACTTTTTCCTCGCAATTGCAAGTTTATATCTCGCAATTCTAACTTTCTCAGAATTTCAAGTTTATATCTCGCAATTCTAAATATTTCCTCGCAATTGCAAGTTTATATCTCGCAATTCTGACCTTTTTATCGCAATTGAATTCAGACTTTATCGCATTTGCAAGTTTATATCTCGCAATTCTCACTTTTTCCTCGCAATTGCAAATTTATCTCGCAATTCTCACTTTTTCCTCACAATTGCAAATTTATCTCGCAATTCTGACTTTAACAATTGCAAGTTTATATCTCGCAATTCTGACCTTTTTATCGCAATTGCAAGTTTATACAGTATCTCGCAATTCTGACTTTTCCTCGCAATTGTAAGTTTATATCTCGCAATTCTGACATTTTCCTCGAAATTGCAAGTTCATATCTCACAATTCTGACTTTTTCCTCGCAATTGCAAGTTTATATCTCACAATTTTGACTTTTTCCTCACAATTGCAAGTTTATATCTCGCAATTCTAAATATTTCCTCGCAATTGCAAGTTTATATCTCGCAATTCTCACTTTTTCCTCGCAATTGCAAGTTTATCTCGCAATTCTCACTTTTTATATCTCGCAATTCTGACCTTTTTATCGCAATTGAATTCAGACTTTATCGCATTTGCAAGTTTATATCTCGCAATTCTGACTTTTTCCTCAAAATTGCAAGTTTATATCTCACAATTGTGACTTTTTATATCTCGCAATTCTGACTTTTTTATCACAACTGAATTCAGACTTTTTTATCGCATTTGCAAGTCTTTATCTCACAATTCTGACTTTTTCCTCACAATTGTAAGCTTATATCTCGCAATTGTGACTTTTTGATCTCAGAATTGCGTGTTATAAAGCCAGAATTGCAACTTTCTGACCTTTTCCCCGCAATTGCAAGTTTATCTCGCAGTTCTAACTTTCTTACAATTGCAAGATTATAACTCCCAATTCTGACTTTTTCCTCCTTTTTATTCCGTGGCAGAAACAAGCTTCTATAATATTTGGATAAATCAATAAATGTAAATACGTATACAGATGAATTTTTTCTGTCACTATATGTTTGTTTAAACTAGAAATATTAAATAGTTATCCATCAAGTTTATATGAGCAAATACCTTTGCGTCTCTTTATTGTTTTGCTGTGTGGAAGGAGAATATAAACTCTGAAAGCATTGTGGCCTTTCTTGATGCTTTTGTCTTGAAGCTCTTTGACGTCCGTCAGGGAATTGAGAGCGCATCGGAAGTTTGCTTTCCATGTCTTGGGATCGGGTTTGTCTATGCCAGGTTTGTATCTCCCTAAAATCCACAAAAGGAGAGCTGTTTGCATGACTGGCATCAGGCTGTCAGCATCTACAGTACTAGTTTCTGAACAATTCAGTTGTATTCCTGGCCAAGTGGATTATTGTTTGCATTATTCAACTTCTCTAAGAATATTTTGAGAAAAGAACCAGTATTTGCAGAGAGTTTGGTGAAAATGCATGCAGTTTACATTGTTGCAGACGTTGGCATTAAATGAGCTGATCTTGAAGGTTCACCTGTTCTCATCTCAATGTTAACAGTCTGAGAAGCTGATGAGAGGTACAGTGACCACAGAAAGTATTCAGACATGTATTGCAATTAAAAATGTAAACATATTGTTGCATTATATATCAAAATATCAAAACAAGTCGCATTTATTTTAAATACAGCACCTTTTTAGTCAAGCATTTCACAACATAAAGTGTGTTAGTTTATTAAAACATCAAGCAATAGACATATTGGTCAATAAAAAGAGGACAAAAGGTCTTTGATAACACATTGAACATGATGATAGCTATTATGATTCTCTTCACATCGAGATCAGTCGGTTAAAAGTGACTCGGAAAAGTGAAGTTGATTCTGAGAAAAGCTCTGGTGCCACTTGGTTGGATATTTTGTATCGAATGAAAAGACACTTTTTAGTGCCACTTTAGTGTCCAAATGTTTTTTGGGGCCGCTGTGTCTATATCAATCAGATATTGTGGATGAGTTTCTAGTAGACTCGAAACATCGAGTGAGAAATGACCCCACAGCAAATCTGCTGTCTCTCGGTTAAAACAGCTGGTGTCATTTGGTTACTAATGTTCAATGCATATGCTAATATGCATGTAAATAGCAGATTGTTAACAGAGAGCATTATTATTCTTCAAAATGTGTAACTATTATTCTGAGAATTTTTTTGGCAATTTGCAAGTACAGTCTTAAAAATAAAGTTTCCAAAAGAGGATTTTTGTAGCAATGCAATAGAATAAAATGTTTGGTTCCCCAAAGAACCTTTCAGTGGTCATATCTTTAAAGAACCATGTTTTTCTCAGTGTGCAGAACATTTAAAAAAATCTAAAGAACCTTTGGTTACACATTATTTTGATGGTCCACTTTAGACATTATACTAATTAACCATACTTAAGTGGACCATCGGGAAAAAAAACTGTGTCCACTGTACACTTTTAAAAATAAAGGTTCTTTCTTGGCATTGATGGTTCCATGAAGAACCTTTAACATCCATGTAATCTTTCCATTCCACAAAAGGTTCTTTAGATTATTAAACTTTCTTCATACAAATAAAGTTCTCAAGTTATTTTAGGAACTGATCACTGAAATGATTTTTGGGGAACCAAAAATGGTTCTTCTATGGCACTGCAAATGAAAACTATCTTCTGGAACCTTAAAAGTGTAAAGAAAGGTTCTATTGATATTAAAGGATCTCAATGGAACCATCGAATATCCGATAAAAGAGTGTATGTCACAACTGAACTAAAATGTAAACAAAAACAAAAAAAAAGATATTTGAAGAAGAAAATCTTCTTCTGTTTTTCACAGATATCAACATGATATGAAACATTTGTTTTAATGAAGCCACAGAGTCAGACTGTTGATTATTCTAACATGTGCTGTAATCTGAGACGTCCGTCACTTTACCTGTATGCATCGCCCAGTTTCGGAACAGAGTCGCGTCCTTCTCGATGTTCCAGCCGTGCCGGGCCGCATGTTTCCAGGGAATCTGGAAAACTCTGGCCGACTGCAGTGTAAAGAGAGCACAGAAATATCCACACTCTTAGAAAAACAAAGAGATTATAGATCCCTATAGAACTTTATCGAGCCTTTCCTTCAGATCTGTATAGAAGGGTATGTGATTTGGTTCAAATCTTTCCGTTAAATTTACGGTAAAAAAAC
This sequence comes from Leuciscus leuciscus, assembly GCF_965113295.1. Lineage (NCBI taxonomy): Eukaryota > Metazoa > Chordata > Actinopteri > Cypriniformes > Leuciscidae > Leuciscus > Leuciscus leuciscus. Next base: position 36,934,418 of record NC_138746.1, read on the forward strand.
GTCAGCTGTGGTTGCCAGGAATTTACCGTAAAAAATACGGTAGCAACATTTTAGGTTTTACAGAGTTAACTTAAATTTGCAGTAAACCGTATTTAATTATCTGATATAATGTTAATTTACCAACTTATTCAAGTATTAATATCTGTTTTGTACCAACACACAACAATTGTAATACACTGACAGCCACAACCACCAATCACAGCGGTGATGAGAGTCACATTATGAGAGTCCACAAGAGAGTTAATGCTGATATACAGAAGATGCACAGTGTCATTCACACACACACACTAAACACCATCACGGTAACACACACACACACACACACACACACACACACTAAACACCATCACGGTAACACACACACACACTAAACACCATCACGGTAACACACATGACACTTAAAAAATGCAATAAACATTAATTTGACAACATTAAATGTAACATAAACCCTAATGTACATAACTGATTAGAAAAAACTTAGAAGAAACTTAGTTATTTCAACAAAAAATACATCAAATGTGAAGTGTCACGCAGGGAATTCAATTTAAGTTTTTTTCCCTGTAAATAAATCAATGACTTGTTCTTTTTCACGTCCACTTCCCGGTATTTTCTGTAAAATTACTTTAAATGTACGTTTAGATCTATCACAGTTATTCACCGTATATTGTACGAAAACTTTTTGTTAACCAATTAACAGTCTTTTACCGTTAAAATCACTATAATTGTTTTACAGTGATATGAATCAAACCCTGTCAGTGTCAAGCATCAGATCTGACCTCGTCCAGCCACACGACTCCAGGATATCTGCCCGAGTCGATCTGTTCCTCCAGCCACGGCCGTAAGCGCAGGCGTCCCTGATGCATCTTCAGTTCTGGCGTCAGCGTGCTTCACTCCTGAATCCCCCAGATGTCCACTCAGTGCAGTCATGAGCAGCACACAGCTCACTGAAACACATCACTGACAGTCACATTAGCAACAGGAAACATCACACCTGACTCGCTCTGCTGGAGTCATAAGTGAAATCTCAGCGTCCTCGTACCTGCACAAACCGGTTTGGAGGGTTTCCTTCCAACCGCAGGATGATTTCTGTGGTATTGAGGGGCCAAACACAAACACGCCTCGTCGATCCGACGCCTCTGATGTCAGTTACTCCACTGAAACCTGCTATACACCAGTGTTAGTCACAGAGTTATTACTGCAGGGACAAACAACTTAACAAAAGCACTGCAGAAGAACTAACCTAGCATCTTTGTGCAGCTCAATACTCTGAGATTTCTTATATAATGGTATAATTTGCATAAGAGTCGCACGTTAGATGCTTATCAGTCAGTCTCATTAATGTTGGTGAGTCATTCTTTGCTTTGCCTCATTTCCTGTGAACTTCATGCATCTCAGGTATTTTCCAAGGAAACAATCATTGGTCTCGCTCTTGTCATGTGCAAAGATTTTTGTTCATCCAAACTTCCAGAAAACAAACAAACAGCTTTTCTTCAACCAATCAGAAGGCTGTAGTTTTGTAGCAGATTAAAGGTAAAAACATTGTGAATCTGGACCAGCTCTGATTAGCCGTTTGATAATACAGGTCAATGATGAGATTAGCTCACATATTCTCTCACCGGCCACTTTATTAGGTACACCTGTTCAACTGCTGGTTAATGCAACTGTCTAATCAGCCAGCCACAGGGCAGCAACTCAATGCACTTAGGTATGTAGACATGATCAACTGAGCATCAGAATGAGGAAGAAATGTGATATAAGTGACCGAACGTGGCATATGGAACGTGGCACATTCTGAAGGGTTTCAGAAACAAGTAGAACGATCTACTGGGACTTTCAGGCACAACCATCTCTAGTGTTTAGAATGGTCTGAGAGAAAGAGGAAATGTCTAGTGGGAGAAAATGCCTTGTTGATGCCAGAGGTCAGAGGAGAATGACCAGATGGTTCAGCTGATAGAAAGGCAACAGTAACTCAAACTAGAACGTTAATTTTCTGAAGAAAATGTAAGTTGTGCTTGGACTGGTAAAACTCGGAACTCGGTTGCTAGGGTGTTTCTAGGCTGTTGCTAGGGTATACTGGATGGTTGTTAGGGTGTTGCGAGTTGGTTGTTAGGGTGTTGCTAAGGTGTTGCTATGCGGTTGATACAGTACTTGCCGTATCTAGGCGGTTACTATGGTATTCTGGGTGGTTGTTAGGGTGTTGCTAGGTGGATGCGAAGTTGTTCTGGGTGGTTGCTATGGTCTTGGTTTGTGGTTGCTAGGATATCCTGGGTGGTTCCTAGGGTGTTGCTAGGTGGTTTGCTATGGTAACATGGGTGGTTGCTGGGGTGTTGTTAGGCAGTTGCTAAGATGTTCTAGGTGGTTGCTAGGGTGTTGCTTGGTAGTTTTGAAGGTGTTCTGGGTAGTTGTTTGGTGGTTGCTACGGTATTTTGGGTGGTTGCTGGGGCCTTGCTATGCAGTTGCTATGGTGTTGCTAAGTGGTTGCTAGGATATCCTGGGTGGTTGCTAGGTGGTTGTTATGGTAACCTGGTGATTGCTAGGGTGTTGCTAAGGTGTTCTGGGTGGTTGTTTGGCCGTTGCTAAGGTATTATGGGTGGTTGCTCGGGCATTGCCAAGCAGTTGCTAGGGTGTTCTGGGTGGTTGCAATGGTGTTGCTAGGCAGTTGGTAGTTGTCACAGATGGTTACTATGGAGTTTTGTTTAGAGTTTTTACCATTTTCTTAGCCTGATTTAACACTTAGCTAATCACTGCTAGTGTAGCATGTTGGAAGTCCAGTTTGCTAGAATGAGTCAAAAGAGCCAGCCCCCATCTCTATACGATGTTCTGATGCAGAGATATAGGTCTCCCTGAAAGGTTGCTAGGGTACTCGGTTTAGTTGCTAGGCTTGGTAACTGACAGTGATGATGTTACTCCAAAGTCTGCTTGTCAGTATGAATGATATAAATCAACCGCAACTCCTCTATGCTCGACAGTGGTTGCTAGGGTGCTCGACAGTGGTTGCTAGGGTGCTCGACAGTGGTTGATAGGGTGCTCGATAGTGGTTGGAATTTGGCGTAAACGGGGGTCCAACCTGGAACTAGCAAGGCGTACCTAATAACGTGACCGTGAGTGTGTGTATCAAGCGAACACTTGAATGTATATCTGCACTGAAATGGCCTTATAATAACAGAAACAGATATGAGTCTGATCCAAGGGTTTATATGCCAACACATACACACATTTGACCATATTTCCCAACATTGAACATTATAATATCAGCTTTTGGAACATTTCCAGTGTTCAAAAACAGAAACGTTTGAGTCTTTTCTGCAGCTCGGGTAGAATATCTCAACCTTCAGCCTTTGCCTCCATTACTTCAGTGTAAATCTGGTTTGGAATGGCATCATTCATCCGTGTCAGCTTATGCTTACTCAGACCTGCATCATTAAACACAAGGCATCATCCCTACTAAACGAGTGATAAACATGTAATCCTATAGGGAAACAGCAGCAGGACATGCCAGGACAATAACTGAGAAGGAACTAAAGAAATTACAGATTATACACACACACAAGATGACAAACAAATGAAACCAGACACAGGTGAAACTAATGGGTAACCAAGGAAACAAACACAGAAAGTAAACACAACAATAGGAACAAAGTAAACTAAAAGTCCCAGAAGACACAGCCAGTTACACTGACAGTAATTCAGTGATTGCTTCATTTAACTGAGTTTATCCATCTATTCCCCTGTTTATAAATGATTGCTCAGTTGATTGATTGATTTATCAAATGATATTTTCATGGCGCATATGAGCCCCCATTAACTTCACTTCACACTGACCCAATACATTCAATCTTACAATTCTTCAAATATAATGGGACCGTTATGAAACAAGCAGTAACATTTAAAAAAAACATTACATGGACGTCCGGCTAAAAGTCCCCCCCCCCCCCAAAAAAAAAAAACATTACATGAATGATTTATAAGTAATATTTGTGTGCTAAATGTTGTGTTGGCTTCAGATGTTATGCTGGGTTAATATGCTCTTCCTCTAGGAGTGGCTCCCAGAACTAGAGAGTGGTGATAGTCTGCAATTACTTTACGGACTGGTCTAAAGTCGCATAATACTGAAATAATATTTATGATTATTATTATTGTGAGTATAGTATTGTTAATATTACTGCTGCTATGCTACTACTGCCACTTCTGTCAGAACCTCTATCATCACATAACGTATTCCTATATGTAGAGGATCAGCTGAGAGTCACTGATGAGAGCTTGGACGCTACGCTTCATTATTATTATTACTACTGTTACTACAAATATGAATATTATTATGATTGTTTCAAATTGTCTAGATATTTATTGATCACCAAAAAAAAAAAAAAAAGTTCTTATATCGCACTGGAATAACCTATTCATTAAAAGTATTACTGTACCTATATACACTATCTATACATCTATATATTTAGCTGTTTTTTTTCTTTTCTTCTTCTTCTTTTTTCTCCCCTCTATATGTGTACTTGTGTGTATATGTCATTTGTCTATTACTTTGTATACCGGTATGCAACTATGTCTTGTTAATAAAAAAAAAAGAAAGAAATAAATGCTCTGCCACTAGGGGTCGCTATTATCCTGGAGTGTTGAGCTACAGCATGTTAATGTAAGATACAACACTTTCCCTGTCGGCTCTGCTGGTGTAGTTCCCCTGTCAGCCACCAGAGGCCCTCAGTTTAACTCTCTGTTTAACTCTCTCAGTTTAACTCTCTCTCTCTCTCAGTTTAACTCTCTCTCTCTCTCAGTTTAACTCTCTCAGTTTAACTCTCTCTCTCTCTCTGTTTAACTCTCTCTGTTTAACTCTCTCTCTCTAACTCTCTCTCTCTCTCTGTTTAACTCTCTCTCTCTCTCTGTTTAACTCTCTCTCTCTCTCTGTTTAACTCTCTCTGTTTAACTCTCTCTCTCTAACTCTCTCTCTCTCTCTGTTTAACTCTCTCTGTTTAACTCTCTCTGTTTAACTCTCTCTCTCTAACTCTCTCTCTCTCTCTGTTTAACTCTCTCTCTCTCTCTGTTTAACTCTCTCTCTCTCTCTGTTTAACTCTCTCTGTTTAACTCTCTCTCTCTCTCTGTTTAACTCTCTCTCTCTCTCTGTTTAACTCTCTCTCTCTCTCTGTTTAACTCTCTCTGTTGGCTGTTTGTTTATGATGTCCTTGTGTTTCTTCAGTCTGACTGCAGCTTTATGTCAGTAGTAATGTGAGCACCGCTGGTCTAGACTACTGCTACCTTTTAAAGGAACACGTCACCGTTTTTGAAACAGGGGTTATTCACCATCTCCCCTAGAGTTAGACAGGTGGGCAAACGCATGTTTGTCTCAGTGCATGCATCGTCTTATGGCGCGTTTCCACCGAGCGGTACAGTACGGTACGGTACGGGTCGGTACCCTTTTATTTGCGTTTCCACTGCCAAAAGTTGAGAATGGTACCAAAAAGCCGAACCGTACCGTACCACTTTTTGGGTACCCTTCCGTTGGGGTACCTAGCACAGTGGTACGGTACTAAAAGGTGGAGCTAGACTCACTGCAGGACGTTGATTGGTTGACAGAGAATCGTCACTTGCGCGTGCTACGACGAGGGGAATGACAACATAAGAAGCGCCATTTTTTAATATACAGTTTAATATAATACTACTGTTACTGTGTCACGAAATGTAATTTTAAGAGTTTTTCAGGCGAGAATGTAGTTGTTTAAAGCTCAAATCTGTGGTTTATTTATAAAGATTATTTGTTTTTCCCCGGTTGTGAGATCCATGCGATCAGCGGGCGCTCGGCGCTCATGTTTCCCGGCTGGATGAGCCTTTCCTCGGCTAAGTTCTTCTGACGTTCGCCGATGACTCCGACGGTAGTGGTTAAACATGAGATATAATAATTCGTCTTGTGCAGACCTAACGGGCGATCTTTGGTCTCGTGAATATATAATTCGTTCCCTGTCAATCGTTTTGGCCGAGGGCTAAGTTTAGTTTCATATTATAGGCTATTTGTATTTAACTTTACTGTTGTAATGTTAGATTAGAGCGCAGCATTTGGACATTTGACTGAATTGTTTGCTTTATTTCTTATTGTATAGCTTCTTGTACCTTTTACTTAAACTTTTATATTGGCTATTATTGATAAAACTGAAATTTTACAAAAAGAAATATGGTTTCTTGTCATTTTCTTATTACAAGATTAACACTGATGTTTATTGCAACATTTGTACAAATGCATATATTGCCTGTAATATGTGTAATTATTTGTATTATTTAAACGAAAAGAGGTAACGTTAGGGTTGTGTTTTAAATTTCGTTTTGTTATAACGTTAAATAGAATAACGTATAACGTGCAGTGAATAATCAATATGCGTTGTGCATGAACCACATTTGTGTCCCTATAATGTTTAATTTATTTAAATGAAAACGAAAAGAGGCAGAGTAGTGTTTTATAACATATTTCGTTTTATTGTTGCTTAAAATGTACATACAGAGTAACAGAGATAACCGGAGTAGCAGAGCGAGCTGGGTGACCTTTTAAGAACGCGCTGTACCATTTGCATGTAGGAGTCGCACATGGCAAGTACAAACTTTGCGTACTTAATATTGAGAAAAGCCTAATGTCGGCGCTTGTCTTCTTGTGACAAACATGTCGAGGAGCAAGAACAAGATCTGCTGTATATGTCATCCATTGTAGTTTACTATGTTCTTCTTCGCGCGAAAATGACGTCGATCGAAACACCACGCCCATCAAGTAAGGGTACTGTTGGCAGTGGAAACGCTAGCCAGATCATGGTTAACAGACCCGAACCGTACCGTACTGTACCGTACCGTACTGTACTGCTCAGTGGAAACGCGCCATTAGTCTGGCAGCGGCGCCGCTAGCTTAGCTTAGCATAATGAATGGAATCAGATATTGACTTGGGACTATTAATATAGTTATATATTAATATATATGTTATAATATAAAAATGCGTTTGCCCACCTGTCTAACTGTAGGGGAGACGGTGAATAACCCCTATTTCAAAAAACGGTGCCGTGTTCCTTTAAACATTTCTTTCCCCTCATCATCTTGTGGTTAATGTTTGTTTGTTTGTTTGTTTGTTTGTTTGTTTGTTTGCTTCTGCTGACCTCTGCCTGTGTGTTGGACTTTGTTCTGTCCGGTTCAGGATCCTCGAGTGTCACTGCTGTCTTATTCAGTGGATCATCTGATCAACACTGATCTAACCTCATCTAACCTCTGGGAACACATACATGACTCTCAGTTCTCACAGTTGCACTGACTGCTGGACTTTGTTTAGATGTTGCAAACACACACACACACACTCTCTCTCTCTCTCTCTCTCTCACACACACACACACACACACACACACACACACACACACACACACACACACACTCTCTCTCTCTCTCTCTCTCTCTCTCTCTCACACACACACACACACACACACACACACACACACACACACACACACTCTCTCTCTCTCTCTCTCTCTCTCTCTCTCTCTCACACACACACACACACACACACACTCTCTCTCTCTCTCTCTCTCACACACACACACACACACACACACACACACACACACACACACACACACACACACACACACTCTCTCTCTCTCTCTCTCTCACACACACACACACACACACACACACACACACACACACACACTCTCTCTCTCTCTCTCTCTCTCTCTCTCTCTCACACACACACACACACACACACACACTCTCTCTCTCTCTCTCTCTCTCTCTCTCTCTCTCACACACACACACACACACACACACTCTCTCTCTCTCTCTCTCTCACACACACACACACACACACACACACACACACACACACACACACACACACACTCACTCTCTCTCTCTCTCTTACACACACACACACACACACACACACACACACACACACACACACACACACACTCTCTCTCTCTCTCTCACACACACACACACACACACACACTCTCTCTCTCTCTCTCTCTCACACACACACACACACACACACATTATGGCTTCCAGAAGCTTGGCTTGGAGTTTAGAAGCAGAAAGACTTTCTCAACAGTGCAAAATCCAGGAGTCTCCATGGAAACGGACTCTGAGAAGAAGTGCATATACAGTATCAGTAATACATAACTTAATGTTTTATTGGCCTTATAATCCAGTATAAGTATGAGTGTCGATGCATGAGTTTTATAAGTTCATAAACACAGATAAAAGCGTGCATAACTGCTTATATGAAGTTATGTTTTTCATTATTCTTTTTACTGTTGAAGAGATGAAAAATGACTACCGTGTGTTTTGTGTCCATTAGTGATCCAGAGATCAACACTTAGCCGTGGATTTCACGCTTCAGCCTGTGAATTTCTACTCAATATGCCAGAATTTAATGTGTTTCCCATCAACAATTACACCTGAAAATTATTATTATACTCAGGAAACAGGAAACATTTGCTTGGAAATGTGATCAGAATTACAGTAGAAAGCGGTCATGGACTCTATAAAAAAGGATTTTTTCATGCTTTATACAACACATTTGGATTGAACACCATTATATGAGGCTTCATGTGGTGGAGTAGAATTGAAACTGTTGTTACTCTTTGGCTTTTTACAGTGTTTTCATTTTGTAAGAATGTTTCAATCAAGCAGCTCGAACAAAGAGCTTAATTCTACATACTTTTGGTAAGACTTTATTTTGATGGTCCCCTTTAGATATTTTACTGACTATAAGTAACTTTACAATATAATAAAAACCATGTTCTCCCCATATTTTAATAATTATTTACTGTTACCTCTTTCCCTGCCATTGACAGAATTTTCCGGCTTTTTACTGTTATACTGTAGGGTGCGCTATTACACATCTACTGAAAGAGTACTGAATCTCCTGATCAAAACACAGGTGAAGAAGGAGCAAAAACAAGCAATTGAAGCATTGCTGACGCACATGTACATTATAACACAATCAACATTAAACAGCATATAAATCAAAACTGTCTAATGTTACTGAAATGTCGCCCCAGGACGAGCTGCAGGACTGTGAAGCTTTGAGGTGTTGATGGACTCGATCTACTCCATCTGAGTTTTGATCATCGTTCTGAATCTGATCTGGATGTAGTCTTTGACCAAAACGTGATTTTATCAGCTTTTTACTCAAAATGTTGCTTGTTTAATGAAACTTCCCCACATTCAATTGTTGATAAAAAAGAATGCATGAAGCTAACGTGTGTTTTTGTTTAAAAGCAGAGGCTCTGTTCTTTCTTTTGATATATATCGCATATTCATGTATTCATTCAACATATTCTGGGGTCCATGGAACTTTTGTGAAAATGATCAACAACACTGGCGGTGAAAGAGTTAATGAGTTTTTAACTTACTGGCCACTGTAGATTCTGTGCGAGTTTTCTAGATCAGTCTTTCAGATGCTACAGAACACGTATATGATCATTCTCAGAAGAGGGCGGAGCCTTTACGCAAACTTCTGATACTCCGGCAATAACAAAACAGGCCAATCTCACTCATCCAGAATCTGAGAAATAACCAGTAGCTGTTAGGGATCAGCCAGGCTCCATCACCACTCAATCACAAAGATCGCTGTCACCTGAGTATTAATCTTCATCTGCTCATCATCACAAACACATATAAGCACACACCTCACTCTGGCACTTTGTCTGGTCTCGTTCATAAGTAAGGACTGACCTACCCGTCTGCACTTACCTCCTAAGAAGTGTATGTAACGTCTATTTGTCTCCCATCCAGTTTCTCCAAGTTTCCATCGTCTTCCTGGTCTCCTGCGTCTTTTCCCTCGTCCAGCCTCTACTCACCTCTCTTCCAGCATCGGTGTGTGCTTCCGACCATCTACCTCCTGGTCATCCGCAATCTCCTCAACCAACGGAAGGAACTGTCAGTATCTCCATTTACTATTTCTCAAAGACATTCTCACTTACCGGCACCCGCTGGTGCTCACAACCTCCTGATATAAAGTTTCTCACCTCTATTAATCTTGTTGCGAGTCTCTATTCCGTAACAGAAGACCAGACCCAGAAGAAGAAGAATGTGTGATTCTCCGTGGAACCTATCCAAATGCAAGTGGGACAGTTACACACCGAATCCTTCTCTTTCCCATTCTGGAGAATTCCACCGCTGGTATCATCTTAGGGCGCCCGTGGTTAGTGCAACACAATCCTGTTCTCTCCTGGATAACGGGAGAAGACCTGAAGTGGGGCGATAGCAGCTTTCCAGGGTGCTTTCCACATCTTCCTCAACCATTAATTACAGCCTGCTACGCCCCCTTCAGTGACGTGTTCTGTCCCAAACGGGCATCGTCGTTGCCTCCATACTGGCCATGGGACTGCGCCATCGACCTTCTTCCGGATGAGCCAGTGCCCAACGGTAAAATATACCCCTTATCTCTTCCAGAACAGAAAGTCATGGAGGAGTACGTTGAAGAGGCTCTCCAACAGGGTTACATCTGCCCTTCCACTTCCCCTGCTGCTTCAAGCTTTTTCTTTCTGGCAAAGAAGGATGGAGGCTTGCGGCCCTGCACTGATTACAGATCAAGTTCCGATACTCACTTCCTCTCGTCCCAGCAGCCCTGGAACAACTTCGTGGAGCAGCCGCGTTCACCAAGTTGGACCTCCGCAGCGCGTATAACCTCGTCCGGATACGTGAGGGGGATGAATGCAAGACAGCTTTTGTGACCCCTACTGGTCACTACGAATACCTTGTCATGCCGTACGGTTTGGTAAACGCCCCCTCCGTATTCCAGGACTTCATGCACGAGGTGCTCTGGGAATTCCTCCATCGAACCGTGATCGTCCACATTGATGATATTCTGATCTGTTCCCTGGAGCCTGGACGAACATGGCCAGGTCCTCTAACGCCTCTGAGAACACCAACTCTTCCTAAACTGCTCCTTCCATCGTCCAGTTTCTCGGCTATAACATCAGTGAACACGGCATCCAGATGGACGAGGGGAAGGTGGACGATGCGGTTCGGAACTGGCCAACCTGGATGAGACACTGGATGAGACACTGGTTGAGACCTTGGATGAGACACTGGTTGAGACACTGGTTGGAGGGTGCCAAGGAGAAGTTTACAGTACTCACCAATTACAAGAATCTCCAATATCTCCGAGACGCCAAACGACTCAACCCCAGACGGACAAGATTGCACACAGTAGCGAGTGCAGCCTTACGGAGAGACTCAGGAAGAGTTTACCTTTTAGACGTTTCTGAATGTTAGTGGAGACATTTATGTAGTTGTTGTGGAGTTACATTGATCATCTCATCATCATGTTTAACTTTTCCACAAGCGAACACAGTTCCTGAGGTGTTTATAAGACAGCGGTGACATGTTCTGGTCAATAGTGTTCAGTGCTCGTCTGTGCTCAACCACAGAACAGTTTCAGGCTTTTCTTGATCTTCTGCCATTGCGTTAGAACTGGTCACTGGTCAAACCAAATGTCGGCTGGTGTGTGTAAACGTGCAGATTTAAGGGCCGGTAATATTATAATAAGATCCTCGTCAGAAGGAGAGCGAAATCTGATTGGTTTTGACATGCTTGCAGAGAAAGACTACTGAGTACTGACTACAGAGAAAGACAAACAAAGTTACTGAGTTTCACTTTTCATGTTTTCTGGGTTGGTAGAAGCACCGGGGACCCGATTATAGCACTGACACACAGGAAAAGTCAAGATTTTCATGATATATCCCCTTTAACATCCAATTCTTTCCGTTGCTCAAAAGGTTCTTTAGATTTTTTAAATACTATGAAAAAAAAGGTTATTTTAAGAGCTGATCACTGAAAGGTTCCTCATGGAACCACATACGGTTCTTCTCTGGCATTCAGGAAGAAGGAGAATCAGCTGATCTGGGACTGAACACCAACATCCAGGAAGTTCTGGCTTTATTCATCCTTCAGTTTCAGGGTGGAGGAGAGTCACACACACACACACACACACACACACACACACACACACACACACACACACACACACACACACACACACACACACACACAGTCATCTGACGCTCATCCGTGATTTACCCCAGCGTTCCTGATCCCAACTCTCCATCAGGACTAATAATGTTAGTATCACACAGGAGACACACAGCTGAGATATCATGATTATTATATAACTGATGTAAATATACAGCTGTGTGTTTGTCAGAGGACATCTTTATCTGTTTGCTGTGTGATAAAGTGTCGTGCGTCAGATTGTATTAGTTACAAAACCCAGCTCATCTTCTCCACCCTTGGATTCGGCTGAGTCCATGTGTGTATGAGATAAATCAAGACAGAGTCTTCAATGAGGATTCAGTCTATTATTCAGTAGTCATTATGGTATTTTCCATATTAAATTCCAGATGTGTGTGTGTGTGTGTGTGTGTGTGTGTGTGTGTGTGTGTGTGTGTGTGTGTGTGTGTGTGTGTGTGTGTGTGTAAATCCGGTTCCTGATAAATGCTGTTTTGTAATGATCGTTTCCAAAGACACATGAAGCGACTGAGAAACGGCTGATTAATTAGATCCTTCCCGTCAATATTTATCCATTATTCAAAGCATTAAGAGTCTCATGTAATATTATGATGATGTTAAGCGTGTGACTGTACTTTGGTCCAGGTCATAAATATGTTTTCCGATCAGGGCTGTAATAAGGATGAAGCTCGCAGATCTTTGGACTCTTTTATAACCGTGAGCGGGTTGAGATTGCAGGCATTACTCACAGTGAGATTTAAGTCTTCTGTCCATCAGTGAGTGTCCATTACTCTGCGCTGGTGAATGGAGTGAGAGAGACAGAGCTCAGAGATGGAGGAACTGAAACAGAGGAGACAAAAGAGAGAAGGGCGACACAGGTAAAACACTCGCCATCAACAATCAATACAATCAATCCTGAGTTTAAGAGCACAGCTCAATGCTTTCATTTCATTACTGAGGTGAAAGAAGTTGAATTATTCTTAAATACAAAGCATTGTAATGGAGATGTGAAGTATAATTCACAACAGCTGAAGTATAATATTTATTATTTTCATTGACGGATTTCATTTTTTTATTATTATTATTATATACAGTTGTCAACTTTTGAAGTAGATAAAAACCTTTCATGTCCCTTAAATGTTGACTAGCCTACTGTGTAGGCCTAAATATATATAGGCTTTATTAGGGGTGGGAATCTTTTGGTACCTCACGATTCTATAAACATATATAAAGAATCGATTTGAATCAAATTTCGATTCGATATGTTTATAGATGTTTATTGTAGTTTACTGTTTTGTGTTACTTTTCTTACTTGACTGCCGTAGTTTTTGGCGTTTCGTTTCTCTTCCCATTAGGGTCAACCCAATATTATAAAACATCGTTCGGGTAGAACAGACTCTGTTTACATTGAATACTCCACACGAAGTGCATTTTGACATGATTGTGTGTGTAAGCTGTGAAAGAACTGAGTTCGCGATCGCATGATGTGTGTGTCCGTCTGGCGCGAGCGCCGCATCGAGTCTTTGTTCGCGGCATATTGTGATTAACGTCAATAACTTTAAGTAACTTTAAGTAGTACTGCGAAGTTAAAGAAGTGCAACACTTTAGAAAAACGATTTTTTTTAAATTTGTGAATCGATACAAATCGGTAGAAGATAGAATCGCGGTTCATATATGAATAGATTTTTTTCCCGGCACCCCAAAATCGGCACCCCAAAATATATATATATGCTATATTCGCTCTTAAAGTGATGGTAGCCTAATAAACCCGCTGTTGGCTGTGTTTTAGATGTTAATCAAACAACAAAAGACAAAGAGAAAATCCCTCACTGCTCTTGACTGAATAACTTTTGTAACTTTAATAATGTTTAATAATCTATTTTTCATGGTTGTCAAAAAAAAAATCATGTCCGGTAAATTTTCATAAGTTACCAGCCATTGGCAAGTGTGGCAAAACATTATTATGAGAGGTCGTTTCATAAACTGAATGTAGGCCTACTGTATGTTGTTAGGCACAAAATGCTGTGAAGTGACTGTATTTCACAAGCTTCAGGAGCCTTATTGCATATGATGTTTACTACATACTGTATTAAAAATATTAAAGATACAAAATGTATAAAAGGTGCAAATTAGCTACCAGAGTAGCAATCCATTAGGGTACTATGAACCTTTTAGGGGTAAATAAGGTTCAAAGATGTCATTTTAAAGATTTTGCCCCAGTGTTACCCTTAAAGGTAACAGATTTTGGGGAAAAAAACACTTTTTACTCCCATAAAGCACATTTCAGGTGACTGAACTGAAGAAATGCATTGTGTTTGCATGTAAGCACAGTTGCCATCCTCTCACGAGTTCCTCTGTCTGATGGTTGTCTTCTATCGTCTGCACAGAGACACCTGGGACCCGTTCCAGCTGAACCCGATCGGAGCCGAGAAAGAGAAGAAGAGAACATGCTTCCGAATCCTGCAGAACCTGGTGGCTGTTATCGTGGCCTTGCTGGTGCTGGTCAGCGGCGTCGTAAGCAAGGTGAATCATAACTGTTATGACCATAAACATTTATAGAGGATAACAGCAGTCCCACCCATCCCTGTTTACTGATCGCCATCTCCATGGTGACGAGTACATTCACTGGGATTCACCCTCGCACGAACATCTGGACACGTCATGCTTACGATTATGGTTTGCATGCACAGAATCGTTGAGTTATTGAGATATTTTATTGTTGAGTTATTGTGATCATATTTATAGTTCTGAGAAAGATCTTAAAAGATCAATGACCAGGAAAGACTTGCTGAAAACAGATTGGGAAAACACCATGTAAACCAGTGTTAAAAACATACAATATAACCCAATGTGAAAGGAAATCTTAACAGTGCACGGGCCATGAAGGGAAAGCAGATCTCAAACAATGTGTACAGTTTTAAAATGACTATTCAAAGCATTATTCTTGAAATAATGAGTTCACACTTTATATTAGCTGTCCTTAACTGCTTAACCATTGGATACAATTTACTTATTGTGTGCATACATGTTTGTGCCTTGTAAAAACATTTAAAGAACTTGCATTTATTTTTACTAATTTGTAGTTACACTGTTAACTTTACACCTAACCTTAACCTAAAACTTAACTCTCACCCCTATAATCCTAATCCTAACCCTGGATCCTAAACCCAACCATGCATTAAACTCATTAGCATTAAATGTGGGAATTAAATACATAGTCTTGTTGATATTTAACTCTTTCCCTGCCAGCATTCTTGAAAAAAGTCACCAGCCACAGCCAGGGTTTTTGACCATTTTCACAAAAATGTTTTGGCCCCCAGAATATTTTGTTGTATGAATATCTGAACATGCAATATATCAAAAGACAGAACAGAGCCTCTGCTTTTAAACACAAAAACATGTTTTATTCTAGCTTCATGCATAATTTTTTTTTTATCAACACTTGAATGTCGGTAGGTTTCATAAAAAAAAGCAATATTTTGAACAAAAAGTTGAGAAAATCAAATTTTTGTCAAAGACTACACTATCTGGATCAGATTCAGAGCAATGATTAAAACACAGATGGATCGAGTCCATCAACAGCTCAGAGCTTCACAGTCCTGCAGCTCGTCTTGGGTTCAACAGTTCATTCAGTAACATTAGGCAGATTTGATTTATATGCTGTTTAATGTTTGATGATCGTGTTAAATTACACGTGTGTCAGCAACTCGTTTCTGCTTCTTCTTCACCTGTGTTTTGATCAGGAGATTCTGCACTCTTTCAGTAGATGTGTAATAGCGCCCCCTACAGTATAACAGTGAAAACATGGATAGCCGGAAAATTCCGTCAATGGCAGGGAAAGAGTTAATGTTAGCAATTTAAAGTGTGACCAAAAACAAAGTATAATTTGTTTCTCATTGCAGTTGCTGACATTTTAATGATCACACAACATGATAGGAATGATTCATATTAACATGTGTCAGGTTCACAGATGATTCTGTGTGTTGTGGTCCAGTGCATTAATGTCAAGGCTATTCATCTGTATCGCAGGGCTCTCTGCTGGTTCTGACCACTCTGTCCAGTCCAAAGTCTTTGAGGAACAAAGTGGATCAGCAGTTGTACACGCTGCTGTTGATGTGTGTCCTGGTGATGCCGAACTTCCTGATGTTCCTGAAGTCTATGTGGAAGTGTGTCTTCAAGAGCTATGTGGCCCCTAAGACAAAGATACTGGGAATCGTGAGTTGACGTGATGCAAAATGACATGAACTTCAAATACTTTTATGGCAAATTTTGTACGAAAAGTAATGAATAAGTCCAATGGTTCACTAACCACTAGCCCACCTTGAGAAAGCGCTGTATAATTATGCAGGTGCGTGTTCATCAGACACCGTTCAGACGCGGTTCCTAAGGGGTTTCTTGAGTTAAAAATGCCTAGACTTTTTTGCTGTCTATGTGATCATGAACAAGACCCACAAATTGGTTTGCATGCATGAAACTAATTGATATACGTAGATGGAAAAATGTACTCTCTCAGATATCCCAGCTTTCCGTCAAATCCAAATCAAACGTGAAACAGCTTGGTGAAAGTGGGTGTGAGTAAAATCAAAGGCACATCTCCATATACCTCCACAGACGCACGCCGGTAAATTAGGGAATGAACTTGCGCTCCCGGGGGCGGTTCAGCACAAAGAGGAGGCGTGTTCCGGCGCAATTCCGCCACTGACCAGGAAAAACCTAGTCTAAAGTCAGTGCCGCGTTGCGCATGTTATTCAGATGCTATTTTGAGGGTGCATGCTTGGCCATAATGTAGCGTGTGCACAACGCACATACACTTTGATTCTCTCATCTACAACACAGACGCAGCAGTTTTCATTTTTGAAAATCATACATTATTACAAGGAAAAATATTAACACACGAGGGAAATCATTGTCGTGTCCATGAAGATGTGAAAAAATGGGCATAAATCTAGCTTACACATTTACCCAAATTATTATGCGCCTGTTTAACCGAAGCTGATTTGGGTGTGTTTCTCCATCCCCAATGTCACTTCTCTGTGTTTTACGGCCCTGACGAGAACGTCGGTCTCCTCGGCTGTGAACCGCTCCTGGTGTGCGTCTGGCAAATCCGCCGTTATAATAGCAAGCCGCCATGGAACAAGCGCACCTGCTCTTAAAGGGAATGTGAGATGTCGCTCTGATTGGTTTATTTCACGTTACGCCCAAACCACACCTATGAGTAATGAAGCTCCTTCAGACCAACACATTTTAGATTTGCGTCGGAGAGTCATTTATCCCGCCGGTATAATAGCAACAGCGCCCGAGACCCGCCCACAAAGTTACTTGCGTTTCGCGTTTGATATTTGTGTTTCAGATCGTTAAAATAGGGCCCCTTATCTACTAGTCGACCATTCTAATCTATACAATTGCCAAGGTGGTCTTCATTCTCTATCCCAGTTGAACAAGTTTATGCACCAAGGCCTCAGTAGATCCAGCTAATCAACCACATAGACCAGCTTGGACCAACTACAAACCAAGAATGAGCAGCTATGCAAAACCAGCGACCATCAAAAGCTGATTTTATTTGGATGTTCCTGCAGGTTAGACATACCAGATGATCTTTAGTGAAGGACATGCTCATGCTATTAGATAACAATGATGACGTGACGGCAGAAGAGTAGTCGCTGTAGCTCAAACATGCATGATCTGATGATATGTATACCTTGAGTGCACTGGAAGCTGAAATGTGCTGTTAATGCTTCTGCAGATGTGTGGGATTGAGAGTCTGGTGGCGGTCGGGACGGCAGTGCTGGTGCTCATTGTGATGCCTAAGCTTGATATCCTCACAAACCTCTGCATCCCTGGAGGGATCTGCATCCTTTCATCCTTGCTCCAGATCGCCTTCCGCTTGCAGACAAGAAACTGGATGATCATCTACCCCATATGCTCCCTCATCCTAGTGCTCAGCGGTTACACTCTTCTGGGGATCGACTACTACGTGAGACAATCCACACACACCATTGGACAAATAGATGATTGTTACGTGTATGTCGGCTTTGCGATTTTTGCCTCGGTGTTGGTTTCTCTGAACTGGTGGGAGAACCCTTTTCAGGCCAGCACTAACATTCAGGAGATGCTCAAGGAACTGGACTCTTTCAGAGACTCTGTGTATCTGTTCACCAGCCTGCTTCGAATAGTCGTGACTCTGGGGGTGTACTTTCTGTATTTCTGCCTGATTGCTGACAATCCCATCGACTGGGATGCGTACACCAAAGCCAGTAAAGGCACGGTAGAGATAGGCGTCGGGCTGTTTTTCCTGCAGGCGTTCTGCTCTGCTGCGTGCCACTGGTTTGGAGTCGTGGCCTGCAAGATCCACGCTGTGAGATATGGTTTTGCCCTGCCGGTGTCATTAATCGGTCCAGTAACACTAATCCTGGGCATTATACTTTTCTTGACGCAAGCTGAACATCTAGTCCATCCACCTGCAGTTGCAACTACCATGGCCATGATTACTAGCAGTGACAATTATACACAAACCATTTCCTCTCCGTTCTGGCCATTTTGCTATGAACTTGAAAATATCAAGGACGTCAATACCACCCCGGTCGTAATTCTGGAGATTTCCTATAGCATCTGCAGAACGTCACTCAACAATCCATACGCCATGTGGCCTTTCTCCATGCTGGCGCTGGAGGGGGTGTGCATGTGGCTCGGGCTCATCGCATGCACGTATTACGTGTGGAAAATAAAAGTGCAGAGAATTGAACGCACCTCTCAGCTTTTCGTACGTCGCCTGTATGAAT
This sequence comes from Leuciscus leuciscus, assembly GCF_965113295.1. Classification (NCBI taxonomy): domain Eukaryota; kingdom Metazoa; phylum Chordata; class Actinopteri; order Cypriniformes; family Leuciscidae; genus Leuciscus; species Leuciscus leuciscus. Next base: position 36,953,183 of record NC_138746.1, read on the forward strand.
CCGCCTTCATTGACCTCTCTATGCTGCTGAACACCAAAATGAAAGTCATTCGTACGGCAAACAAGGAGAGGTACAAACACTCAGACAAAATCATGATATATGCGATACACATAATACAGTACAAGTGCATTAATCGAGTCAATCTGTTTCCTTCTGTCATGCAGTAGTGACATTGAAGTGGAAAACTGTGTCATTTACCTTTGTGCAACAATGTGGCATGAAACATATGACGAGATGCTGAAAATCTTGACCTCAATGTTCAGGTATTTATACTGTGATGGATGAGCAATGGAAATGTATTACAGCTCGAACCCCCTTAAGAAAAACCTAGTTGGTCCTTGGTATATATTATCACTAAGGCTTTTCTTAACTTTCGAGATGCCGGCTGCTGTTCTTTATTCACATCCCTTGTTTGTTGGTTTCAGATTGGACAGATACAGAGGAGATCCAAAGGAGGAACACAAGGATGTCTTTGACTTTGAGTGCCATATTTATGTCGACGATGCCTTCATGATGGATAAAGACAAAGAAACTGGCATTGAGAAAAAGCTTGTCAACTCATATGTGTCCGATCTTATAAGTGTTGTCATGGAGGTGTACAGGTAAGGCAAAGTTTTCCTATCCATTATCAGCTTATGGTATGTGACTCATTTGGGCAGATTGATGTTATTGATATTTCACAACCAACTGTAAACCAAATTTCCCTGTTTTTTGCCTTCAAGGGTGTTTACAAATAAGGAGCCCGATGAGGTTTCTATCATTGAAACACCGTACGGTGGTCGTCTTGTGTTCGTCATGCCGGAGGGAAACATGCTTTATTTCCACCTGAAGGACAAAGCTCTGATTCGAAATAAAAAGAGATGGTCACAGGTGAACGTCAAAGCCTTATTCCTTAGTATGAAGAATAATTCAGTCTTTGAATGCTTACCTGAACCTGACTGAACACGTGTGCATTTTCAGATCATGTACCTGTATTACCTGCTTGGTTGGAAAGGATACTATGTCAAAAACCCTCAGAAAATAACAGTAAGTTTTCATTGATCGTTCAGTCACTGGTGATGTTTGATAAGTCAAGCTTCACTATTACTCTATTGCTCATAAGTTGGTTTAATGATTCAAACAAACGCCTAACCCTAAACTGTCTGTGCCGCATGCATAAACCGTACAGCTGATTAGATTTACGTTAAAAGGTCTCGCACACTTGCATTGAAGAACACAAGCCATATCTAGAGACCAGAGACACAAGGACGAACTCTTTTGACTTGAGCATCCATGTCAAAACCACCCAGTAACCACATACGGCTGAAGATAACTTTATGTTTTTTTGACACTGTGTCCTTACAGAGACAGAACAACCCATGCCGTGCCAGTCTCATATCATTAGATAGTGAGACTTATTTACTACCTACTCATGATAATGATAGCAAGAGGAAGCATATATCTGATGACAACACGTATATCATGGCTTTGGATGGAGACACAGATTTCCAGCCCGGCGCTCTGATACTGCTGGTCGACCGTCTGAGAATGTATGACACCGTGGGTGCAGCGTGCGGACGGATCCACCCCACTGGAATGGGTAAAAATCATCCGTGTTCAATAAGGGCATAGCGGTACACAGAAGTCACGGTTCGGTGCGTACTTCGGGTCTGGGGTCACGGTTCGATACGAGTTCGGTACAACAGGAAAAGCAACAAATCCCCAATGCTAGGTTTCTTTTATTTATTTTGAACAGACAGTAGTGAACTCTGTTTTCTAACTTATTGGTTTGATTCAAACTGATTTAAAACTTATTGATTTCAAACTCATTGATTTAAATTTTGATTTTAGATTCATTAACGTGATGTGCGTAGCCTGCGAAACAAAATCGAAAGTCAGCGTATAGGCTACTAGCAAGCTCTTGCATGCATCTGAACTCTTGTTTTGGGTTGGTGTGTAGATCATCTTTTGTTCTTCTGCTCTTTTTCCTGTCGTAGCGGTTAGCTAACAGCATTGCATTACCGCGCCCCCTCCCTCCCTCCCTCCCTCCCTCCGGACTGTCATGTGGATCGCCTGTGACTGGCTGTATTCGTCGTCTGACTGTATGCACCAAACTGTGACGTCCGTACCGCTGATAATAAACAGATAATTCAGTTTTTTTAAATTTTCTCTCTGAACACTTGGGGGAGTAAGTGTTCAGAGAGAAAATCAAAAAAACAGAATTATCTGAACAGTTATTATCATCTTTTGGAAAAAGCTTTGCTTATCGGGAAAGTAATATGTTAAAACACATCTTTGAATTACATAACAGTGTTACATAGAACTGACAAAAGACTGCTTATGGAATAAAGGATGAAAGCAGCAGCAGCGGTGGATTATATAGCAGATAATGACGTGCCCTTTTATTGACCTGCAATTCAAACACTGATCAATATACAAAGTCCATTGACCCTTTCCGGGAATTATTGCAGTTTTATATAAACGTCGCACCACACCACACATGCTGGGAAGATCCATCGAAAAGATAGCTAATCTTAACAAAACTTGACAATCACCATTTACAATGCGATAACATTGCTCAGCTATCAGAAAGACGTGCCTGGAGAAACAAACTGCTCAAAAGCAGTTATGCACACACTACACTCCACTGTTCAAAGCAGCGATTCATGCTCTTCGGCTCTGTGAATGTGATGTTTCAGGCCCTATGGTGTGGTATCAGAAGTTCGAGTATGCAGTGGGTCACTGGCTCCAGAAGACAGCAGAGCACGTGTTTGGGTCGGTCCTGTGCAGTCCCGGCTGTTTCAGTCTGTTCAGAGGATCTGCGCTGATGGACGACAACGTCCTTAAACGATACACCACCAAAGCCACCCGAGCCTCTGAGTATGTGCAGTACGATCAAGGTAAATCCCTACCTGTGGGTTTGGGGGGGAATGAATGGCCTAAAAAAATGGCCCCCCCCATTATAAAGACCATTGGTGGCAATTGTTCTTCGATCAACTTACGCTTGCGATGCTTTTTGGAAACGCAGCCCAGTGTAATAGACAATTAGCCAGGCTTATTGCATATGGTTCTTCTGTTCAGATCATTCTGTGTGAATGTGTACAGTCAGCTTCCTTTAAGTCCTGCCAGCTCATCATCTTACTCCACCGCTCACGTTTAGGTGAGGACCGTTGGCTGTGCACTCTTCTCCTGCAGCAGGGCTGGCGTGTGGAGTATAACGCCGCCTCCGATGCTTACACCAACTCTCCTCAAGAGTTCAAAGAGTTTTACAACCAGAGACGTCGATGGGGTCCTTCGACACTGGCCAACACTCTCGATCTGCTCCACAGCGGGAGAGAAACGGTCAAGAGGAACACCTCCATATCCATGCTCTACATCTTGTATCAGATTTTCACCGTGGCTTCCTCCATCCTGGGCCCTGCATCTGTTACCCTCATGATTGCAGGTACATTTTCAAAGACTTGGTGAAAAACAAGGAAAGGGATTTCAGGGATCCAACCCTGATCAAATACACCTGAACAAGTTAGTCAAGGTCTTCCGAGTTAATAGAAAATTGCATCAGTATTTGATCATGGTTTGAGCTAAACTCTGACCCTCCAGGCCTGGATTTGAGGAACCATGTAGTAGAACATTTGGTCAACCTGTAAAGGGTTGGTGTATTACCTAATCTGGTAGAAACTTGGTTGAGCTGGTTAACCATCTGACCTTCTTAGGCTGGTATGACCTGTTTTTTTACCCCCAGCAAAGTAACTTTAAAAATACATAAAGAATCATCAAGATTCTATGATAGGCGTGTCCAAACTCGGTCCTGGAGAAGAGTTTTTCTTCAACTCGCCTCAAAACACCTGCTGGACGTTTCTAGTCTGCCTTGTGAGACCTTGATTAGCAGGTTCAGGTGTGTTTAACTGGGGTTGGAGCTGAATTCTCCAGGTGACTCTCCAGGAGCAGGAGTGAATGATACGCATATGGAAAATGTTTCTGCGAATATATAAAAGTATGAAAAGTGAGTACAAAGTCTGCTAATTTTCTCTTTTTCCATTTTAGGAGCATTCCAATTCGTGTTTAAACTTTCAGGCACTCTTTCCATAATAATTGCGGTTATACCTCCAACAATTTACATGATCATATGTTTTTTGGCCAAACCCAACTTCCAAATCATGATTGCTGCCGTTCTGAGTGTCATATATGCCTTCCTGATGACTGCGTCCTTCTTTTCCATTATTGGTAATTATAGTTAATTGACGTTTTTTCTGTGCATTTGAATTGTGTTGAAAATGTGCTTTGTGACATTCCACCTCATTGGACTTCTCTTTTTAGGTGACATGGTTATACAACAAACATTTATAACTCCTACTGGACTCTTCCTGGTGTCCGGTGCGATTATGTACGTGGTGACAGCCATTCTTCACCCTCAAGAGAGCACTCTGATCATCTACGGTCTGATGTACTTCATCTGCATTCCCAGTGGCTATCTCCTCCTCACCATATACTCCCTAGTCAACATGCACATTGTATCTTGGGGAACTCGAGAAACCAGCAAGGGCAAGGAGCAGAAAAAGCAAGTGGGTGTCGTGTGCAATCGCGACTGCAAAATGTGCTGCTGGGATGTGAAAATCCAAGTCACTCAAGAGACCGAAAATCTACTGCTTCAACAAATGCAGCAAGCCGTCAATCCAACACAAGCTGCCAAACCCGAGCCCATCGAGCCGCCGGCTCAGAGCGCCATTGAAGAACCGAGCCTTTTAGAGGCCAACAAACACATTCTGGACTACGACCAGGAAATGAGCCATAAGAAGGACAAATCCAAAGAGAACCTCAACAAGGACAACAAGGAAAAAGACACGGACTCTGAGAGAAGGTAAAGAATATGAAAATGTGTTTGGATTACAATTGCAATGCTGAAGAAAAGTTCTTATTGGTTTACAAATGGTCTCTCCAAATACAGTGGGAGTTCCAAAAGCATTGAGAAGAAAGTGGACCACTTTAACGATGACACAGACTACACAGACGATGAGGACGACGATGATGACGATTATGATTCTGATTACAATAATTTGGAGCCGAAGGAAGTTGTGCCTGAGAGTGGTAAGAGATGACATCTCCCTTCTCTAGAACACGTGGTTTCATGAGTGTAAAGTTGGTCTGTGCATTGAACTATTATTACAAATTCTTATTCCAATGGACAGATTGGGTGGAGCCCGTGAAGAGAGAGTTCCTGAAGAAACTGACCTATGCAAATCTGAAGAGAAACCTTCAGGAGCAGATCAGATACACGCTGAGGAACAAGAACCAGGAGGATCTGTGTGAGGAACTGGTGTCGATTCTCACCGACACCCTGAATGATGAGCTGAGGGATAAAGTGGGTCCGGAGGATGTGCTGACCGAGACTCAGCTGGAGGAACTGCAATACGCCCTGAATGAAGCCGCCCGGCGCATCGTAAAGTCCAACCGCATCGAGAACGGAGCGCAGAGACTGGAGCGTCGCGTCAAGAGGGGGATCGAGAGAACGCTTGTGGCGCCACAGGTTGAGAAACTGTCTGAGGTAAGGTTTTGTGAATGGTTAAGATTTAAGGCCCTGATATACTCACAGCGAAGTTATTCTTTTCTCTTCGCTCAGGAGTAAAAATAAGCTTTAAATACCTTTGCAGCGATTACACTGTTAGCAAAACATCATGACTCCGCCCACAATTCTGTTAGCAAACATCATGACTCCACCAACAATTATGTTAGCGAACATTATGACTCCGCTCATAATTCTTTTAGCAAACATCATGACTCCGCCCCCAAAATTCTGTAGTAAACGTCATGACTCCGCCCACATGTAGCGAACATCATGACTCGCCCACAATTCTGTTGCGAACATCATGACTCCGCCCACAATTCTGTTAACGAACATCATGACTCCGCCCACAATTCTGTTAGCGAACATTATGACTCCTCTCATAATTCTGTAGTGAACATCATGACTCTGCTTATAATTTTTTTAGCAAACATCATGACTCCGCCCCCAAAATTCTGTAGTAAACGTCATGACTCTGCCCACAAGTATGTAGCGAACATCATGACTCCGCCCACAATTCTGTTAACGAACATCATGACTCCGCCCACAATTCTGTTGCGAACATCATGACTCCGCTCATAATTCTGTAGTGAACATCATGACTCTGCTCATAATTCTTTTAGCAAACATCATGACTCCGCCCCCAAAATTCTGTAGTAAACATCATGACTCGCCCACAATTATGTTGCGAACATCATGACTCCGCCCACAATTCTGTTAACGAACATCATGACTCCGCCCACAATTCTGTTGCGAACATCATGACTCCGCCCACAAATCTGTTAACGAACATAATGACTCCGCCCACAATTCTGTTAGCGAACATCATGACTCCGCCCACAATTATGTAGCGAACATCATGACTCGCCCACAATTATGTTGCGAACATCATGACCCCGCCCACAATTATGTTAGCAAACATCATGACTCCGCCCACAATTATGTTGCGAACATGACTCCGCCCACAATTCTGTTAACGAACATCATGACTCCGCCCACAATTATTTAGCGAACATCATGACTCCGCCCACATTTCTGTTAGCGAACATCTTGACTCCGCCCACATTTAGATGCATGAGTAAACATGAGCTGCTCTTTCCTCTCAGTAACAGAATAAACACACAATAACAATGAGAAAACAGCAGTTGAGAAAGCATCTGATCATAGTGATGTGGAGATGTTGGTTCCAGCTCTGAGATTCAGATCTACAGTCACGTCACGTTTACTCATACAGCACTTTATACAATAGATTGATTTAAAGCAGCAGCTTTACAGTATTAAACATGAAAAACAGTGTCAGTGTCTCTTTCAGTCAGAATTACAGCTTCAGTTTCTACTATAAAGCGGCTCTCCAGTGTGTTCCTGTTTTTACTCGCGTCTGAACAGAAGAAATGGGTCGATCATGAATGATTCGTTCATTTTATACAAATATTTAATATGACTTGGGAACAACGAGTTGTCTCAGGAGTTATTCGTTTTTTACCCCGTTTTTTTTTCTTTTTTTCTTAAGAATCATGTAGTGTGAAGCTTCAATGGTTTATCAAGTCCATCTTCATCTTGTCGTCAAGTGAACGGTCAATGCATTTGGCTAAATTAACTGATCGACTTGTAAATTGAGCCATATCATTATTGGTAATGAATTTGCTTGTGCTACAATTTCATATGAAGAAAAGAAAAGTGTTTCCCTTGTGTTTCCAGGATGAAACCGATTTCTGGAATAAACTACTAGAGCGTTACCTCAAGCCCATTCAAGATGACAAAGCTCATCTCGACGAAGTGACAAGGGAGCTGAAGTCTCTACGAAACAAGGTAAGGTTGGCAAATTAACAGCTCATCTTTCAAGGCCCGTACCTTCATATGCTAAATGTGAACTATTCTCTCTTTCTGTGTGTGTGCAGGCAGTGTTTTTGTACTTCATAATTAACGTCCTATGGGTTGTAGCGACGTTCATCCTCCAGGCCATTGGCGGTGATGTCCTGAGCATCGAGATCCCTAAGTACTATCCAAACAACACGCTGGCACCAGACCCCATGAGGGTGGAGCCGCTGAGTTTGATGTTTCTGCTGTCGTTTGCCCTTCTGCTCATCGTTCAGTTCCTGGCGATGCTCTACCACAGGTACAACACTCGTCTCGCACTGTCACACCGGCACCTGAACAACCAATCCAATATTATAGATATATGGACCTTGATTATTTGAGATTGAAGCCCTGTTGTCTTCCATTGCAGGGTTTACACCCTCATCCATGTGGTTTCGTACAGAGGCACGGAGAAAAACTACAAGCAAAAGGATGAGGCGAGTAAACGCTCTTTAGTGCCGTTTAGCCATGATTCAACTAAGCTGACTGTATTTTTATGTGGATTTGAACTGAGATGAGCAGTGTTGGGGAAAGCTACTTTGAGAAAAGTAATGCATTACAATATTGCGTTACTCCCTTAAAAAGTAACTAATTGCGTTACTTAGTTACTTTTTAAGAAAAGTAATGCGTTACGTTACTTTCTCTCACCTGGGCTGGACTTGTTTATTTTTTTTAAAAACCAATAAGTTCTATTTTTGGGCAAATGTAAAGACCCTTTCAGACCAAAATTTTAATAATAAGGCTGAAGTAAATGCAGTTCCACGCATGTACAGTAGAGGGCGCTTAAAAGTAATGCGTTCCTGTACTTGTAAAAGTAAAGTAATCTGATTATGTAACTCAAGTTACGTGTAATGAGTGACCCTAACACTGGAGATAAGTACACTCTTTTATAATGGTTCTGTTGTTCACAGGAGGATGAAGATGATGGGTTTGTCCTGGGGAATGAAATGCAGAGTACTCTCGTCATCACTGGCGACGACTTGTGAAACCATCACTCTCTCACTCCTATAGTGAGTTACAGTCGAAGTGAATGAAGAATCAGTGAAGCCGGACTAACAGCACGTGCTGAAAGAGGAGCAGGATTTGTTTACTGTAGATTTTTGTACTGAATTAAAGTCACTGTTTTCTATGTATGCTTTGAATGTTTTACATTTTGATCATTTGTGTAGTTTATGTCTGTGTTAATGAATTAGTTTGTCAAATATGAAATGTTCTGTAACACATAGGTCTGGACACGCCTATTCCCTGGAAACACTGTTCATTAAAAATATCTCTTTTTATGGTGATGCAATGCAAGATGAGTTTGTTATATGATCATCAGTATTACCCAGGCTTCAGGAACGCCACATGTGTGTTTGAGCCGCAGTTCTGAAGGAACCGGTTAATAAAGATTCTGTCATTATTTACTCAGTCTCATGTCGTTCCAAACCTGTGCATTTCCTCCATGAACACACACTTATTTAAAGATATCCAGGACATCTCCACTGTGACATCAACGCGCCGTAAACATTTCATAACATGTGTATTACATTACATCAGTCTTCTGAGGGCCTTTGATCAGTTTGCTTGAAGAACAGATTGAAATTTAAGTCATTATTCTTGAAGGATGGATGGACAGAGGTACGGATAGATTATATAGACAGACAGACACAGATGGATATATGGATAGATAGAACGATAGATGGACAGAATGATACGGATGGATGGATATATGAACAGAATGATAGACAGACTGATAGATATGGATGGATAGAATGATAAAGATAGAATGATAGTTAGATGATAGATAGAATTATATGAATGGATGGATGCATATTTAGATAGATATAGTTAGACATAGATAGATGATGGATAGATAGATATGGATGGACAGAACAATAAAGAGAACAATAGATATATAGAATGATATGGATGATGGATGGATGAAAGGATAGTCAGTCAAAAACAGCATTATTAGTTTTTTATTTATTTTCTCCATAATTAATTTTAAAACACTGATTTCATAATGAATGGAAATAAATTAATCAGATATTTCTACATTACATACAAACTATAACCATCATGACTGTGTTGTAAGGCTTGTGTAACAGAGACAGAAAACTGCATAAAACGGATCAACTATGATTATTTATTTGCATGAACCAGAAGAGATGTTTGATCTGAGGAGGCCGAGGGGAAGGAGCCTCTGAAACCTCTTCATTTGGCCGTCTTCTTCTCCATGCTGAGGAAGAGGAACACACAGCGCATTACTGCACCAGTACTGACCCACACACACACAGGTCATATATTTACAGTAAGCATTAGATGATGATGATAACAGTACTTGTATCGGATGAGTCTGCTGCCCTGGATGAGCTGGGCCGTCTCATTGGTCAGGTGGCAGGCGAACAGAAGCCAGTTCCTCGGCTGGACCTTATAGGCGAAGCGCATGAACAGCAGCGAGTAGCAGGTCAGAGCTGGAGAAACAGAGCCAGAGTTCACCTTTGACCTCACAGAGCCAGAGTTCACCTTTGACCTCACAGAGCCTATCTGTTGCACACTGTGGCGTCTCTTAGTCAAGTCACTTTAATTATATAGGCCTAGCGCTTTTTACAACAGTGTGTTTCACAGCAGATCTACAGAGATAACAGGAGAATAATGCAATAGAGTTTGTTTCCAGAAGAAAACAGCGTCTCAGTCCAGCTTAAGGAAGTTCAGTGATGCTTCATTTCTGTTGTAAAAAATATATTAATTTAGTTAATTTATATATACAGCCGCTCTGAGGCAGATTAATGTCTCCAACTAAGCGAGACCAAAGCCGGAGGCGACAGTGAAGGACCCAAAACTCCATCAGTAACAGAATGGAGGAAAACACCTCGTGAGAAACCAGACTCAGTCTCAGTTCTCCTGGCCAATGAGCAAACAGTGTGTGATCATGAGTCAGGCAGCATTACAGGTCAGAGGTCAGACTGGATCAGAACATCAGAACATTGTCCAGCTCTTACCGAAGGTCATCCGGCCACTGATGATCTCGGGACTCTTCTTCATGTCACTGATGGCAGCGATGGGCAAACCCCAGTTGGCCACCGGACCCCAGAAGTGCTGAGGGGACAGGAGATACAGTAATGATCATAAGAATATTAAGAAGAAGAAGAAGAAGATATCATAACGCTGAGGACTTACCGTGCTGAGGGGACGATCCCACGGGAAGAGCAGATCCGGCGGGAACAAGAGGTTAAAACATATTCATAGAAGATCAGTAATGTACAATATCAAGTGTCTGGTTGTTGAAGATAAGCACAGAGAGAAGAACTGGCTTTACAGTAACACTTTCACTCAGGGAACGTTTACACAACAGCGGTTTCACCTTAAAACGATGTGTTTCGGCCGTTCATTTCCACGACAACAGCGTTTTGGGAAACGCAAACTTTTAAAAATGGTTTTCAAAGTGCAAGTTTTTGAAAACGATATTGTTTTTGTCTCCATGTAAACAACAAAAATGCAAATCTGTGAAGACGGTGATGTCATGCACACGCGTGTTACATGTTCAGTGTATAGTGTTTCGACGCCCCCTACTGGCCTGGCAGCAGAACACAGCGATTCTAGGCGCTCTCGCGGGTCCGTGTGAACCAGGATCGATTTGACAATGTTGTTGTAAACGCAAAGGAAAAACATTTCCGTTTTTAGTTCATCGTTGTGAAGTAAACGTGCCCTAAGATGAAAAACTCTGTAAATCCACTGGGGAATGACTCAGCCTGTTTACTGTCCACGTCCCGCTTTATATGGCCTTCTGTTTTAGGGTATGTTTACATGACAACAACGTACTGAAAACAGAGACAACGATGTCAAAACAATCCCGTTCACACGGATCTGCGAAAATCACTAAGAAGGCTGTATTATACATGTCAGGCCAGTAGGTGGCGACGTCACTGTGTCAAGAATAAGCACGAACACCTCCGTCATTTCCACCTCTGAGAAGTTACAGGCGTAGCTCTGGACAGGATGCTGTTTGTGTGCTATTGGCATGTTCTCATGACATATTTGTGCTTTTAGACTGAGAACTTTATCCGTCACCATTCCAGTACACTCTATATTTATTTTTATTTATCTATATTTATATGAATGTTTTGAGCAGGTTCATATCATTTGCATATCATTTGTAATCATTATTTTTAAAACTATTAGGTATACTGTTCAACTCATTTATGTTAAATAATAAAATACATGGTTAAAAATATTTTGGACTGGCAATATTAGTAAAAATAAACAGAAACATTCTTTCCACCATAAACCGTCATTTCCACCACTACAGTTTTTAAGAAAAAAAATAAGAATAACCAATGATGTGGATCTAAATGTATTTTAAATCAAGTAGGCCTATTAATAGTTCATCACTTACAATATATGTGTGAGTGACTTATAATAAACATAGACCTGAACAAATATGAAATGCTGTAGGCAAAAATCCCTCGTGGCATTTAGCAACTTTAAATAAAAATGCATTAAGTTCCTGAAGTATTACGATTTATTTTGTTACATTATTGGGTAGCCACTGATGTTGTTGACTGATACATAATCTTATATAATCAGTTTTACAATATTATATTGTAATAAAATACATAATTGAAAAGTGGTGGAAATGACATCTTTGAAAGCGCTCTTCAGGAAAACTGGTAAAAAATAATATTACATGGAATTCTGAAACTGGCCACTATTATACTGTGTTAGAAGCTAGGAAGATTGTTTTAAGTGTGTTTTAAGAGAGTGAATTCTCCATAAGCTCTCCGTGCCAAAAGTGCTCCTATAGCTGGAGACTCCCCCATATATACACATGACATCACCGTTCTGCTTGCGTTCTCAGGCCACAAAACGCCAGTGTTGAGTAAACGAACAGACAACAAGCTTTAACGTTTTTTGTAAACACACCCTTAGTCAATCGAAAGTTTAAACACTCAAAATATATCCTGTGAAAACTGTTTTGAAATTGAACAATGCAACTTTAAAACTTTGAATGTGGAACACAACTCGGTTACAACGAAAGGCTTTGATTTTCTAGCAATTTTAGAGTCCAAATTATTTTGTATGATACATGTTCTTGCACTTCTGCTGAGTGTCTCTTTAGAAAGAGAGCAACCCTAGTCCAGATCTATAACCAGAAGACAGTAACAGTAAGAGTTTTATTGTGTCGTAACATCAGCAGTCGATAAAGAGACGCATTCCGGGCGTTAACCCTCTGGAATGAAAATATAGTAACAGCGTGAATATGCAGAGATCGGAGTGTGACAGCAATAATGACCTGCGCGGTTTATAATGAAATACAGCTTGACAGATGATAGAGTGCTCATGACGTCATGAGCATCAGCCTCGTGTCAGCTGGACTCTGCACTGCTGTTGTTATGACGCGGATCTGGCGCCGCCTGGAGGCTCACAGCGGAACTGCAGCTCGTGTCCTTCACACGATAAACTGCACTTTTCTGTTTATTATGAGCATAACAACCGTCTGTGTGTGAGGCTGCGAGTCATTCCACTGCATTCCGGTTTAATAACAAACATAATTAACCGTTAAACAATAATTAACCGTTCAAACATCGACATTATTTACCTCAGCGCTATTGAGAAACACAGTGACTGACCTCATGAGATACTCTCTGAACTCTTTACTGCGGAGATGATCCACGGCTTTACGCGCCAGAGTTCCTGCCATCGTCAACAAGCGAATTATACAGTGATGAATATGAATATGAATTCAGTTCGTGTAAAAGTAAACACTGCTGCGCGCTTTACCGCAGCTAACCGCTGTGAACTAGAGGACAGAGTCACGCATGCGCAGATACTGCAGTGACGCAATTTCCGGCGTAAATATGTACTCCTGTCAAATATAAAGTCACGCAAATGTATAAATAATAAAGTTAAATCAGCAAATTTAACAGTTAATCCTGGTCACGTTCATCAATTACATTCATTTTATTAAAATAACCGTCGTTTGTATAGATAACTTAAAAAGATCACCTGTATCCCTGTAACTAAATAAAAAAATATCGGTAACACTTTACAATAAGGTTTGTTAGTTAACATTAGTTAACATGAACTAATAATAAACTATAAATAACGTTCATGTTCATAAGTAACTGCTGGATTTGATCAACTAATGTTAACAAAGATGAACTAATACAGTAACAAATGTATTGCTCATGGTTAGTTCATGTTGATTGACACATTAACTAATGAACCTTGTTGTAAAGTGTTACCAAAATATCTCTGTGTTTTTATTCTCTCTCATTTAATTTTTGTTTTATAAAGTAGTTATACCGAGTAAATAACTAGCAGCGCTGTGATTGGCTGTCGTGAAGCATCATGTGATCAGGTCGTGACGTAGGACGTTCCGCGGAAGTAAAGATGGCGCTGGACGGCTCGTCCACGTCAGTTATGGCTCATAATAACCCATATCACAGTCATGTTTCTGATTATTACGGCAGGAAACTGAGCAATAAGCCCGATGTAGTGCCGTCTGGGGTCACCGAGAGGAAGGTGTCGCCGTCGGATAAGCCTGACATGGTTGTGCTGGACGTGGTCGGCATCAAGGACTCGGGTGAGAGCTTCTCTCGGGCTGTCTTTCTCAGACTGTGTTTGAAATATGAATAACTGTGTTTCATTTTCATCTTCAGATGCTCCAGGGCACAGAAAGAAGCACGAGACTGACACGTATGTGCTGGTAAGACTCATGTATGGTCATATATGTGCGTGAAATATGATGAGAAGCTCATCATAACATCACATGTGACGTCACGCGTTAGTAATGTTCACGTTAAATGGAAAGTATCGTGAAAACTTTTGCTAAGTTTTTGGATTTGAAGCACTTGTTTAGTTCTTTCAAAAAAAGTTTTAATGTAATAATTAGCCTAATTATGTTTTAAGTGATAATTTCCTCACACAACACAATTTTCAGAAACAAGAATAGAATCTTTTATAACATTATAAATGTCTCAACTGTCACTCTGGATCAATGTAATGCGTCCTTGATGAATAAAAGTATTAATTTCTTTCAAAACAAAGTGATAAAATCAAACTTTCACATGGCAGTGGATCAGGACTTGTGTTACTGAGTTTTGTCATTAGCAAAGCTCCATGGGAGTTCACTGAACCCTATTTCCACGGTAACGGTGTGTGTGGGGATTGTGGGTAATGTAGTTTCCTCTGATCTGATCTGTCCATCTCCTCAGGGCACCATTCATCCCTTCCGCAAAACCCATCACTCTGTGCTGGGGAAGTGTGCTCAGGAGTTCAGCCTGGTGACGTCTGACCGGCGGGTGAGTCCTTCATCACACACACACACACACACACGCTTCACTTCTTCACACACACATACACACTTCACTTCTTCACACACACTTCACTTCTTCACACAGTACAGACCGATTCAAACACCATCAGTAAAGCAAACCTCACATGAGATCATTCAGATCTAAAAATTCAGATCAGTTCAGTTTAGTGTTCAATGTTGCAAAATCCATCAATAATGATCTATTATATTAGTGGTGGGAATCTTTGGTTCCTCACAATTCGATTCAAATCGATTCTTGATTTTTATGTAAATTTGGATTTGATATGTGCGTAGAGTTGGTTGTAGTTTCCGGTTTTGTTACTGCAGGTTAATTGGTCTAGCAGGAAAGAAAGTCTGTCTGAATTAAAGGATAACCTTGACATTTATTTCGTTTTTCTTCCCATTTTAGTCAAACCAATATTATAAAACAAATCCCTTTAAGTGAACTACACTCATGACACACAGTCTTCTGTAATAAAGCAAGGCAGTGTATTTTATTACATTTACTTATATTAAAGATAGGAACAAAGAAGCATATTTACAAACAATAGACAAATATAATAGAAAAAATATACAAATTAAATAAACGTATTATTTATCTGCCCTACTACTGAAATTAATCAAAAGTAAAAATAAAACCCTGTGTGAATAATCTATGAATTTAATATAAATTGATTCATATTGAAGATAAAAAAACCTAGTTTTTTTATGAACATTAATGAAACGAATGGCAGTGGTTTATGAGGCTGCTGTCCCTTTAAGAAGGAATGTTTATAGTTACATCTGATTTTCTCCCTTTTGTTTTTGTTAACGTCAATAGCTGTGAGTAGCTGTGAGTAGCTGTGAGTAGCTGTGAGTAACTGTGAGTAGCTGTGAGTAGCTGTGAGTAACTGTGAGTAACTGTGAGTAGCTGTGAGTAACTGTGAGTAGCTGTGAGTAGCTGTGAGTAACTGTGAGTAGCTGTGAGTAGCTGTGAGTAACTGTGAGTAGCTGTGAGTAACTGTGAGTAGCTGTGAGTAGCTGTGAGTAACTGTGAGTAGCTGTGAGTAGCTGTGAGTAACTGTGAGTAGCTGTGAGTAACTGTGAGTAGCTGTGAGTAACTGTGAGTAACTGTGAGTAACTGTGAGTAACTGTGAGTAGCTGTGAGTAGCTGTGAGTAACTGTGAGTAACTGTGAGTAGCTGTGAGTAGCTGTGAGTAACTGTGAGTAGCTGTGAGTAGCTGTGAGTAGCTGTGAGTAGCTGTGAGTAGCTGTGAGTAGCTGTGAGTAGCTGTGAGTAGCACTGTGAAGTTAAAGACGTTAAAGAAGTGTAACACTTTAGAAAATCTTTTTTTTTTTTTTTGTGAATCGGTAGAAGATAGAATCGAGTTTTTTTCTTTTTCTTTTTTTCCGCACCCCTAATATATATATGTGGTGAAGTTGATGAGTTATTAGCAGCTCTACAGAGCAACAGTCTCAGTAATATCACTGATAACTTGAAAACAACAAAGCAGTGACTTAAACCACACAGAAGGAGTGCAGTAGCGAGGCATGAGAATATGAGATATGGAAGACAGAAACTCCACAGTTTTAGTGAGTTACAGTGTGTGTGTTTCTTACAGTAGGGGTCAGAGTTCAGCCGTCAGGCCTCATGGAACACACACACACACACACACACACACACACACACACACACTTAACGTCAGAGAAATCACTCATGAAACTGTGTGTGTGTTTCAGTCGTGGAGGATCCTCCTGTTCGGCGTGTTGAATCTCGTCTGCACAGCTTGTCTGCTGATGTGGTGCAGCTCCACCAACAGCATGGGTGAGGGATCACACACACATTACCCAGCATGCTCAGAGCTGCACAGGACACACTCCACTCCGCTCTGTGATTGGGTTAGATCAGTTCCTGTTCAACACGAACGTCACAGAGTTTGTCAAATGTGGGATGAATAAATCAGACGTAGAGCTGTACACTGAAGCACATGATGACGTGTGTGTGTGTGTGTGTGTGTGTGTGTGTGTGTGTGTGTCTCAGTTTGCTCTACTACACAAACTCAGGCTCGGTTGACTTCATCATCTGGCGTCTCACAGTATGAACACAAGATCTCCAGAGTCTCTTCAGCAGCATTTCATCTGACAAAACTATCCACACACACACACACGTCCGTGTCATCATGTGCTTCGGTGTGCAGTCACCTGATCCTCTGCAGTATTGAGCTCTCAGTAACCGTGGTCAGTGTGTCTCGGACGTGATGCCCTCATGATGTTCCTCAGGACCGGAACCTAAATCTTGCGATATTAAACTCGCTTAAACTCAAGTGAGATCTGCTCACAGAACCATAAACCAGTGTCAGTCAGGTGATTATTTAATCTTCTGTGTCTCTCGTACACAAACTGCAGCCGTTCATGAGTCTAGATCACAGGAAGAGCAGGTTATGACCTTCTGATTACAGATTACATGCCCATATATATATTATTATACACTAATATGAGCAAAAGACCATCATCACAGTAGGTCCAGTGACATGCATTAAGACACCAGATTGCATGCCTGCAGATGATGGAGTACTTCTCCTCAGATCCGTCTGATGATTTAATAACTCTCCTTAGATCATGTTTATGAACCCATGATGAGTGAGATCTGCTGTGACGGATGTTCATTACACGCGTATATCAGATATTATATCAGTCACATGATGGTTGTAATTTGTACATAAAGATGCACAGCTCTAATCCCGGCCTATGCAGTAACTAGGGAAAACGATATATCGTATCGGCCGATGCGTCCTCGTTACATTTTACATTTATGCATTTGGCAGACGCTTTTATCCAAAGCGACTTACATTGTATTATCCTATACATTTATACATAGGTATATGCAATCGCCTGGGATCGAACCCACAACCTTGCGTTGTTAACGCAATGCTCTTACCACTGAGCTACAGGAAAGCTTAATGTTTATTAAAGCTTAAAGCTTATCGTTAATGTTATCGTTATCGCCCGATATCTTAAAGCCGATAAATGATGTATTGTTTCCTTCAGCTGAGACGCTTCAGATTCACACGGTTCAACATGATGGGTTTAAACTGCTTGAAATATGATTGACATCACTTCTGTAATTCACTTCTTGCACTTCTGCAAATCTGTAATATCGGCAACATAAATTAATAATGAGAACATTATAATTGTGTGTTTGGGATGTGGATGTTAATGCTGAGACTTGTTTTTCTAATCAGGCTCTTAAAAATTATAGAAAAATTGGATTTAGATTTATCAGCCAATATATCGGTTATCGGCTTTCAAATATGAAGAATTATTGGTTATCGGACAAAATGTTCGTATCGGATCATCCCTGGCAATGAGGACATCATATCAGATTATAGCCAGTAACTGATAAATGTCTGGCATTATAGTTCTACTCTATTGTCTAAATAAGTGTGAGTTTTAATGTACGGTATGAAAGCTGGATGTTCATTCAGAGATCTGCTTTTCTCCACCGTCATCTAACGCTCACTTACTCTAAACATGAAAACAGGAGACGGATAAATGCAATATATTAATAACTAATTTATCAAACACATTTAGTTGTTCTTCACTCTTATAGATCAGGGTAAAACTGCATGTTGTCCGTTCAGAAAATGACCCCGTGACCTCTGAAAGTCCCATGATGCACTGCTCTGCTCTGTGCATCTGCTGTGGTTTGTTCAGTCGAGTGTGTGTGTGTGTGTGTGTGTGTAACGGGAAGGTTTGGATGTGTTTATTGGAGCATCAGTCTTTCTCTCGGTCTCGGGTTACGCTCTGACTCGCCACTTCCTCCCGCCAGGTGTTAGCTTGTAGTTTGTCAATAAAGCTTTTAGTTTACATCTGGAGCGATCTATTGTTATTTTAATGTGCCGCGTCGACAGACACCCGAGCCGAGCCGCTCGATGCGTGTTCCTGAACTCAGTGACAGCTGAGCGCTGCAGTTTGCAAATCTGCTTTACCGACAGAGAAAGCGGATACTCGCGCGACGCTAGCCGGCTCCTGATGCTAATGGCGCTCGGCTCCCGTGAGGCCCGCAGTGAGCCGACTGAAGGTCAGGGTTCGAGGACGATCAGATGTGTTTGGATGCTCTTATTAAATATTCAGATAAAGATCCGGGCTTGGTTTACCACTGCGTCTTCATCTCCTCCTCTTCTTCATCGATTAGCTCTGTAAACATACACACGTCTCCTTAATCTGAGCGCTGTATTCTACACGAGTGTGTGTATTCTGTGTCTCGCTCGGGGTTTATTCATGCATCATCTGTCATTACGCCATACTTTCCCTCCGCTCACAGATTCCTCTCGTCCTCGCAGGATTCCAGGTGTCGTGTTTCTAACAGAGGAACGTCTGGTTTAGGGTCTGTGGTGGAACAGTGTTGAGAACGCTAGCCAGCGCTGGCGTACGAGTGTTTAAGGGCAGGTTTAGGGTCTGTGGCGGAACAGTGTTGAGAACGTTAGCCAGCGCTGGCGTACGAGTGTTTAAGGGCAGGTTTAGGGTCTGTGGCGGAACAGTGTTGAGAACGTTAGCCAGCGCTGGCGTACGAGTGTTTAAGGGCAGGTTTAGGGTCTGTGGCGGAACAGTGTTGAGAACGCTAGCCAGCGCTGGCGTACGAGTGTTTAAGGGCAGGTTTAGGGTCTGTGGCGGAACAGTGTTGAGAACGTTAGCCAGCGCTGGCGTACGAGTGTTTAAGGGCAGGTTTAGGGTCTGTGGCGGAACAGTGTTGAGAACGTTAGCCAGCGCTGGCGTACGAGTGTTTAAGGGCAGGTTTAGGGTCTGTGGCGGAACAGTGTTGAGAACATTAGCCAGCGCTGGCGTACGAGTGTTTAAGGGCAGGTTTAGGGTCTGTGGCGGAACAGTGTTGAGAACATTAGCCAGCGCTGGCGTACGAGTGTTTAAGGGCAGGTTTAGGGTCTGTGGCGGAACAGTGTTGAGAACGTTAGCCAGCGCTGGCGTACGAGTGTTTAAAGGGACACTTCACCCATTTGCATTAAGCTTTGTATTGTTAGAAACCCAGTCATATATTATAATAAACGTGGATTTTTCATTAATTTTTCCCTGAGATGGGAGAAATAAGGATTTAAGTGTTTTACTTCCTGCTTATTATGACGTAAAAATCATCATTTTGCGTCATAATAAGCAGGAAGTCACATTTCATTGAAAAGTATAGAGACTTCAAACACTAGCTCCTCATTATTCCAGGGGGCGGGACCCGCTCACGCTACAGGCCTATTACAGATCAGTGGGTGGGACTTCACTTTCTGAAACTAAAAGTAATATCCTCCATCTTGTTTGGAAGCTAAGCTAACAGCCACTGTGGAGCCAGCTGTGAAGATATGACAATAGCGGAGGGTAACGTTACTCAATATGATGTAGAAGAAGAGGATTTCGGAAGTCTGATGCTCGAATCAGGTGTTTGTGGCTACCTTTACAAGCCGCATAGCGAAGAGCAGCCGAGGCAGAAGACCTGCCTGTCGCGGACGAGAAGCCCAGACTGGCTCGAGCTGGGGGCGGACTGGAGGCGCCGGTGATCTCACTATGCAACTACGAACACAGAGATAGAGTCCGTCTGCTGCGAAGAATTTAAACGATGCCAATTTCTCCTGGACGAAATCTCAGAATCAGACGAGGACACGGACGTTTGTGTTGTGAACCATCCTAGTTTCGCACCGCATCTGACTGAACATCCCGGTAACGTTACCATGCAATAATTCACCACTTCGAAAGAAATACAAATGAGGAGTAATTCACTAATGAGTTCGCCAACTAACTAACGTTAGACATCTCCGGTGGTTAGCTAGCCTTATAGACGGATGAGTGATTCATATGCTGTTCTGGATTAGTGGGAGTGGCTTGCGCATCTGTGCAATGTGGTGCATTGTGGGAGTTGTTGTCTTTCATACAAATGCGTCCTGAAGTTACTTTCTTTTTTTCCTCAGTCAAGAAGGCACCAAATTCAAAATTTATTTTACATTTCGACTACATATATGACCCACTTTCAATAAAGATCAATGTTCCCATGGGTGAAATGCTCCTTTAAGGGCAGGTTTAGGGTCTGTGGCGGAACAGTGTTGAGAACGTTAGCCAGCGCTGGCGTATGAGTGTTTAAGGGCAGGTTTAGGGTCTGTGGCGGAACAGTGTTGAGAACGTTAGCCAGCGCTGGCGTACGAGTGTTTAAGGGCAGGTTTAGGGTCTGTGGCGGAACAGTGTTGAGAACGTTAGCCAGCGCTGGCGTATGAGTGTTTAAGGGCAGGTTTAGGGTCTGTGGCGGAACAGTATTGAGAACGTTAGCCAGCGCTGGCGTATGAGTGTTTAAGGGAAGGTTTAGGGTCTGTGGCGGAACAGTGTTGAGAACGTTAGCCAGCGCTGGCGTATGAGTGTTTAAGGGAAGGTTTAGGGTCTGTGGCGGAACAGTATTGAGAACGTTAGCCAGCACTGGCGTACGAGTGTTTAAGGGCAGGTTTAGGGTCTGTGGCGGAACAGTATTGAGAACGTTAGCCAGCGCTGGCGTACGAGTGTTTAAGGGGAGGTTTAGGGTCTGTGGCGGAACAGTATTGAGAACGTTAGCCAGCGCTGGCGTATGAGTGTTTAAGGGAAGGTTTAGGGTCTGTGGCGGAACAGTGTTGAGAACGTTAGCCAGCGCTGGCGTACGAGTGTTTAAGGGCAGGTTTAGGGTCTGTGGCGGAACAGTGTTGAGAACGTTAGCCAGCGCTGGCGTATGAGTGTTTAAGGGCAGGTTTAGGGTCTGTGGCGGAACAGTATTGAGAACGTTAGCCAGCGCTGGCGTATGAGTGTTTAAGGGAAGGTTTAGGGTCTGTGGCGGAACAGTGTTGAGAACGTTAGCCAGCGCTGGCGTATGAGTGTTTAAGGGAAGGTTTAGGGTCTGTGGCGGAACAGTATTGAGAACGTTAGCCAGCGCTGGCGTACGAGTGTTTAAGGGCAGGTTTAGGGTCTGTGGCGGAACAGTATTGAGAACGTTAGCCAGCGCTGGCGTACGAGTGTTTAAGGGGAGGTTTAGGGTCTGTGGCGGAACAGTATTGAGAACGTTAGCCAGCGCTGGCGTATGAGTGTTTAAGGGAAGGTTTAGGGTCTGTGGCGGAACAGTATTGAGAACGTTAGCCAGCGCTGGCGTATGAGTGTTTAAGGGCAGGTTTAGGGTCTGTGGCGGAACAGTGTTGAGAACGTTAGCCAGCGCTGGCGTATGAGTGTTTAAGGGAAGGTTTAGGGTCTGTGGCGGAACAGTGTTGAGAACGTTAGCCAGCGCTGGCGTATGAGTGTTTAAGGGCAGGTTTAGGGTCTGTGGCGGAACAGTGTTGAGAACGTTAGCCAGCGCTGGCGTATGAGTGTTTAAGGGCAGGTTTAGGGTCTGTGGCGGAACAGTGTTGAGAACGTTAGCCAGCGCTGGCGTATGAGTGTTTAAGGGAAGGTTTAGGGTCTGTGGCGGAACAGTGTTGAGAACGTTAGCCAGCGCTGGCGTATGAGTGTTTAAGGGCAGGTTTAGGGTCTGTGGCGGAACAGTATTGAGAACGTTAGCCAGCGCTGGCGTATGAGTGTTTAAGGGAAGGTTTAGGGTCTGTGGCGGAACAGTATTGAGAACGTTAGCCAGCGCTGGCGTATGAGTGTTTAAGGGCAGGTTTAGGGTCTGTGGCGGAACAGTATTGAGAATGTTAGCCAGCGCTGGCGTACGAGTGTTTAAGGGCAGGTTTAGGGTCTGTGGCGGAACAGTGTTGAGAACGTTAGCCAGCGCTGGCGTATGAGTGTTTAAGGGCAGGTTTAGGGTCTGTGGCGGAACAGTATTGAGAACGTTAGCCAGCGCTGGCGTATGAGTGTTTAAGGGAAGGTTTAGGGTCTGTGGCGGAACAGTGTTGAGAACGTTAGCCAGCGCTGGCGTACGAGTGTTTAAAGGGGTGGTTCGGGATTTTTGACATCGGACCTCATTTTTAAGTCAGCCTGGTTGTTATTCATCAGTGGAGACATTTAAAAAAAAAAAATTATCCAGTCCTTATATTTGGATAGTTGGCCGATGCTAGGCTAGCGCGAGTCAATGGTATATGTTAGCCAGCCATTAAAAACCGTTTTACCCACTCCACAGTGCACCAAACGCAAATCAATTATAACACTAGACTATCGATGTATATGTCCGTTGAGAGAATAATGTTAGAAATCAAACTTACCTTTCATCACATTGCATTAGTTATAATTTGTTCCCTGTAATCATAAGCCTTGTCTACAGCAGCAGCGGAGTGATATTGATTACCTAGGCAACCGAGTGAGCCGGTACACACATGACGCAAGTGTATTTACCTGCCGCTGGTACACTGATTACAGTGCGCTTCTGTTCTGTGTTTACTTTTTGCCGCATTACTAACCGGAGCAAAGTAAAATTCCGCAGCTGCTGAGAAACTAGTTCCCTTGGGATCATTGAGATGAAAGGTAAGTTTGATTTCTAACATTATTCTCTCAACGGACATTTGCATCGATAGTCTAGTGTTATAATTGATTTGCGTTTGGTGCACTGTGGAGTGGGTAAAACGGTTTTTAATGGCTGGCTAACATATACCATTGACTCGCGCTAGCCTAGCATCGGCTAACTATCCAAATATAAGGACTGGATAATTTTGAAAAAAAAATGTCTCCACTGATGAATAACAACCAGGCTGACTTAAAAATGAGGTCCGATGTCAAAAATCCCGAACCACCCCTTTAAGGGCAGGTTTAGGGTCTGTGGCGGAACAGTATTGAGAACGTTAGCCAGCGCTGGCGTATGAGTGTTTAAGGGAAGGTTTAGGGTCTGTGGCGGAACAGTGTTGAGAACGTAAGCCAGCGCTGGCGTACGAGTGTTTAAGGGCAGGTTTAGGGTCTGTGGCGGAACAGTGTTGAGAACGTTAGCCAGCGCTGGCGTACGAGTGTTTAAGGGCAGGTTTAGGGTCTGTGGCGGAACAGTGTTGAGAACGTTAGCCAGCGCTGGCGTATGAGTGTTTAAGGGCAGGTTTAGGGTCTGTGGCGGAACAGTGTTGAGAACGTTAGCCAGCGCTGGCGTACGAGTGTTTAAGGGCAGGTTTAGGGTCTGTGGCGGAACAGTGTTGAGAACGTTAGCCAGCGCTGGCGTATGAGTGTTTAAGGGCAGGTTTAGGGTCTGTGGCGGAACAGTGTTGAGAACGTTAGCCAGCGCTGGCGTACGAGTGTTTAAGGGCAGGTTTAGGGTCTGTGGCGGAACAGTGTTGAGAACGTTAGTCAGCGCTGGCGTACGAGTGTTTAAGGGCAGGTTTAGGGTCTGTGGCGGAACAGTGTTGAGAACGTTAGCCAGCGCTGGCGTACGAGTGTTTAAGGGCAGGTTTAAGGGCAGGTTTAGGGTCTGTGGCGGAACAGTGTTGAGAACGTTAGCCAGCGCTGGCGTATGAGTGTTTAAGGGCAGGTTTAGGGTCTGTGGCGGAACAGTGTTGAGAACGTTAGCCAGCGCTGGCGTATGAGTGTTTAAGGGCAGGTTTTGGGTCTGTGGCGGAACAGTGTTGAGAACGTTAGCCAGCGCTGGCGTATGAGTGTTTAAGGGCAGGTTTAGGGTCTGTGGCGGAACAGTGTTGAGAACGTTAGCCAGCGCTGGCGTACAAGTGTTTAAGGGCAGGTTTAGGGTCTGTGGCGGAACAGTGTTGAGAACGTTAGCCAGCGCTGGCGTACGAGTGTTTAAGGGCAGGTTTAGGGTCTGTGGCGGAACAGTGTTGAGAACGTTAGCCAGCGCTGGCGTATGAGTGTTTAAGGGCAGGTTTAGGGTCTGTGGCGGAACAGTGTTGAGAACGTTAGCCAGCGCTGGCGTACGAGTGTTTAAGGGCAGGTTTAGGGTCTGTGGCGGAACAGTGTTGAGAACGTTAGTCAGCGCTGGCGTACGAGTGTTTAAGGGCAGGTTTAGGGTCTGTGGCGGAACAGTGTTGAGAACGTTAGCCAGCGCTGGCGTACGAGTGTTTAAGGGCAGGTTTAGGGTCTGTGGTGGAACAGTGTTGAGAACGTTAGCCAGCGCTGGCGTACGAGTGTTTAAGGGCAGGTTTAGGGTCTGTGGCGGAACAGTGTTGAGAACGTTAGCCAGCGCTGGCGTATGAGTGTTTAAGGGCAGGTTTTGGGTCTGTGGCGGAACAGTGTTGAGAACGTTAGTCAGCGCTGGCGTACGAGTGTTTAAGGGGAGGTTTAGGGTCTGTGGCGGAACAGTATTGAGAACGTTAGCCAGCGCTGGCGTACGAGTGTTTAAGGGCAGGTTTAGGGTCTGTGGCGGAACAGTGTTGAGAACGTTAGCCAGCGCTGGCGTACGAGTGTTTAAGGGCAGGTTTAGGGTCTGTGGCGGAACAGTGTTGAGAACGTTAGCCAGCGCTGGCGTATGAGTGTTTAAGGGCAGGTTTAGGGTCTGTGGCGGAACAGTATTGAGAACGTTAGCCAGCGCTGGCGTATGAGTGTTTAAGGGAAGGTTTAGGGCTGGTGGTGACGTTACATAGACTATAATGAATCGTTCCTGCGCTTCAACACACTCACACTGAGATAGAGCATCAGACAAACAAACAGATTTGGTTCAGTTGTAGTGCTTGTTGTTGTCATCTGTTGTCACTAGAGTTTATGCACTGACGTGAGTTTCCCACGGGAACACACACACACACAGACACACACACACCCTCAGCCGGACTGAGTGACAGAAGAGCTGCAGAGTGACTGGATTTAATAGCAGAAACTGAGAAAACTCCAGTGAAACAAACGATTATCAGTTTAAACTAAAGCTTGGACTCGATATAGTGTTCTTTACAACTCACCAAAGATCCAGTGATCATGGATATTGACATGCAGCAGGAATCGGGTTTCCTGATTTCTACCCCTAAACTCAGCATATTGACACAAAATGAAAACTGCAAATCCTCCTTTCTCTTCCTGGATCCAGTTTCTGTGAATCACAGCGATTCGTTTGCTTCTCTCTTCTGAAACAGACTGTAAAAATACACCTCAGATTTCTTGTCAAATATATTTATACAGTCGATCTCGAAGCTCTTTCCCGTTTTAGATGTGCTTTGTGTGTTTTTCCCGGCATTCAATTCATTCTGCTTTTCCATTGAAAACAATTGAAAAGGAAGATAATGCTTTGGTGGACACACGGCCGAAAGCTCACAGTCTCAGAAATATCCCTCAGGAAACCTCTGGAGTCAGAAGTGCACAGTGGAGTTTCCCACACCGTTTCCCACACCGTTTCCCAAGCTTCATCCACTCGTGCTTTAACATTAGACGCTCCATGACCATTGAAGTGTGCCTTCAACTGCAGCTCAGTCTGAGAGTGCACACGTTTCACTGTAAAGGACACGCTGGGTTTGATCCACATGCATTATGGGTGCGTGACACAATGATGTTTTGAACACTATATCTGTCTTCTGTTTCAGCCTTGACCGCATACACATACCTCACCATCTTCGATCTCTTCAGGTGAGTGTCATTTCTCATATTCAGACTATATTGAAGAGTTCAGATGCAAAAGCCTCTTAAGTGCCATCTGAAATTTTCTTCTAGATTGATCATTTTTATCAAGCTCGTATGTTTGAATTCAGTAATTTGAGAATGAGAATGAAAATAACCTATTAACTGTCATTTAAGTGAATTTACTGAACTTAAACATACGAGCTTGATAAAAATGATCATTCTAGAAGAAAATTTCAGATGGCACTTAGAGGCTTTTGCATCTGAACTCTTCATATATACACTCACCTAAAGGATTATTAGGAACACCTGTTCAATTTCTCATTAATGCAATTATCTAATCAACCAATCACATGGCAGTTGCTTCAATGCATTTAGGGGTGTGGTCCTGGTCAAGACAATCTCCTGAACTCCAAACTGAATGTCAGAATGGGAAAGAAAGGTGATTTAAGCAATTTTGAGCGCGGCATGGTTGTTGGTGCCAGACGGGCCGGTCTGAGTATTTCACAATATGCTCAGTTACTGGGATTTTCACGCACAACCATTTCTAGGGTTTACAAAGAATGGTGTGAAAAGGGAAAAACATCCAGTATGCGGCAGTCCTGTGGGCGAAAATGCCTTGTTGATGCTAGAGGTCAGAGGAGAATGGGCCGACTGATTCAAGCTGATAGAAGAGCAACTTTGACTGAAATAACCACTCGTTACAACCGAGGTATGCAGCAAAGGCGGATGGGCTACAACAGCAGAAGACCCCACCGGGTACCACTCATCTCCACTACAAATAGGAAAAAGAGGCTACAATTTGCACGAGCTCACCAAAATTGGACAGTTGAAGACTGGAAAAATGTTGCCTGGTCTGATGAGTCTCGATTTCTGTTGAGACATTCAGATGGTAGAATCAGAATTTGGCGTAAACAGAATGAGAACATGGATCCATCATGCCTTGTTACCACTGTGCAGGCTGGTGGTGGTGGTGTAATGGTGTGGGGGATGTTTTCTTGGCACACTTTAGGCCCCTTAGTGCCAATTGGGCATCGTTTAAATGCCACGGCCTACCTGAGCATTGTTTCTGACCATGTCCATCCCTTTATGACCACCATGTACCCATCCTCTGATGGCTACTTCCAGCAGAATAATGCACCATGTCGCAAAGCTTGAATCATTTCAAATTGGTTTCTTGAACATGACAATGTGTTCACTGTACTAAAATGGCCCCCACAGTCACCAGATCTCAACCCAATAGAGCATCTTTGGGATGTGGTGGAACGGGAGCTTCGTGCCCTGGATGTGCATCCCACAAATCTCCATCAACTGCAAGATGCTATCCTATCAATATGGGCCAACATTTCTAAAGAATGCTTTCAGCACCTTGTTGAATCAATGCCACGTAGAATTAAGGCAGTTCTGAAGGCGAAAGGGGGTCAAACACAGTATTAGTATGGTGTTCCTAATAATCCTTTAGGTGAGTGTGTGTGTGTATATATATATATATTAGTGGTGGGCCGTTATCGGCGTTAACGTGCTGCGTTAACGCGAGACTCTTATCGCGCGATAAAAAAAATATCGCCGTTAATCTATTCTCCAAGTTGGGTTGGGAGATGGCTCTATACTACACAAGCTATGATGACGCAATCTACCCGCGGCCGCGAGGTAAACCCGGCTGCAACGCATATTCGTCGTCATCTTAAGTAAACACGGCTGAAAGTGAAAGCTGGTGAAAAAGATCGGTGCAACATCCATTATTTGGACTTGGTTCGGGTTTAAGCCGTCAGACGAGCAGCAGCAAACTATATACAGAGTGTGTGGGGTAACAGTTCGGTAAGTTAACACACGACTAATCCGTTCGACCACCTCAAATTCAAAACGAAACATGATATCACTGAATACCAGCGCGCGCGTATTATTCCCATTCCAATATATCTTAGTGGTGTAGCACATAATCTCGATTTTAAGAATCGTTGTTGTGTTTCTTTTTAACTGAAAATACATCAGTTAGACAATATTCTAATTTTAAATTTGGGGTTTCATAAGCTCCAAGCCATAATAAACATTAGACCTACTTAAGTCTCTGCAGCTAGTGTACTTGCATTTTATTTGTCTGCAAAATGATGTTGTATACTTACAGTTTTGCACAATATATGTTCTCAAAACTACATACACCCTTTAAAAAAAAATACATTTAGCAGTTGTTTTGCATGGGTCTGTGTAATCTGTTCTGAAATGGTTTTATTATAATATACTGTATATCGTTATCACAAGAGGCTGCAATGTATATCACAATATAGATGTTAGGCCATATCGCCCATCCCTAATTGATAGCCTATAGTAGTTGATAATAACATAGGCCTACCTAATGTTGCAAATATATATATTAGAGGTGGGCATAGGTACATTTTTTTAATCTAGATTAATTTTGAAATTAATCTAGATTAAAATGGCTCATTTGAATTCTGCCGAAGGCATTCAGAATATGTGTGCTACCCAAATAATGACTATAAAAGTAAGTCTTTGAGAACGGGTTTCTCAAGCCAGGTGGCGCATTAGACCAGGGGCTCATCTCCTGTTTCCAAAATGCATCACAAACTGCTTGAGAAAGCTGTTCTACTCATAGACTGTAAAAGGTTACTACTGTACTGTTACCGTCCGTAGGCAACATTAGGTAGGCCTATGTTATTATCAACTACTATAGGCTATCAATTAGGGATGGGCGATATGGCCTAAAATCTATATTGTGATATACATTGCAGCCTCTTGCGATAACGATATACAGTATATTATAATAAAACCATTTCAGAACAGATTACACAGACCCATGCTAAACAACTGCTAAATGTATTTTTTTTTAAAGGGTGTATGTAGTTTTGAGAACATATATTGTGCAAAACTGTAAGTATACAACATAATTTTGCAGATAAATAAAATGTAAGTACACTAGCTGCAGAGACTTAAGTAGGTCTAATGTTTATTATGGCTTGGAGCTTATGAAACCCCAAATTTAAAATTAGAATATTGTCTAACTGATGTCTTTTCAGTTAAAAAGAAACACAACAACGATTCTTAAAATCGAGATTATGTGCTACTACACCACTAAGATATATTGGAATGGGAATAATACGCGCGCGCTGGTATTCAGTGATATCATGTTTCGTTTTGAATTTGAGGTGGTCGAACGGATTAGTCGTGTGTTAACTTACCGAACTGTTACCCCACACACTCTGTATATAGTTTGCTGCTGCTCGTCTGACGGCTTAAACCCGAACCAAGTCCAAATAATGGATGTTGCACCGATCTTTTTCACCAGCTTTCACTTTCAGCCGTGTTTACTTAAGATGACGACGAATATGCGTTGCAGCCGGGTTTACCTCGCGGCCGCGGGTAGATTGCGTCATCATAGCTTGTGTAGTATAGAGCCATCTCCCAACCCAACTTGGAGAATAGATTAACGGCGATATTTTTTTTATCGCGCGATAAGAGTCTCGCGTTAACGCAGCACGTTAACGCCGATAACGACCCACCACTAATATATATATATATATATATATATATATATATATAAAAGCTTGTTCAACATTTACACTTGTGTTTCTGATGTTAATGATGTAAAGTCATGTTAGTAGATGAGTGTTGTGTGGTGAACGAGTGCCAAGCACTTTTTATTTTACTATATCTCTTTACATAAATATTTTTTTCTACTTAAAAACTATAATTTCGTTATTTTACTAACCCAACTAATTACTCATCTGGGCTGTCCAATAGGTTGCACGTAAGGGAAAAAAATAGCAGCACGATTCTTTCTGCCAGTCGGGCTGCAGCAGAGAAGCTGTATACAGCTGTGCAAGAATCGCCGAAAATTCCGTGAAATGAACACGGCCCCTTAAGTTAAGGAAAAGGTTGTGGGTGGGCTAACGTTTCCATGACACGCGGGACAACAACGGGACGGTTGGGTTTAGGAAACTTGACACACGGACACGATCCCTGGTCTCCTGGGTGAAAGTCCTGTGTTGTTTGACCCATCCACCACGTCCCCAACCAATCAGATTTTTGGCCTTTCATACTCGCTACCGTAGTCGCTCTTAATGCTGCGGAATCGTGCTGACCATCACGGGAAAACCCAGATAAACGTGTCCAGTAAAACTGTTAAATAGTTTATTTAACTCGTGTGAGTCTCTGTGTAATGTGTGGTGTCTCCCTCAGTCTGATCACATGTCTGCTGAGCTTCTGGGTGACCGTGAAGAAGCCCAGTCAACTCTACTCGTTTGGGTAAGAGCCAGCTCTCTCTCTTCACACTTCTGTTGAGGCTTCTCATGGCTCGACACGCATGCAAGACAGCGTTTGGAGTTTATGGTGTTGATACTGATACCATAGTAAAAGCACCCAAAAGTGAATAAGGCACCGTATAGTAGACCATGTGACTCTGACGTTTGTGGAAGCAGATAGATGCATATTTCTCTTTTTAAAGGAATGAAGATAAGGCTGTGAGGGGCAGAAGTGCAGCGTGTTCTATACTGTCAATATAACTAGTTCTGCTTGTGAAACATCTTTCCAGTGCCATACAACTTACAGAACTGTTGCATAAAGTGTTTGAGTTGTGTGAGAATCCCATGTGATCTAGGACTTTATACAGTGCTGCAGTAAAGACCCTCACAGCCTTATTTCATCCTCGTTAAATTCAGTTTGGTGTCAGTTGATCTGATCTGTGAGTGAGAGTGTGAGAGAGTGAGAGAGAGAGTGCTTCAGCTCCAGTATGGGGTGGTGGTGGCGCAATGGATAAGACACATGCCTTTGGTGTGAGAGACCCGGGTTCGAATCCACTGTGAGACACCAATGTGTCCCTGAGCAAGACACTTAACCCCTAGTTGCTCCAGAGGCGTGCGACCTCTGACATATATAGCAATTGTAAGTCGCTTTGGATAAAAGCGTCAGCTAAATGAATAAATGTAAATAGTGAGTGAGTGAGTGAGTGAGTGAGTGCTTCAGCTCCAGTAATAGAGTGAGAGAGAGAGAGTGCTTCAGCTCCAGTAATGGAGAGAGAGAGAGAGAGAGAGAGAGAGAGAGTGAGAGAGAGAGAGTGCTTCAGCTCCAGTAATGGTGAGAGAGAGAGAGAGAGAGAGAGAGAGAGAGAGTGTGCTTCAGCTCCAGTAATGATGTGTGTGTCTCAGCTTCGAGCGGTGTGAAGTGCTGGCTGTGTTCTCCTCCACTGTGCTGGTTCAGCTGGGATCGCTCTTCATCCTGAAGGAAAGGTGAGATCCTGCGTCTCTGCAGAACTTGATCCGCTCAATATTTCCTGCTGTGGGAATCTGGACATCATGAAGATCAGGGTTAGGGTCAGCTGATCACACACACACACACACACACTCGTACGAGTGATCAACAGCAACACTTCTGATGAGGAGTCAGTGTTTCCTCCTCACGCTTGTGTGTTTAGCAGAAGCTTTTATCCAACGCAACTTACAGAAGTGTTTCTTCTAAAGCCTCATTCAGACGGCCACTGTTTCTCAGGGGTCGTTCAGTGTTTACAGGGTTAGTCTGTGATTTTACTCCCATCCACCTCCACATCCCTGAGTTTACAGGAGGGATCATCCGGAAGGAGTTTTGTAGACGCTGTTTGACCACTGCACTGTTATTACACCGAAATGCAGGAAACTGTTTAGAATAGTAATATTACTCAAGTGACAGATGTCGAGGAGAAGAAGAAAACTATCACACAAACTTTGCAATGCAATAAATAAAATATATATATATTTCGGTAACATTACAATAAGGTTCCATTTGTTAATATGAACTAACAGTGAAAAATACTTCTAAATCATTTATTAATCTTACGTAAAGTTCATTTAATATTTACTAATGCTTTATTAAAATCAAACGTTATATTATGTACTCTTTTATAAACAACCACATTTATATGATAACTACTAGTATCATAAATCTATAAATGTATTATTTCTCATTGATAGTTCATGTTCGGTAATGCATTAAATAACATTTATGTGACCTTGTAAAGTATTTGAATATACTTTTATATATTATAGCTTGTATAAATAATTTCTCTAGTGGAACAAGTCGCTGGATCACATGTTTATCTAATGTAAATAACAGGTTATTTCCATGTTTAAAATGACATCCATCATTTTGAGAGAAAATGTCTGTGAGAAAACATCAGTTTTCCAGTTTTGAAATAGGATGTTGTAATTATCAAATAATAAATAGGATATTATTTTCCTAATATTAAATTAAATATGGATGTATTAATTGTCCAAGCCGGAACAGACATGTAGTTTACAGCTGACAGTCATGTGACTCCGTTAATGAATCTCTGTGCATCGCTGAGGTGTGTGTCACAGACGTCCCCATGAGAAACACTTACAGATCCAACTATATTTATAATATGCAAAGCCAGCTTTATTAGAGAATAATTATATTAGGACATGATGTTATGAAGTTATTGAGCAGAACCTCCCAGATGAGTGTGTAGTTATTCTCTTTCTGTGTGTTGCTTCTTTATCAGTGTTGAGCGTTTTGTGGAGCAGCCCGAGGTTCACACGTGAGTACAACCATCACTACACACACACACACACACTCACACTAACAGACACACACACAAACACTCACTGA